>NC_090371.1:163984346-164338026 GCF_036365525.1 Heterodontus francisci | reverse complement strand
AATTGATGGTGGAAATCCTGGTTCGCTTTCACAGATGGGGGAGTTCCAAAGTCATCTTGCAATTTCTCTGCTGCAGTATTTAAAAGCAGGGCTCTTGCTTAGCTAGAACTGTCTCACAGCTGTTCTGGCTAGAAAAGGCCTTCTCTGACTGTTCTTTCTCTCTCTTCCCAGAGAGATACCTTTACGGGTAGAAACTTGTCAGATTGAGGTGTTGGTCCAATGACTAAGGGCGCTCTCCCTTGCGGTGATTCATACAATGTTCCAGGATATGGGAACCATTGTTAGATGATGGTGTCTGAATGTGGTCCATTCTGCCAAAAGTGCTGCTATTTCACATCTATTATTTTAGTCTTGGCTGTGGAGTCAGTCTGTCTGTAAAAGTCTTTATTAGCTCCATTCCTGTTGATAGGAGTTGTTAGCATAGAATGGGCTGTTTTCCATTTCAATGCATTTTCCCCAAAGCTAATTCAGACATGGATAATTGGTTTTGTCTTCAACAGACAAACATGTTTACTGAAAGTTCAGGAGGGGTCACCTGACCTCTACTCCATCTCGCCTGTAGCACAAATGTGCCCCTTTTTTTTTTAAGCTCAGTTCAATAGTTGACTTTTATTTCATAATTCCTCCAGTCATTTCATATTTTATCACTGTTTCCTCCATGAACATGACAAATTCTAAAGAAGGGTTTGTATTCACAACTTTCTGACTCAAAAAGTATGTTACCAACAGAGTCAAGCTGTTACTCTTGGTGGCATTGTTAACATGCCCCACTTGAACTGGCACTCTAAGCTATCTCTAATATAACAGCAACTTTCCTATTGCACACCTGTACCTATTAACATATTCCTTGAACATAATGGAACACAAAGTCCAACAGCAGAAATAGAGTTTTAGGAGCAATCCCTGGGGACAATGTTGTATTTGTTAAATGGAATGTCTAAAAGTTAATTGAAAACTTAATTTACCCACATTAAAGGCTTGTTTGTATTATAGTTCTAAAGAAACCTCTGAAAATCCAAAAATAAATACAACAGCCAGATTTGTGCATCCCTGTCATATGCTTTGCAACTGGAAAACAAGAGCAAACTTGCTGCCATCACTATAATGTTATATTAAAATAAATTGTGACTAATAAAACATGTAAATTAAAATTGTGCAATAAATTGTTTGGGCAAAGATACATCCAAAATTACAGTTGGTTATATTTTCAAAACAGTAACTACTGTACATTTCTGCTAGTTACATTACAGAAAGGTCTTGATTTCATAGAGGTAATAAATTTTACAATGCACTAAAACTGCCAGCTGTGGGTTTCATTATTAATATGTTGTTTACCAGTATTTCACTGTGTGCCCTAGCAGTAGGTATTTTCATGGTCTGGCACCAAGGCAAAAAAGCAGCAATTTCCAATAGAAAGAGAAGAGTGTCTTGCCTTCTTGGTGAAGACAATGCTCCTGAAGTAGAATATCTACTCACCTTCCTGTCACTTTCAGAGTAAAGAGATTCGTAGGATGGAGTGAGTCAATTGTCCTTGTAATAACTTTTTTTTCATTGACAGACAAATAGAAACAATAATTGGTGCGTGTATGCCACTAACTGTAGAGACTTCTGACCTTACAACAGGTGTTGAATGTGAATTAAAAATTCAAAGAAAAGTCCAACAATTACCTGAATGTGAAATTTTCTTTGAAGAAAATATTAAAATCAATTTTCAAAAAGGAGGGCGACTCATTTCTCCGTCGGCAATATTTTAACAGTTTTATTTAAATATTTAATAAATATGTGAAAGCATGGTGTTTAGCTTTGAGCATTGCCGTTTGCAAGTTTACAGCAAGAATCAGCTGAAAGATGGTCACACCACTGTCATTTGCATATATTAAACTATTCTTCTGCACTAGCGGTAGTGGGGACATTCATTTTTGCCCCATGATTGATTAGACTATAAAATCATGAATACATAAAAAATAAAATCAGTAAATACATGCATGAAAGCCTAAAAAGATTATTAAGTCATACAATCTAAATTAACTTCCGAGATTACACAAAAGCTATTCTGTTATACATACTCAGATTCAACCGACTTCAACAACTTTTGACTGCAAAAACTTACAAAGGCAATTCACTCACATGACTGACTGTTGGAGTTTTTTGAATTTGAACTTCCAACAAGGAATTTGAAATCAGAAAGCTGTTTTCTCCCGGACTGAGAACACCTCTCTCCTGTCTGCTCTCATCTCACTTTCACCAGTTTCAGAAACCATTGAAGACACATGAACCCCAAGAGAGAAAAGTCTCCTATAGTAAACAAGGTTTAAGAATAATACTGGGCCCCAAAGAAAAGCAAGACTACTTACAAAAGGACTACAGTGAGCTCGAAGCACAGTAAACAAGAAACTCTTCTGATATTGCCTCAAACCTTTCCATTTTATTCTTTCTTCTCTTTTCTGTCTATATTTTCATGCGAGTATCGCGTATGCATGCTAGCGTGGATGCTTTGTATATCCATAGGCGATAACTGTATTAGAGTTAAAGTTTAAGGCTTAATAAGTTTCACTTTTCTTCTTTAAACCTAAGAAAGCATGTTTGTGCTCATTTCTTTACTTTATAATTGGAAAGCAGTGAACAAGGATTCAAAAAGGGGGAGCTCAAAACACAGTGTTTAAAAATTAAACCCTGTTACAATAAGACCAGGTGAAGACAGTAAAAGATCCTGGACACCTTTCTCACCTGGTCGTAACAGAAATTTGGGGGCTCATCCGGGATTTTACCCACAGACGAACAAGTGAAATTGGAAGTGGGAAGCCAAATTGTTCCCAATCAAAAAAGAGCAAAACTTCAATACAGGTTTTCTTGTGGTTGTGTGTGTTTGAATACGAACATGTCTGCAACTAAAGTGAGTAGCTCTCCAAGCCAGGGTGAAGTAGAGTCATAGAGATACAGCACCAAAACAGGCCTTTCGGCCCACCGAGTCCACGCCGACCATCAACCATCCATTTATACTAATCCTACATTAATCCTGTTTTCCCTCTCACATCCGCACCTTCCCTCAATTCTCCTACCACCTACCTACACTAGTGGCAATCTTTTTACAATGGCCAATTTACCATCAACCTGCAAGTCTTTGGCATGTGGGAGGAAACCGAAGCACCTGGAGGAAACCCAAGCAGTCACAGGGAGAACTTGCAAACTCCACACAGACAGTACCCAGAACTGAACCCGGGTCGCTGGAGCTGTGAGGCTGCGGTGCTAACCACTGCGCCACCCGTAACATGGGTTAAGTTAAAAGCACTATCTATGGAGGAGTTGAGAAAAATGCCTGAGAAGTGTGGGATCATTGTACATGACAAGGCTAGGAAGCCTGAACTCCTAAGGCTAGTGGCCAACCATTTTTCACTTGAATCTGAAGAAGCAGAAGCAGTGTTAGAAGCAGATTCTGACAGGGTATTGATAGCAAAGATACAATTGGAACAGAGGAAACTTGAATTTGAGGAAAGGGAAAGAGAGAGAGGCAGGAGAGGGAGAAAGAGGGAGCCTTCCAAAAGGAAGGTGAAGAAAATGAAAGGCAGGAAAGACAGGAAGAAAGAATATTCCGGAATGAATCCGAAGAGAGCGAGCTGAAGTGGCTCGAGTTAACTAGGGGGCGACAGAGTAACCCAAGTGAAAGCATGGTCAATATGGAGGAGCAGAATTCAGGGCTGGGTATGAGATTGCTAAAACTCGCTCAATTGATTCCCAAATTCAATGAGGAAGATGTGGGAGCGTTTTTCGTGTCTTTCGAGAAACTGGCAAGGCAGCCAAAATGGCCAGCTGAGAACTGGTCTCTCTTATTGCAAAGCAAACTAACCGGAAAAGCCCATTAGGTTTATTCCTTGTTGCCAGAGGAGTGTTCATCCAATTATGAAATGACCAAAATGCTATCCTCGGGGTATATGAATTAGTAACCGAAGCCTATCGCCAAAAGTTTAGAACCCTCAAAAAGCAAGCCAATCAAACGTATCTGGAGAGTGAAAGAAGTAAGCAGCTGGCTTTTGACCAGTGGCTGAAGGCTTTAAAAATACAGCTCAGCTATGAGACTCTCAGAAGTAATTCCTGTTAGGGGAATTTAAAAACTCTCTCCCATTCTCAATAAAGACCCACGTAGAGGAGTAGAGGGTTCAGGGAGCTCGGCAAGCAGCCATTCTGGCCAATGAGTTCGCTTTCATTTGTAAGTCGGTTTCCCAGAGAAGAACCTTTCCTGATCACCACCACAAATCCGAAAAGGGTGGGAAGGTGATATCCGCCCAGGCAGTCCTGAAAGAGAAAGGAAAGCAGGAGACGCGAGGGCCCTCCACCAGCCAAAAAGGAAGGTGCTGTGAGCAAGAGTGAGACAGGGAGGCCTCTGTGCTTCCATTATAATAAGGCAGGGCATATAAAAGCTGACTGCTGGAAACTAAAGGGAAAACCGGGAGGGTTATTCAGGGCACACCCGCTCAGGGAAGACAGGACCCTGATGGAAAATACAGAGAAAGCAGTGGCTTTAACTGCAGTAAGAGTGCAACCCAAGAAGCTACTATAGCCAGTGTAGGAAAAGTTAATAGGATTCCTGAAGGTTATCAGGGTTTCGTGTCTGAAGGGAAAGTAACCCCATATCCCTAGAGTGGGGCAGGCAAGCCCATAGTAATTCTCAGGGACACAGGGGCCACCAGATCCCTTTTACTGGGAAAAGGTCTGACCTTTCCCCCAGGGAGTACAGTGAACACCAAAATGGTGGTGAATGGTATTGGAGGGCAGTGTATGCCTGTACCTGTACACCGGGTGCACCTGGAGTGCGACCTAGTTTCGGAACCGGTGGCCGTAGGGATTGTCCCTAGTTTGCCTGTGGATGGGGTTGACCTGTTCCTAGGTAATGATCTGGCAGGGGTGAAGGTGGTACCCCCCCAAAAGTGAAAGACAGACCACAGGAGGTCAGAGAGACAGGGCAGTGGCAGGAGACAGTCCCCTGCAGAGTCCCTGAATGTGTAGTAGGGGTCAGGCCATGATCAAACCAGCTCCCCCAAAGGAGACTACATTGGCAATGCAGGCAAATGACCATGAGGTCTGCCTGTCCAACACTTTCTTTAGAAAGTTAGGAGACCCAGGGAATGAATTAAATGCATTTTCCCTAGCTGAGGCTCAGTGAGCTGACCCAGTATTGCGAGAGTTAGCACAGACTGCCCAGTCTGAAAGTGAAGCAGAGGGAGTCCCTGAGTGCTACTATTTAAAGATTGAGGTACTGATGAGGAAATGGAGTTCTCCTCACAGACCTGAGGGCAAGGAGTGGAAAGTAGTTCACCAGTTAGTGGTACCACAGATGTACCCAGAAGCAATATTAATAAAGGCCCACGAGACCACAGTGGCTGTACATGCCGGTATACGAAAGACCAAAGGCCGCATACGACAACAGTTTGACTGGCCAAAACGCCAAAAAGATGTGGTGGAGTACTGCAGGAGTTGTCACATGTGCCAGGTTGAGGGGACCCCAATCTACAGTGAAACCTGCACCCCTAAATCCTGTACCGGTGTTAGGAGGACCCTCCAGCAGAGGGCTGGTGAACTGGAAGGGACCCCCGCCGAGAACAAAAGGTGACAGGCAGGCACACAGCTGGCCAAAGTTTAGAAAGAGAAGGGAAAAAAGTGACCAAGAGGGCAGGTTAAACAAAGTCCAGAGAGAATCCCGGATGAAAACCTCGACTGTCCAGTCAACCAACCCCGGAAAATGTGAAAGGTTAGACCCTCCTATGTGAATATCCTCCCACGTGAATGCAGACTCTAGAAGCACCCCACCAGAGTTGTTAACAGCATTTACAGGAACCTGCAAAGACAATGAGAGACCTCTAAGGGGCACAGAAACTGAGAGAATGATGCCTCACCTAGTCGAAGTGTCAGAGGAGAGTGCAGTCAAGTCTGCACAAATACCTGCAGGCAGGAGTGTCCCAGAGAACAAAGGGGAGAGTAACTCATTTCTTTACCTTATAATTGGGAGGCGGTGAACCAGGATTCACCAAGGGGAAGCTCAAAACACAGTGTGTTTAAAAATTAAACCCTGTTACAATAAGACCAGGTGAAGACAGTAAAAGACCCCTAGACACCGTTCTCACCCGGTCGTAACATATGTATTCCATACTTTCTTTGTAGGACAGTTTTTCTAAAGGAGAGATCAGCCTGGAATTTGTCATCAGTATGATAATTTACACCAGCGACAACGCACAGTTACGGCAACAGTTACTGAGCTCTGGCACATCTTGCCACTGAGCACACCGCAGTGGTTGTTTGTAGGCAGTTCATCTTCTAGCAGAATGTGCTATCAACCGATCAATGCAAATTTTCTCAAATACTACTAAGGAGGTGGGGGGTGGGGAGTGGGGAGAAGGGGAAACACTGCTATATTGTCATTAGCCACAGTATGTGTAGTGCATTAATTTCGCTCATCTCAAATAGCCATTAGAAACCAACCAGATTTTCATGTGTCGGAACAGAGGCCTTACAACAACAGTATTAATTTGCTTCCTGCCACTTAATTTAATAGAGGATTAATGAGTGGAACAATGAGAGCCTACCAGTACTGTCAGATGATACCCCATAACTGATGTATGTATATTGATAAGCTCAGCTAATGGCAATATCTGAGAAGTATGACCTCTGTAGACCCAGGTTGAGCAGCAAGGCAGTTGCAGAGTTATATACTGTGCTTTAAAGTGACTTGCAGTCAACCATTTCCATGGGAAAACACTGCCACTTGCAGTCAACATGACCACTGCCATAATTTTTTTTTAACGTAACCAGCTTCCTTCCAGGCAAGTACAGGGGAAAATCATCAGTATAAGCCAATCTGCTATCCAAATAAAGTGTAGGAATGATCAATGCATATCTATAGGGTTCAGGCTTGATGCTGCATTTAGTATGCTTGAGATGCCTTTCATTAAATGAACCCAAATAACAGGAACTTTAAAAAATTCTGTTAATAGCATGACTGAAGAAGCATTGTATGAAAACCATATAAAGTCTTGGCTTACTATAAAATGAATGCAGACAAAATTGTCTTTCTTAACACTATTTATTCAGTACTCTACACATGCAAAGATAACCTGACTGTCAATATGCTATTCTTGCATGTGCAATTGTTGTTTTAACACAGCCATGACTAATAAAATGATAAGGTCATTTTAACATTGCAGCCGGTCTCAGTTCAAAAACTGATTTTGAGAACTACAATTTTTTTTTTTACTTTGTATAGCAGCGGAACAAGTACTAAATCATGTATTTTCTACCTAAGTTTAGAGTACTAGTAGAAAACCTTATGACCTCTTCGCTCCTTGATTAGTCACATGACCAGTCAACACCAGCACAGAAACAGGCCATTTGGCCCAACAGGTCTATGTTGGTGTTTATGCTCCACACAAGCCTTCTCCCACCCTACTTCAACTCACCCCCATCAGGATATCCTTCTATTTCCTTTCTCTCTCACGTAGTTATTCAGCTTCCCTTTAAATGCATCGGGTATTCACCTCAACTACTCCATGTGTTACAGGTTTCACATGCTAACCACTCCAGTCTGTTCAGTCTTTCCTGATAGCTTTAACCTCTTTGTTCTGGTATCATATTTGTAAATCGTTTTTGCACCTTCACCAGTGTCGCTATATCCTCTTGGTAAGATGGAGACCCAAATGGTCTAACCAAGGTTCTATACATGTTTAGCATAACCTTTTTGTTTTTCAATTCTATTCTTCTAGAAAAGAGACCCAATGCTTTATTTGCATCTTTATGGTCTTGTCAATCTGCATTGCTACTTTTAATGATTTGAAAATCTGTAAACCTTTTTGATTTCATTGTATCAACATTCAAAGAAGCTTTCTTTTTTCCTTTTGTTTTTACTTTGTTTCTGGTCCAGTAGTTTAATTATTGACCCAGTGTCAGCCATAGCTCAGTTGATAGGACTCTCACCTCTAAATCACAAGGTTCTGTATTCAAGTTCCACTCTAGGGTTTGAGCACAAAAATCAAGGCTGACACTCCAGTGCAGTACTGAGGAAGTGTTACACTGTTGGAGATGCTGTCTTTTGGATGAGATATTAAACCAAACCCCATCTGCCTACTCGGGTGGATCCCATGGCACTATTTCAAAGAAGAGCAGGGGCCAATATTTATTCTTCAATCAATAACACAAAAACAGATTATCTGGCCATTAACACATTGCTGTTTGTGTGGGTTTGCTGAGCGAAAATTGGCTGCTGCGTTTCCTACATTATAGCAATGATTACACTTCAAAAATACTTTATTGGCTGTAAAGCGCTTTGGGTGGTCTGGTGGTTGTGAAAAGTGCTATATAAATGCGATTTGTTCATTCTCTCCTTCTTTCTCTAATCTGACCTAGCTTTCAGTATTAGCATCTTAAACAGAGAGTTCATGTTTACAAGAATCTGTAAAATAAATGAAGTTTTGAACCTATCCGATGGGTTTCATTCCTAGTTCCTCTAACAGCAACATTGAACGGATTACTGATGCATTGTTCAGCAGGGCCAATATGTTAAGCTCTTTTCCCAGTGAACACAAACAGCAGAGTGATTTCCCAATGAACAGAAGGCAACTGTGACACCAATTTGTCCTTCCAACCCCCAGGCAAAATACAGTGCTCGATATGAACAATGAGTGTTCCTGCTCTCGTCAACGTGAAGCTGATTACTGACAACCAACACTATCACATCAATAAAAACAAAATATGATGAAACGATGGAAGGTCACAGGCCTGAAACGTTAACTCTGTTTGTCTCTCCACAGATGCTGCCAGACCTGAGTATTTCCAGCACTTTCCATTTTTATTACTATCACATCAATGTCCAGTTCTCAGACACCATCCACAATATTTTCATTTGAAGACAATTATTTCTACTATGTTTACCTAAAGAATAACGAAAACTTAAAAAGGAAAAGGAAGACTGAAAGGATGGTTCCTCAGAGACTGAGCCTACTTACTTCTGCCCTGGTTTAATGAAACCCTGCAAAAATAACATACTGCAGATACAATGAAATCCATGCAACCATGAGAAAATTATTGAACATACTATTAGCATCTTGAAGCAGGGTTTCAAATGTCTGGATAGAACAAGGGAAAAATAACATTACAAATGTCCCAGGGTCTCAAAAGTCATTGTTGTCTGCTGCACCTTAGACAAAAAGAGACCTAACTACTGAAGAGGTGGGGAACTTAGAATCAAAAATAGAGCAGAATACAACATTGGCTACAAGAATAAGCTGCAAAAGGACCAGTGTAGTCCAGGAAAACTGACACACCCAGCACTCATCTAAGATTCATTTATCTAAATGGTTGACTGAGCCTTCCCTGCAAGGAACCCTGCCATCCACACAGCTCCAAGAACTGCTGCATTTCTTCAACTATCAATAGCAATAGCAGTGCTGTGCTGCTATGTCATTCTTCATATCACAAAATAAACTCTGAACAAAGTTCAAACAGAATGCAATTTTTTTTAAATCTGCTTACTCAGGACGACTGACAGCCTGATGTGCATTAACCGAAACAAGAAACATCCTCATCCATGACTACTCAGCCATGTTTGGCTTCTGGCACTTTCTCAGCAAGTCTATCCATGTGGACATTAATATGGTTTGTGACACCCTGCATCAACGTTCACTCCGTTCGATTCTTCAGTTGACAAGAAAGCCCAATACCTCTATAGTAGCAGTCAGAATATTTCAGATACCACACCTGAACTTGGTACCTGTGCTTTGTTGTGATGTCCCTAGACTTGATCCATTTTCCGCGACAGATTGCTGGTACACAACCTTTAATCCACAATGACACAGATGCAGCTACTGAACTCCTCCACAATCTTAGTCAGACCTTGTAGAGCATTTTGGCCAGACTCAATTGACTCTTGTCAATCAACCTGTTCTGATAGAAACCTGTTATACTCTAAAACCAAAATCTAGGAACTGCAATTGAACAAGAAACGGAGCTGTCCCTCTGGACAGCATGTTCCAGTTCCTCTTTGACTACCACCATTGCTGCTCCTCACCTGTGCACTGTGATACAACTCGTACTATATCCTCAAGCTCACTATGTAAATCCTCTGGGTTTTGTGTAGCTCTGAAAGTTGGTGACAGTGACGCAGCATGCTAAGAGGTGCTGGCTTGTTCAGAGCAACAATCTGTTCTTCCAGGCCTACAAAAACAGAAGAGGAACATATGTCATAATACTCCAAGAGACCTACAAAAAGTACTTGGATTGCAATATGCTGTAAGAGATACTTTTATGGTTGAACACTTGCCCTTGTGTCAACTGAATGAGTAGGAAGATAAGACATAAAAATACATAGAAGTTACAATGTGAAAACAGGCCATTTAGTTCTCCTGGTTGGCATTTGTCCTTCATGAGTAAATAATCCTGACCAAATTACCTGACCTGTTCCCAAAACCATTTGATTCCTTTTCCTTCATTCATGAATCTAACATAACCATGAACGTTGACATGGTTTCTAGCTCAACCAGAAACAGCAGAAGTAATTCCAGTCTCACAATTCACTGTGGAAAGACGTAGCTCTTGCTCTCTGTTCTAAAACTTTGTACTTAAACGTATATTCAGTCTCATTGCAACTACTGGAAACAGTCTACTTCTATCTTGTCCTGTCCTTTCATAATTACAAACATTTATATCATATACCCCATATGTAGTACAGAACCCAATACTTCATGCCAGTACTCTAACTGAGGCCTTAAAGTTTTATATAGGCTTATCATTACCTCTTGAATTTTATATTCCATACTTCTTGCTATAAAACCTATAAGTCCATTAGCTTTTATTTTCCAATCTGTCAACACAAGGTGCTGCCTTTAATATCCTGTGAACTTGTATCCCCAAGTCTTTCTGCTCTTCCACAATACTAAAACTGCTATTTAGAGTTTTTAAAAATTTATTTGTTCATGGGATGTGGGCATCGCTGGCTAGGCCAGCATTTATTGCCCATCCCTAATTGACCTTGAGATGGTGGTGGTGAGCTGCCTTCTTGAACTGCTGTAGTCCATGTGGGGTCGGTACACCAACAGTGCTGTTAGGAAGGGAGTTCCAGGATTTTGACCCAGCAATAGTGAAGGAACGGCGATACAGTTCCAAGTTAGGATGGTGTGTGGCTTGAAGGGCAACTTGCAGGTGGTGGCGTTCCCACGCATCTGCTGCCTTTGTCCTTCTTGGAGGTAGAGTCACGGGTTTGGAAGGTGCTGTCTAAGGAGCTTTGCTGCAGTGAATCTTGTAGATGGAACACAGCGCTGCCACTGTGCATTGGTGGTGGAGGGAGTGAATGTTTGTGGATGGGGTGCCAATCAAGTGAGCTGCTTTATCCTGGATGGTGTTGAGCTTCTTGAGTGTTGTTGGAGCTGCACCCATCCAGGCAAGTGGAGAGGATTCCATCAGACTCCTGACTCGTGCCTTTGTAGATGGTGGACAGGCTTTGGGGAGTCAGGAGGTGAGTTACTCGCCTCTGACCCGCTCCTGTAGCCACGGTATTTATATGGCTACTCCAGTTCAGTTTCTCATCAATGGAAAACCCTAGGATGTTGATAGTGGGGGATTCAGTGATTGCAATGCCACTGAATGGCAAGGGGAGATGGTTAGATTCTCTCTTGTTGGAGATGGACATTGCCTGACACTTGTGTGGCACGAATGTTCCTTGCCACTTATCAGCTCAAGCCTGGATATTGTCCAGGTCTTGCTGCATTTCTACATGGACTGCTTCAGTATCTGAAGCGTCGTGAATGGTGCTGGACATTGTGCAATCATCAGCAAACATTCCCACTTCTGACCTTATGACTGAAGGAAGGTCATTGATGAAGCAGCTGAAGGTGGTTGGGCCTAGGACACTACCCTGAGGAAATTCTGCAGTGATGTCCTGGAGCTCAGATGATTGCCCTCCAACAAACACAACCATCTTCCTTTGCGCTAGGTATAACTCCAACCAGCAGAGAGCTTTCCTCCCGATTCCCATTGACTCCAGTTTTGCTAGGGATCCTTGACGCGATACTCAGTCAAATGCTGCCTTGACATCAAGGGCAGTCACTCTCACCTCACCTTTTGAGTTCGGCTCTTTTGTCCATGTTTGAACCAAGGCTGTAATGAGGTCTGGAGCTGAGTGGCCCTGGCGGAACTCAAACTGAGTGTCAGTGAGCAGGATATTGCTAAGCAAGTGCCGCTTGAAAGCACTGTCGACGACACCTCCCATCACTTTCGTGATGATTGAGAGTAGACTGATGCGGCAGCAATTGGCTGCGTTGGACTTGTCCTGCTTTTTGTGTACAGGACATACCTGGGCAATTATTTTATTTATTTATTTTTTAAAAGAGTCAAGTATAATTACTGCTGTTATTTTCTTCAACTAAAATGCGTCATCTCATACTTAACAGCATTGGATTCGATCTGCCACTTTTTAGCCCATTCCCTATTTTATCAATAATCCATTTATACTTTTCTTCAACTACGGGGCCAACTTTCACAGTCTCCACCAGGCATTCAGAGCTCCAAAAATCACGGCTTTGAACTTACTGCCCATTCCTGCTCCAAATATGCCTGCTTGTTTCGAGGAGGAGCCTATTTCTAAAATGCAAATACATCAGATCCAATTCTGAGATACTGTTGAGCGAAGTGTATATCAAACACCGTCTACCAATTGGTGCTGGACACAAGCATCTTAAACAGCAAAACTTAAAGGGATTGCTCAGGCCATTCCAAAACCAGGTAGACTTCTGTTTATGTAAAAATATTTGAAGGACCAGAAGGTGCACAAAATCCTTCTCACCCACTGAGAACTTGTCTATGTCCCATGCCTCAACCACCCCCCCACCCCTGCCATGGCATCCTCCCCAAAACAAGCAACTTCCAACCCACTGCACAGAAGAACTATCAGATTTTCTAACCTCTGCTATGATTAGTGTGTTATCTGTGAGCACTGATTTAAAATGTAAATGAGACCCAACCATTAGAATGGCTCGGGTTACTTGTCGAGGTCATCAGGACATCAAGTGCACCGAGCCTACTGCTGTCCAATGTCCACCCAGTGGAAAATCAACCCCTTTGCCTCTTATTTGGCATCATCTGCAGAATTTGCTTAACTGCACCCTCACCTCCACCTTTGATGCCCTAACCCCCAATAAAAAGATCAGTCTCCCTCACCCTGAGCATTTGTCCAGTGCAGCCCTCATCTCCACTCACTTAAGTCCAAGGGACACAGACTTGAAAAGATATGGCAGACAACTGATCTAGCCATCCACTGCCAGATCTGGCTGGACCACTTAAAATACTACTGGGTTCTGCTCTCATATGCTAAAACTGTTCACTATTCCTGGATCATTTGGAATGCAAAGATAACCTCCAGCTTCTTTTCTCTACAGCAAATCATCTTCTTAAACACCTCTTCCCTGTCCCGTCACCTCCAACAATAAGTGCGAAGAGCTCATGGACTTCTTTGTCACTATGATCAAGACCATCCAACAGCTGCCACTGCCGCGTCCCTCCCTTCCATCAGCTCACCTGGCCAAACTTCCTATAATGCACCCCCCTGCCCTGGCCCTGAACGCACATCTTTCTCCAGCTTCTCTTCCATCTCCCCTCATGCCCTCTCTGAGCTCATCTTGTCCACGAGACCCAACTCCTGCTCCCTCAATCATATTCGCACTGAACGGATCACCCAACTTGCTTTCCTGATCCCCATGCCCGCCAATATTGTAAACGGTTCTCTCTCTTCAGGTGTTGTCCCTCTCTCCTTTAAATCTGCCATCATCACCCCTCTCAAAAACCAGCTCTTGACCCCGCTGTAGTTGCAAACTACCATCCCATCTCCAACTTCTCTTTCTTCTCCAAGGTCCTTGAATGTGTTGTCGCCTTCCAAATCCATTCACATCTTTCCCGGAACTCCATGTTTGCCTCCCTCGCTATTGTACCAAGACAGCTCTTATCAAAGTCACAAATTACATCCTCTGTGACTGACAAAGGTAAACTTTTCCTCCTCGTCCTATCTGCAGCCTTTGATTTGGTTGAACACATCATCCTCCTCCAACACCCCTCTACTGTCCTAGCTGGGTGGGACTGCTCTCACCTGGTTCTCTTATCTATCTAATCATAACCAGAGAATCACCTGCAATGGCTTCTCTTCCTGCTCCCGCACTGTTACCTCATGCCCCCTAAGGATCTATCCTTGGCTCCCTCCTATTTCTTATCTACATGCTGCTCTTCGGTGACATCATCCGAAAGCACAGTGTTAGTTTTCACATGAATGCAAACACCACCCAGCTCTACCTCAACACTTCTCTCAACTCCTCCACTGTTGCTACATTATCAGAATGCTTACACGACATTCAGTACTGGATGAGCAGAAATTTCCTCCAATTAAATTTCGGGAAGACTGAAGCAATTGTTTTCAGTCCCTGCTCCAGACTCCATTCCCTAGCTAGGGTTTCATCCCTCTCCCTAGCAACAATCTGGGATTAAGCCAGTCTATTTGCAAACTTGGTATCACATTTGACCCGGAGATGAACTTCCGACCACATATTTGCAATAAAACTGCCTATTTCCACCTCTAACACTGCCCGACTTCGCCCCGTCTCAGCTCATCTGCTGCTGATACCTCTAGACTTGATTATTCCAACACACTCCTGGATAGTCTCCCATATTCTACTCTCCGTAAACTTGAGGTCATCCAAAATTCCGTTGCCCCGTCTTAACTCACACCAAGTCCTGTTCCCCATCGTCCGTGCCCTTTGACCTACATTGGCTCTTGGTCAAGTAACATTTTGATTTTAAAATTCTCATCGTTGTTTTCAAATGCGTCCATGCCGCACATCTTTAAGGGCTGGATTTTGTGTAGGAGGCGGGGCTCCTGATGCCGGGCCAAAAAAGCAGGGGGAACCTCGCCTCAGCCTGTGCCTGCACACCCGGAGTGATCCTCCGGTCTTTTTATGTTTGAGTTTCATGAGCCGGGATCCCCATCACTTTAAAGACAGGGATCCCGCCTCTAAGACTTGCTGGCTAATCAGAGGGCAGCTTAGCAGTATTGGCAGTGCCACCGGGAACGGTGACCACTGCCGGTACAGCAGAGGTCGGACCCAGGCCCAGTGCTGGGACCCGGACCTCAGGCAAGTGAGGCGAAGTAGCTGGGGTCAGTCAGAAATCCCTGGCGAAGGGGGCAGGGAGCGTAATAGTGCGGTCCGGGGGAGGGGGTCCCAATGGTAAAGTGGTTTCTGGCAGGGATCCTCCATGGGCAACAGATTGCCCACAAAGGAGGGACACCCCTCCCCAAACCCGCAGGAAGGGCACCTCATTTTACCAGGCACACTCCCCACATGGTGGAGGCAACCCTGCCACTGGGCGGGGAAGAGGCTGTTAATTGGCCATTAATAAGCCATCTATGGGCCTCAATCGCTCTCTGGGCGGAAAGGCCTTTCCTACCCATGCAGTAAGATCGCTTGGTGACTTGGAGATGATGGGTGCTCCATCCCCCTGCCACCCGTCACAATTTTCCATGCCCCCCCCCTCCCGCCTCAGGGTGGGGGAGTGGGGGAGTGGGGGGGGGGGGGGGGGGGGGCGTAAAATTCAGCCCGAAATATGACATCCCCAAAGCCATGCGTGTGCAGTTGATGGCATCCTACACCAGGGGAAGCCCTGACAAAGTCACGCACACGCTCTGCCGGTTTCTTTTGCCAGAAATAGCACAATGTACTCCCCTCTCCTGGCATAAAGAGCATCAGTCACCTCCCTTACGCAGCAGTAGAGTACAAACTGGGAGATGTTAGAGATGGCACCCTCTCCAACCTGGAATGATCCCAGCAGGAAGAAACTCATGGTCAAGATCATCATCACAGCTACTGGCAGCACCAACCTTCCCCTGTTCTGAAGCTGCAGGTCTGCCTGGAAGAGGTGACAGATTTCCATGAGCACCTCCTCATAAAAAAAATGCACACACTGTTCCTGCCTAAGATCGAGGTAAGAGAAATACTCCCTGAAGATCCTGGGTGGATAATGTCTCCTACAGACAGCCCTTCTCCACCTTCTCTCTCTGAGCAGCTTTTACTCGTGTTGCCTCTGATCAATCGTCTTTGCATGCAGCAGGCCAAGGGGGTTGGTAACTACAGCATAGGGAGCAAGTGGTCTAAATCAGGACAACTGAAGTCAGAATCAAGGCCTTCTCCACGTGCAGCATTACTCCCTGTTGACTTCATCTTTAAAAAGTAGTAGAAATCTTACAGCACCTCGACCAACTCAGACAGAGCCAAGAGAAACCAAGTCAGCAACTGACCTGAAAGTAGTTGATGATCCCTTTAAATAGCTCTTGCAGAGGGTCCTTCCTGCTCCTGAACAGCATTTTGGCAACAAAATGACAATGTAGCACCAAAGCTAAAGAGCCAAATGTTGCGGCCCTTGTCATTTCTCTGTTTTACCATTTTGAAAGGACATTAGCACCCTTCCTGTTCAAATATAGCCCATCCTTGCGGAAAAGCTCCCATCTCTTTTTCCTGGTACAAATACTCAACATAATGGAATCTCTCTTCCTACCACCTCTTTTAGCATGCATTGATTTCCCCAATCTTCCTGTCCTTCTCCAGCTAACACATGTAACCTTGAGATTAGCACCCATGAGAAGTCCTCCTAAGCTTGTGCAGGATGATACTAGGTCTGAACATGTGGAAGGCTGACATCATCCTTCCCTATGTTCAATGTTCTCAAACCCAGTAATGTTTTTATTTATTTATTTTTTTTTATTTAGAAATACAGCACTGAAACAGGGCCTTCGGCCCACCGAGTCTGTGCCGGCCAACAACCACCCGTTTATACTAACCCTGCAGTAATCCCATATTCCCTACCACCTACCTACACTAGGGGCAATTTACAATGGTTCAATTTACCTATCAACCTGCAAGTCTTTGGCTGTGGGAGGAAACCAGAGCACCCGGCGAAAACCCACGCAGTCACAGGGAGAACTTGCAAACTCCGCACAGGCAGTACCCAGAATCGAACCTGGGTCCCTGGAGCTGTGAGGCTGCGGTGCTAACCACTGCGCCACTGTGCCGCAGTGTGTTCAGGATAGCCTCCTCAAATACTCACCATTTCAAGGCCCCTCCAGTTGGTGTCTGTTCCCTTCTATTATATGCTCTCTTATCCTGAAAGCAGCAAAGTAGTTATGTGATATTGTAAGTTTATAGAACATACAGAGAAGCAAAAACGAGATTAGAATGCCAAGTGACAATATGAAAAAGGACTGCCAGGGAACATAAGGCAAATAGCAAAGGTTGTTACAGACACATAAAAAGTTACAAAGTTACAAGGATAGATACAGAAAGGACCAATTTGTGATAAAAACAGAAATCTTGGAAAATTGTTGATACCTTTAGCTTATACGAAGTGAGGCTTAGCACATCAGTTTAAAAAAAGTATGACAGAAGAACCTGAAATGATACAAGAGTAGATAGAGCAACTGGATGGGATAACCACAGATAAGTAAGTAGTACTGAAACTACTATTGGGACTCAAAAACGGAAAATGCACTGGGCTCTGATAGCATACATTTGAAAATACCAAAGGAAGACAAAAAGCAAACAGGAGAGATACTAACCACGATTATTCAAAACATCTTTGGATAGGAAAGTTGCAGTAGCCTGTATAGTCTATATTATTTGGCTTCTAATGTCCATAACAGAAGCATTGCTGAAATCCATAATCAGGAACAAATCTAAACGAAATACATTAGTTAAGCATGCATTTGTAAGAGGCAAGATAGATCCAACAAACTGAATGGAATTCTTTGAGGGAAGAACAGGATGTATAATAAGAGCATAAGAAATAGGAGCAGGAGTAGGCCATACAGCCCCTCAAGCCTGCTCTGACATTAAATAAGACCATGGCTAACTTCTACAAAACTCCACTTTCCCACCTGATCCCCATATCATCCCTCAATTCCCTAAGTGCCCAAAAATCTATTGATTGCAGTCTTGAACATATTCAGCGACTGAGCATCTACAGCTCATTGGGTTACAGAACGCCAAACAAAGATTCACAACCTGCTGAGTGAAAAAGTTTCTCCTTATCTCAGTCCTAAATGGCCATCCCTTATCCTGAGACTATGACTCCTAGTTCTGGACTCTCCAGTTCAGCTCTCAGAGGGCTTGACGGGGTAGATGCTAAGGATTTCAGACGTTTCAATGAGATCACCGCTCACTCTTCTGAATGCCAGAGAACATAGTCCCATTCTACTCAATCTCTCTTCATAGGAGAGTACTCTCATCCCAGAAATTAGTCTAGTGAAACTTTGCTGCAATCCCCTCTAAGGTAAGTATATCCTTCCTTAGGTAAGGAAGCCAAAACTGCACATAGTACTCAAGTTGTAGTCTCACTAATATAACCTTATATAACTGTAGCAAGATTTCTTAACTCATACTCCAACTGCTTGAATTAAAAGGTTAATATTCCATTTGTCTTCCTAATTGACTGTTGTGTCTGCATGTCAAATTTCTGTGACGTGTACAAGGACCTCAATCCCCTCTAAATACCAACATTTACTAGTCTCATCTTTTAAAAAGTATTGAAGGAGGAAATGCAATGGACAGTGTGTGTGTGTGCGTGTGAGCATGCATGCGTGCGAGCATGCATGCGTGCGTGTAGGTGGTACCTCCAGTGGTGGGAAGTGCAATTACAACTTGACAACTAAATAAGGAACCTCCGTTACATTCTATATATAAAAAGGTTTATACATTCTTCCCCCATCCCAGTTTCTTTTAGATTTTGTAAGCTCCAGCAATAATTCTTGTACTGAAAGACAAATGTAAAACCTCATTGTAAGCATTAGCTAATTACACTCAGGGATCAGTTATGAGAAGGTAGATGAAATTAGCTTGAGGGCAAACCTCTTCGCCAACATTAACAGATCAGAACCTCAGAGAACCTCAAGGACATGAATTCAGCATTTCCCCGTTCCATTTGTTGTCCCACTAAATTGCCCCAAAATGCCATTACATTCTTAAATTTGTTTTTACAGCTTTGATGTTGACAGTTTAAAAGTGTGAAATACTGCATATGGTTTTCAGTATTTTGTAGCTTGTAAATCTATTAATTATGAATAAGCTTCACATTGTATATGTTGACATTTTTCCCTAATATAACCATTTTAACTTGACTAGGTTATTAAATGGAAACTGTTAAAAACTGCGACAAGAGTAAAATACTCTGGATGCTGGAAATCTGAAATAAAGACAGAAAAAGGTCTGATAGCATCTGTGCAGAGAGAAACAGAGTTAACATTTCAGGTCGATGACCCTTCGTCAGAATTGAGTTATTATATTGTTGTAAGTCGTCACATTTAATTGTCTTTAATTGTGTGGGATAATTGTAAAGTATAAGACAAAAAAGGATTTTAGAAATAAATGAATAAAGTTTAGTGATTGGCAAACCAGGATTACTCTGGCTCCAGCAGAAAGTACCCCATTCCTTTAAGGAAAAGGGATTCCCCTTGACTGACTAAAAAGGGTAAAAATGAAATAAAATTTGTTACAGCGAACAAAAACATATTTCCAGAAAAGCTTTGTGTATGATTTGTTACAGCAAATGAAAAAATGTAAAGATCTTGAAGTTAAAAAAAGATACTCATGGATATTCACGTTAACAATTTACTTGTCTCAAATTAGTGCTTTTTTCACAAAACCACTGGACTTTTAACTGCATACGTTTGTAATTTGGTTTCTTGGCTTATATAGAAAGAGAGTTAAATTATTGCTGGAGCTTACAAAATATGGAGATATTTAAATTGGAGCCAAGATTTACTTTGTATTTTCACTAATTATATATCGGTAATAATGCAAACACAAGTAATGTATTTTAATCTCAGCAGCAGGGCAGGATTACCACAATGATCCACGATACAAAGAGGCATTCAAATTGACTTCAATATGACATGGCAAATGATCCGAACATTTTAGTTTGCCATGTTTCACACGGATTTAATCCCATCACGGCAATATCAACATACAGTGGTAAAACTGGTGTTGAATCATTTTTGTTATTGCTTGATTAAACCACCCATTCAATTCCAATTTATAGCCATTCCGTATTGGTGTTCCAGCAGGATGACAACATAAAAGCATGGAAAAATACTTAAGAGTAGAAACTGTAGTCTACCTTCCACTCAATAGAAACCTACATTCAGTCTCACAATGCTTAAAATACGCAATGAGCAAAAACTAAAATACTTAGTTTTACCTCAAAAATTAATCTCCCGATTAGTTCATAAAATAACTACATGTTGTGACTACACATCTATTTCTAAATTAACATTCACAAACTCCATGACTTGTCTGATAGCATTTTTTAAAATTCCCAGTGAAAATACTACTTGGTATAATATACATGCATGCTTGAAAAAAGCAACACTCTTGCTTGCCTCCTCACCCGAGCAAAAACGATTGCAGCATTTTATATCTTATCCTGCTCAAAGTGATTCCTGACAATGCTGGCCAGCGCCGATGTCATCAGGCTGCACCGCGGTGCGCACATGCGCAGACGGTCTCCTGATCTCTGCGCATGCGCTGCGTTCCTGCTTGCCAGGACCAGTTTGCGCATGCGCTGGTGACGTCATCGCGTTACGTCGTCTTCCTCGGGCAACGCGCCAGGTTGGCCTCTGCGCATGTGCTTCATGCAACGCCACCGGATATTCACGCATGCATCAATCTTCCGATATTCACGCATGCGTCAAAGCTTCGGCGCGAGTTTTTGAAAGTGGAACGAGGAGAGGTTTCGTCGGGCATTTTCTCGCATTTTATCTCAATTATTTAGTCGTTTTGGAGATTTGCTTCATTTTTATTAGACAGAGGAGATTGTTCCAAGGTAAGCTGCTCTGAAAATATTTCCATTGTCTGGGGCACTGCATGTGCTGCAGTCCCTGTTGTAAATTGCTCTGAAAACATTTCCATTGTCTGGGGCACTGCATGTTCTCCAGTCCCTGTTGTAAGTTGCTGTGTGCAGGCAGTACATGTGCTGCAGTCCAGCAAACAACCTTCCATCTAAAACGGTCACTTTCGTTTTTGTAACGTTTCAATGGAGTGCATTCTGTATTTCTTATCTCATCTCATGTATCCAGTGTGGTCCCTTAATAGCCTTCCTGAACTTCCTGAACATATGCCTGCCTGTTCAAAGCTCCACTTCCGCCACCTGCGGTACCCTCTCCTTGCTGTTCAGTTACACAGTCACCTGTTCCTGCACCCATCCGAGCAGTGCTCATGGACACACAGCCACCTCATGCCGTGTCCAGTGGTAGCACAAATGTGAATGCTCTTGCTGCGTACACAACTAGTGAGCTGGGAGTGCAGCCACACCATTCTCCATCCTCAGTGTTGCTTTAAGGCAAAGGTAGGTAAGAGTGAAAGAAATGGAAGGTGATGCTGATAGTAGTAGGCAGGATTAAATGGGAGCGTATGGGAAGGCGCAGGAGTAGCATAACCACTAGCAGGGAACAGCTGGGCTAAATGGCCTGCTTTATGTTCATAGTCCAAAAGAAATGTGCTTCTTTTTCCAGCACCCTCACATCATTCATGTTTTCCCTGAGAGCAGCATTGAACCATCACGAGATAGGGGCAGTAACATCATCCTGAGTCCTACAGCTGAGGTGGGTACTAAGTGATTCATTGGCGGTGTTATCAGTACATGCCTATCCTGCAGAGCATAAAGCATGCGCAACAGTAATTTCATTGGAGGGAGGGAAGCTCTGACACTGATGTTCTTTCATTATTTCTTTTCATGTAAAACGTGCCCATGAGAAAACAATCCTTGAGACTTAAGGACGGCATTCAAGCAAAGGAGGCAGTGCAGGAGAGGACGCAAGGATGTGCTGATTCCTGCATCTGAGGTGGGTAAGAAGTGCTTCATTGGCGACGTTATCAATTGGTGCCTTCACGGCAGAACTTAAAAAGGTGTGCACAACAGTAATTTCAGTGGATGGAGGGAGGCAAGCTCTGACTCTGATTTGCTTTATTTCCTTTCATGTAAAACATGCCGTCAAGAAAACAATCCTTGAGACTGAAGGTCAGCATGCAAGCAACGAAGGCAACTGGATCATGCTGCGGAGCTTGTCACGATGTGGAAAGGAACATTGCATTTATGGATGAATTGGGACTGCACATTGGAATGCGCTTGGGGAACATTCACCAAGAATAGACTGAGCTCAGACTCTTGTGACTTTGCCTTCTTCACATGGACAATACAGTAGTGGAATAGAGAGCCAAGCGTTCATTCACCACAAGGCTCTCCAGGAACAATCTCTTTAGCTGTGCATAGCAGAGACTCGGCCTGTCTGTCTAACGGGAATGCTGGAAACACAACACTCATGTATCCATGCACAGCAGTGCCTCAGATGCTTAATGAACTTAATAAAACTTCTCAATAATTAAATCCAGAATTGTTGAGGTTTTGTTTTGGATGCTATTTCCCCGACTTTGCAACTGCACTTCAGATATTCAACTGTGGTGGACGGGTGGAGGGGGGAGGTGAGGAGGGAGAGGGGGGGAGGTGGAGAGGGAGAGGGGGGAGGTGGAGAGGGAGAGGGGGGAGGTGGAGAGGGAGAGGGGGGAGGTGGAGAGGGAGAGGGGGGAGGTGGAGAGGGAGAGGGGGGAGGTGGAGAGGGAGAGGGGGGAGGTGGAGAGGGAGAGGGGGGGAGGTGGAGAGGGAGAGGGGGGAGGTGGAGAGGGAGAGGGGGGGAGGTGGAGAGGGAGAGGGGGGAGGTGGAGAGGGAGAGGGGGGAGGTGGAGAGGGAGAGGGGGGAGGTGGAGAGGGAGAGGGGGGAGGTGGAGAGGGAGAGGGGGGAGGTGGAGAGGGAGAGGGGGGAGGTGGAGAGGGAGAGGGGGGAGGTGGAGAGGGAGAGGGGGGAGGTGGAGAGGGAGAGGGGGGAGGTGGAGAGGGAGAGGGGGGAGGTGGAGAGGGAGAGGGGGGAGGTGGAGAGGGAGAGGGGGGAGGTGGAGAGGGAGAGGGGGGAGGTGGAGAGGGAGAGGGGGGAGGTGGAGAGGGAGAGGGGGGAGGTGGAGAGGGAGAGGGGGGAGGTGGAGAGGGAGAGGGGGGAGGTGGAGAGGGAGAGGGGGGAGGTGGAGAGGGAGAGGGGGGAGGTGGAGAGGGAGAGGGGGGAGGTGGAGAGGGAGAGGGGGGAGGTGGAGAGGGAGAGGGGGGAGGTGGAGAGGGAGAGGGGGGAGGTGGAGAGGGAGAGGGGGGAGGTGGAGAGGGAGAGGGGGGAGGTGGAGAGGGAGAGGGGGGAGGTGGAGAGGGAGAGGGGGGAGGTGGAGAGGGAGAGGGAGGAGGTGGAGAGGGAGAGGGAGGAGGTGGAGAGGGAGAGGGGGGAGGTGGAGAGGGAGGAGGTGGAGAGGGAGAGGGGGGAGGTGGAGAGGGAGAGGGGGGAGGTGGAGAGGGAGAGGGGGGAGGTGGAGAGGGAGAGGGGGGAGGTGGAGAGGGAGAGGGGGGAGGTGGAGAGGGAGAGGGGGGAGGTGGAGAGGGAGAGGGGGGAGGTGGAGAGGGAGAGGGGGGAGGTGAAGAGGGAGAGGGGGGAGGTGAAGAGGGAGAGGGGGGAGGTGAAGAGGGAGAGGGGGGAGGTGAAGAGGGAGAGGGGGGAGGTGAAGAGGGAGAGGGGGGAGGTGAAGAGGGAGAGGGGGGAGGTGAAGAGGGAGAGGGGGGAGGTGAAGAGGGAGAGGGGGGAGGTGAAGAGGGAGAGGGGGGAGGTGAAGAGGGAGAGGGGGGAGGTGAAGAGGGAGAGGGGGGAGGTGAAGAGGGAGAGGGGGGAGGTGAAGAGGGAGAGGGGGGAGGTGAAGAGGGAGAGGGGGGAGGTGAAGAGGGAGAGGGGGGAGGTGAAGAGGGAGAGGGGGGAGGTGAAGAGGGAGAGGGGGGAGGTGAAGAGGGAGAGGGGGGAGGTGAAGAGGGAGAGGGGGGAGGGGTGGGTGGAGGAGTGGGGGGTGGGGGGAGGAGGGGGGGGGAGGGAGTAGGGGTGGGGGGAGGGGGAGGGGAGGAGAGGGTGTAGGGGTGGAGGGAGGGGGGAGAGGTGGGGGGTTGCCTCTGTGTGATCCTTTGACAAGCGCCATCTTTAGTCCTGGCAGCTGCTACAGTCGCAAGCTGTGACGTTTTAGTGGCACATGCTGTATTTGCGCATGTGCCAAAACAGCGCCACCTACCGATAGCGTTGTCAACAAATGCAGTCTATCCTGCTTGATTGTTCATCATATACTGCAAAATAAAGAGATTCCACAGTAGTTAGCAGCCATTACCACAAATCAGCATGCTGTGCTGTTGGAAGAAAAGCCTATTTGACTGTAATGATACAGCCAGACTGCCACAGATCAGGTGGTTACTCACAGTTAATGATCTGTGACATACCACACAAGTAGTTATAAAAAGACTTCTTATGCACAGCACATGTAACAATATTTGCTTTCTGGATGGCTAAATGAAAGAACACATTGAATGTAACCATAAATATGAAATCAAAAGAAAACTTACAAGAAACATGTTTTCTTTGAGTAATGCAAATGTGAACATTTTCCATTAATACTTAACCTTTTTGTGCAGGACAGTGACCACAAAGAGCACCTAACCAATGAGTCACATGTGTCTTTCAATGTCTTAAATTTACCAATTGCAAAAATGAAGCTCCTGGGGACCTGACAAAGGGATAACATGCAAGATCATAATTTTCCATCTGATTTCTTTTGTAATTACTGTATTAATGCATTAATATTGTTTTTCTTTGAGCATTGTAATTCTGCAGTACTATTTTAAGGGCTTATGCATGATTTATTTCATATTAGCAAAACGGCAAAATTATTAGTGATGACATCTTGTGAGACTACCTGAAATTTAAAGCATACTGCTGGGTAATGTCGGGTTTCATCCACCTCAACAGATTTAGAATAGTATATTGAAAATTAAATGTATGAATGATTATTGACATGCTCCTATTGGTCAGGACCCCTACAGTACAATTTAATTAAATTACTAACTTTGTTACTCATTTGTTACACATATACCTGTAGAGCAAAAAGATTCAATTAGAATAGAGTTCTTTCAGTTGCCTAAAATTTGTTATTTGGCAAACCATATATGATTGGCCTTGATTTTGCTGTGCAAATGATAGCGAAGCTGTCAGTGCTCGCTGTTATGGCACTGGAGAGAGGCCCAGCAACTTCAGAAGTATACACACACACTGTAGCATGTATATCTGGAACTCGCAGTGGCCCATTTTGTGTTGCTCCAGACGCTTCGCTATTGCACTCGCCAAGATTAAAAGGGAAGAAATGGCACTGGCGAAAAATTCGGCTGACTGCCCACTAATAACAAAGTATTTCCGCCACACAATTTTAGGGTTGGTATTTCCAGGTGGAAAGAGCCTTCAGAGTCACTTCTTAAATATTTATAAATTCTAGACCAATGAGGACAAGGGTACTGGAAGGCATTTTTTAAATTTTCAAAACAGCTGTGCGAGAGATCTGACTTTTGAAATGATTTAAAGACTTATTTTTCTAATACTCCTCACAATCTCGAGAGGCTGCATGCAGAGGGCATATATGTGCCCCCATCATGGACCACTAGACTATCACCAGAGGTTTCAGGCTTATCCCTGCTGGGTATCTAACTTGGTTCAACAATCGGAAAGAGCATGTCAAGACCAGCGGTGGAGTGCCATTTCTCCCTGCTTTAAGCCCAATGGAGGAGGCCTTGGAACTGGCAAAGCAGCAAGGTGGCCGCTCCATAGTGATGGCGAGGCAGGAGTGCCTACCCAAGAGTGCATCTGCTGCAAATGAGCTATGCTGCTCATCTGTTCACCACTGCATCAATGGAGCTGCACAGAAGGGGTGGTTGGAATGTCATAGTGGGCAGCCCTTAACCCTTCAATGTCCGTTTTCCCCATGCAGGTCAAGATGAATGGCAAGAGCAAAGAGCTGGAAAGACCAGGGTACAGCTGGCCACCTCTGAGAAGGAAAAGGCAGCCTCAGAGGGTGCACCGTCACATCATTCCCCTGTCCCTCCACTAGTGCAAATAATCCCACATTGGTGAGCACGTGTTCGTGGTTAGATTCGGGCACACAACCTGGTAAGGACATCACAGACACTCCTGGCCAGCTGATAGAGGCTTGGACAACCAAGGCCACTGGCAGTCGGAGGACTGCTGGAGGCCAAGCCAAAGCTGAGCCCCAGGCTGAGGACGAGCCTCTGGTGTCACTGACAACATGGGAAATGCTGCAAGTGCAGCGAGAGGTGAGGCAACATCTGGCAGAGATGCCACAGGCTATGCATACCCAAGTGCAGACAATGAAGAAGTCAATCAAGGCCACTGCACTATCTCTGATGGGTGTGTGTCTGGCTTTCTCCGTTAAGAGACTGGTGACTCTCAGAGCCAGATCCAACAGACTAATCAGTGGCTGCCAGAAATGTGCACATACCTGCTCTACATCGCATTGTTCAAGAGCTCCATACAGTGGCAAGATGAGAGGGAGACGAGACACCTGGAGTCTCCACCAAGTCCATGTACTTCCCTGCTGACCCGAGAGGGACAAGGGTGTCTTATGAAAAGGTGGGGGGGGGGGGGAAACGCAGATTACCACATCTGGGGGCTCCTCTCAGGTATTCCCTCTGCCAGTGACGCCAGCGCCTCCATCATCCCTGACGACAAACCCTTCCTTCCAAGGGGTTGTAAGCGACAAACCAAACCCTGAGCTCCCAGAGCCTTGCCGCTGTGCAATGTGCACCTGGGTGTTGCAATGCAGAAGGAAGCAGGTGACAACAGGGCTGCTTAAAGGTTAGGCTTTATTTCTGTGGTTGCAGAAAGTGCTAAGGCTCAAAGGAAACATGAATGTATAAGGGTGTCTCATACATCCCTTACACATATCTCATGTGCCTTTCCTGCTGTGCCTGGGGCCCTTCATCTGGCACTGACTGGGAAGCATCCTACTCCGCATCAGAGGAGGCATCACATTCCACAATATGCTCACTGGTCAATGCCTCCCCCCTCTGTAGTGCCAGGTTGTGCAGTGCACAGCAAAACACCATGACACGCGAGACCCTTGCTGGGGATCGATCTAGGCACCTGAATCTCATTTTGAGTAGACGGATGGTCGCAGGGGTTGACCTGTGGCAGTTGTTGTATCTCTCCTCTGCATCAGTGTGCAGGTTTCTCACAGATCTCAGTAGGTAGCCCTTGACTCCAAGGATCCACCCCTCAAGGCATGTGGGGGGACCAAAATGTTGTGGCACCTAAGACTGCTGAAGTAACGACACTAGCATCAGATATCCACCAAGTCCTACGGGCATCAGCTCATCCTTCATCATGGCACACAGATTAATGATGACCTCGCCGGAGAGGTGGAGTCTTCGGAGACACTGTCATCTGGCATCTGCAGGCAGTTGAGTCTCGGCCAGTAGACTCTCGCTGGAGGGCAGCTTCTTCAATGCGTAGCAGGCTGGTGGCATGCCCCGCGTTATTTTCCAGCTTGCCACTGCCGAGGATAGCCCTCCTGTGGGACCCGAGCTGCTGTGATGGCCCTTCTAGTGCCTGCACCTTCCATCCTCTATGCTGCTGCTCAACAGGGGGGCCTCGAAGCCAGGGTGAATGAGGCCCATGACAGGTTGCCTTGCTCCGAGTGCAAAGCCTTCACAGCAAACACCACCCCCACCCCTTTCCCTCATTTATCACCTCTGATGAGGTGGCACTGCCCTGATGGCACCCTGGTGTGGCTCCCCTGCAAAGTTGATACCTTGGCCCCCATTAGTTCAGTATTTCCTGATGCCCTCCTTCCTCCACCCTCGCTGCCAAGTGATGCTGCCTCACCCGATGACTTCCCAGTGAAGTCAACACTCATCTCCCACCTCCTCGTCGCCTCCTTTAACCAGGTGAGGCTCTGGAGGCCCGTGGTTCCCATGCATCATTAGTTAAATCGGACCCACTGAATAAAACTTCTGTGTATTGGGCTCTTATATACCTTAATATTGCCTTCCCGTGTGGTGGATGTGCAAAGTTCACCCTCCAAGTTGGCTGCTGACAGTAAAATCCGGAAAGGACATCAAGACGTTGGACGTCCAATGTTTTCCTTCCCTATTTTATGCCACCCCCCATCTCCATTTCCACCTCCAATGGTCCCTTAAAATTCAGCCAATATCTTTACATCAGGTAGTCAAACTGCAAAGATCTCACAGATACACTCTGATTTACAAGTCAGAAAAATGTGTATAAAGATGGAATTTACACACTGGATTACAGTACTTTAGATAATGTAAATCAAATTATTCAAAACTGAAATAATACTTAGATGAAACATAGGAAATAGGAGCAGCAGGCCATGTGGCCCCTCAAGCCTACTCCGCCATTCAACTAGACCATGGCTAAACTTCTATCTGAACATAATTTTCGTGCGCCATCCCCATATCCCTTGATATCTTTAATAACTAGAAATCCATCTCTGTCTTGAATATACTCAATGACTCAGGCTCCACAGCCCTATGGGGCAGAGAATTCCAAAGATTCACCACCCTCTAAGTGAAGAAATTCCTCTTCATCTCAGTCCTAAATGGCTACATCTTATTCTAAGACTGTGTCCCCTGGTTCTAGACCCCACCCCCAGCCAGAGGAAACGTCCTTCCTGTATCTACCCTGTCGAACCCTGTACTAATTTTTTTTTTTTAAAGAGATACAGCACTGAAACAGGCCCTTCGGCCCACCGAGTCTGTGCCGACCAACAACCACCCATTTATACTAACCCTGCAGTAATCCCATATCACCTACCTACACTAGGGGCAATTTACAATGGCCAATTTACTTATCAGCCTGCAAGTCTTTGGCCGTGGGAGGAAACCGGAGCACCCGGCGAAAACCCACGCGGTCACAGGGAGAACTTGCAAACTCCGCACAGGCAGTACCCAGAATCGATCCTGGGTCCCTGGAACTGTGAGGCTGCAGTGCTAACCACTGCGCCGCTTGAATGAGATCACCTCACATTCTTTTAAACTCTACAGAATTTAGGCTCAATCTCTCCTCACAGGACAATCCTGTCATCCCAGGGATCAGTCTGGTGAACCTTCGTTGCACTCCCTCTATGGCAAGTATATCCTTTCTTAGGTAAGGAGACCAAAACCGGACACAATACTCCAGGGTGACATAGCATGATGAATAAGTTGAATGGCCTTTTTAATTTTCCTATATTATTCTGCCCTAGTAAGCATCAATGATGAGTTTTAGCAGACTATTTTACACTGGATACATATCAGGATTGTTAACATTGACTGATTTTTCTCTCTCTTTAACCCAGGGATGCCAAGCGCAGTTATGCTGACTCAGCAGGGGCTGAGATATAACCTTGGACCTTCCTGGTCAGTTCATCTCGGCCACTTTCTAGATGAACTTAAATCCATCCGGGAACTTCCTGCTTCATGTTTATAATGAAAACTTTGTGTCTGCATTTGCTGATTCCGTGGAACATTATTTTTCCAGACGTGCAGTGAATTTAAAGCTACTAACATTAACTGCAAGAAAGCAAGTTTTTGTTGATACAAATGATTTTTCCCTGCATGCTTCATTAGGCAAGCTTTTAAAAAAAAACAGCAAGTTAGAATTCAGACAATCCAAGCATCTTCCCTATGGTGCCAGAACTGCAGACTTTTGAACAACTTCTATTTTACTTAACCCTATTCTCCACATTACATCTTGTTCGCCACAGTCTATTACAACACAACTATTCCCACTGGCACAATAAAAGGCTTCTTAATGGAATGTTACAACTATCGGATATAAAAGATAGAGCCATAAAGAATACCTTAATTGAACCAAGAGAAGCCAATTCAGCTTACATGTCAGGTCATGTAGCACTCCTTTATTACAAAATATAGGATGATTTCAGCATAGCAGGAGGCCATTCAGACCGTCATGTCTGTGCCAATTCTCTAAGAAATACTCAGTTAGTCCCAGTCTGCAATCTTTTCCCCGTAACCCTGCAAATTTTTTTTCTTCAAATAATTATTCAATTCCCTTTTGAAAGTCATGATCGAATCTGCCTCCACCACCCCCTCAGGCAATGCATTCCAGATCCTAACCACTCCCTACGTAAAAAAGGATATTCTTCATGATCCCATTGCTTCTTTTGCCAATCACCTTAAGTTGGTGTCCTCTGGTTCTTGACCCTTCCGCCAATAGGAACAGTTTCTCCCTACTGTTACAACCGAAATGGGAGGAGTGCACTGTCTTTTCTAGTTCCACTTCTCCACAGGTTACACCATATATTTAAATGTTTACCCAGTTACCGATATGGTCAATCATATACTCTACTCTTTATCCCCAAATAAAATACACCAACCAGGTTTCTTCAATAAACAACAAAATTATCAGTTCATTACAAAACAAGACTTATCCAGTAACGAAGCAAAGTATTAACTGTTACGATCCTGTAGTTGGTTTTTTTCGGAAAGAATGTGATGTGCTTTTAAGGCTGGAAAAGGAGCAGTACTGCTTTAAGACAACAAGCTCCAGAGACTGTCAAAGAATGCATTCTCATTGCCCCGGGATACAGCCACTCAAACTAAAGACCGAGAGATACAATGTTACAATTTAATTTTAACTTGGCTTATAGTGGAAACAGATTGTTCAAACAGAGACACAAACAGACAACTGGACCACCATATACTGAAGGAAATGAAAGCTCTCTCTTGGCTTATTTAAACGCTATTTATTATACTCTCAAAATTCGGATGTCAAGCTAGATTAATTTCTTAAAAAGTAACCAAATTCCTTTAACTACTAAACCATAATTTTTGAAATTCAAATCGCTGGAAAAGAGGAGGATCAATTCAACTGCTGAATTTGACTACGGACTGTTCTACTGTTGAAGACAGTGGCGCAGTGGTTAGCACCGCAGCCTCACAGCTCCAGGGACCCGGGTTCGATTCCTGGTACTGCCTGTGTGGAGTTTGCAAGTTCTCCCTGTGTCTGCGTGGGTTTTCTCCGGGTGCTCCGGTTTCCTCCCACAAGCCAAAAGACTTGCAAGTTGATAGGCAAATTGGCCATTATAAATTGTCACTAGTATAGGTAGGTGGTAGGGAAATATAGGGACAGGTGGGGATGTTTGGTAGGAATATGGGATTAGTGTAGGATTAGTATAAATGGGTGGCTGATGTTCGGCACAGACTCGGTGGGCCGAAGGGCCTGTTTCAGTGCTGTATCTCTAATCTAATCTAAAAACCTTTCTCCCCATTGGACGGCTGTGAGGTCTTCAAGCAACCTTGGACTATTCCACATTGGAAGATTTCACGTTGGCAGGAGTGTAAATATGCAAGAACACTAATTTTTTTTCTATTTTAAATGTTGTTAATATCTTAGTAGTGTTTAAGAATTTTGTTTTTCTAATTAAACAGTTAATTTGTTGATCTAAAGACACCTGGTTTGATTAGTCTCATTCAGGGGTTAATAGATGGTACAATTTGGCTGGGGTCTTCCTTTAATTTGGAAAGTTTAAAATGATATGTTAGGCGATCTATGGAGCGACAGGATTGAATCAACAGGGTGTTTCTCCAACCACAATCAGAATAGTATATATGTGTTTGTGTGTGTGAGAAAAATAAAAAGGGAACTTTCATATTTCAATCTGTGTGTTAATATGTTACGACTGACCGCTCAAGTCAAAGCCCCTAAATCAGAATAGTATATGTTCGTATAGACATGTTAGTATTCAAACACACATAACCTATGACTCTATAACACATGGACAGTGACATTCGCCCTTTTCAGTTGACATCATGATAGGGTGGGGGTTGGTGCAGGATTTTCAGTAATTCCAACAGGCAGAGTTGATTATTTAGAACAACAAAATGCTGGAAATGATCAGTACGTCAGGCAGCATCTGTGGAGAGAAAAAATGAGTTCACGTTTCAGGTCTGCGACTTTTCATGAGCTTACATTGAGCTTCATTGGAACAATGCTGGCGGCCGAGATCAGAGAGGACAGAGTGGGATGGAGAGTTAAAATGGCAGATGAGAATTTAAAGCAGAATTTCTAAATTGGAAGAGGACTAACTTCAATGGGATGACAGAGAATCTAGTCAGGTTAAATTGGAACCAAAGATTGACGGTGTCAAGAAAATCTGCTATGCCAAAGGAGGATTTTTTTTTTTTTTTTTATAAAGTCAATTGGAAACCTATATTAAACTTTTCATGAAACAGAAAGAGCTGGAATTCTACAGTTAACTTAAAATAAAAGCTGGCAGCCAAAATGGCCACCGCAATTTGCATTTGAACACCTTGCACATTCCAAGGCCTCAAAGAGGAAACACACATCTGATGAACCTGTACCCAAAACAATGGCTTGCTCTACTGAGCGAACCACAGGAGACTGCTTTCATTAGCAGGACATTCAAAGCCATCCTGGAACATTAAACTTGAAAGGGCAACAACCCTTCCAGGTGTAATCATTAACATCCTGAGGCCTGAAATTCCTAAACTTGAATCTCAATGGAAGGTTCCAGGCAATACACTGAGGCAGTCATGTGACCATGTGATCTCTGTAATAGCTGAGAGTTTCCCTTGGACAAAGCAGACAACCCAGTGGCTCATTCTGTGCAGAAGCCAGAAGGGGTGTGTGTGTGTGTCTCTCTCTCCCCAGAAGACTCATGCGCGGCCTGCGAAGCCTAGCTGGCGGCTGCTGGATCCAAGACACCAGGGGAAGAAAGCCACCTACAATTCTGCCTACAAGAAAACCCTGAAGCCGGTGGGCCAGCCACAAACTGCACATTTACCAGCCAAAGATGTCAAGAACACAACTTCAGCCGGAAGACAACGGAATCATCCAACCCCAAAGACTGTGTATTAATTTTTATTTGTTCTGGATGTTAATCCAACCACAAATCTACTTCCCATCCTGCTGTAATCTATTTGTGTGTGTGTGATTCTTGTGTGTGTGTGTATGTGAATGTGTAGCATAAGTTTATTATTTTAGTTAGATTGGGTTTAGATTGTTAAGTATAATAAACTCACCTCTTTCTTGTTTAAATTCAAGAAAACTTGTCCGATTGGTTGTTTTATGATCACAACAAAGGTAAAAGGTAAACACTCACTGAAGGGGTAAACACTGTTAAACAATTGGAAACCTACATTAAAACTTTTAAATGAAACAGAAAGAGCTGTAATTCTACTGTTAACTTTTTTTAAAAAGCTGGCAACCAAGATGCTTAAAAACAGATAAATCCTGTTGCAGTCAACTAAGAGAAAGGACAAGAGGGGAGCATTGTGACCCCCTCCTCATATGATCCTAACAACAGAAAAAGTGTAACAGAGCAATAAGCGATGTTTAAGGTGTTGTTTCTGGTACAGGCTAGGTACATTTCAACATGGGCAAAAGGTAGGGGAACCAAAGCCAGGGCTCTTTGGATGGAGATAGAATATGGTGAAACAAAATTAGAGGGTGCATGATGCATGTCAACTGAACTCTTCAAGCGAGAACCAGGCCAAATACAATAAGTTGAGAGGGGAAGTGAAGAGAAAGATACAACCAGCAAAGAGAGAATGCGAGAATAGAGTGGCAGTTAACATAAAAGGCAACCCAAAAATCATCTACCGGCACGTAAATAGTAAGCGGGTAGTAATAGGTGGGGTATGGCCTATTAAAGACAAAGAGAGTGATATGTAATTAGAGGCACGGAGCAAGACTAATATACTTCATGAGTACTTTGTATTGGTGTTAACTAAGGAAGGGGAGGCTGACAAAATATCAGTAGAAGCAGAGATGGGAGAAGTAATGGATCAGGTGAAAATTGATGGGCAGGATTTACTGGAAAGGCTGGCTATGCTTTGAGTGGATAAGACACCTAGTCCTGATGGCTTGCATCCCAGGTTATTAAAAGGAAGTGGGAGTGGAGACAGCAGAAGGGCTTGCCATAATCTTCCCTAGATACAGGGAAGGTGCCAGAGGATTGCAGTGTGGCAAATGTGACACCCTTATTCAAGAAAAGACAATCTGTCCCTTGATGCAGAGCTCGATGCACGCATAGGGAAAGCAGCTACCACCTTTGGCCAACTTGTGAAACACTCATGGGATAACATCAGCTGACCCTGAGGACCAAGCTGATTGTTCATAAGGCCTGTGTTCTCAGCACTTTGCTGTATGGCTATGAAACATGGGTGACTTACAGCTACCAGGAAAAGCTCAATAATTTTCATCTTCGCTGTCTGCGGTACATTACAGGTATATCCTGGCAAGGCAAAAATCACAAATGCGGCAGTCCTCTCAAAGACAGAGCTTCCAAGTGTGTTGGCACTAATCAAACAGAGGTGGCTTCGTTGGATCGGATACGTCCACAGGATGGATGATGGTCGCATACCCAAGGGCCTTCTGTATGGCGAAGTAGCCGGGGCCTGACCACCAGTGGGACACACAAAGCTCCGCTTCCAGGATGCTTACAAGCGTGACACGACGGCCCTAAATGTTGACTATCACACCTTAGAGGCACTAGTTGGCAAACGAGGGAAATGGCGACACATCCTGTGGACTGATGTACAATACCACAATGATAAGTCGCTACAGCAGGCTGGCAACAGCCGCCAACAGCAACAACTCTCAGCGTCATTTGGCAGCTTCACATGCGGCACTTGTGGCAGAACCTGCCTCCCAAGGAATGGCCTTCACAGCCATCAGCAAAGGTGCACCAAGAGAAGACATCCAACCTAAATGGATCATTTTTCCACCATCTTTCGGAGATGGAAGGATGCCAACAAACCAATAAGTACATTCCAAGTAACTACAGGTTGGTCAGTTTAACATCGGTGCTGGGTAAGATATTAGAAACAAACAATCAGGGTAAAAAAAATCAATCAACAGGCACTTGGAGAGGTTTGAATTAATTAGACAGAGCCAGCATGGATTTGTAAAAGACAGATGGGGTGCTTCACTAATCTAATTGAATTTTTTGATGAAGTAATTGAGACGGTGGATGAAGGGATTACAACAGATGTTATCTATATGGATCTTAAAAGCTTTTGACAAAGTACCACATTAAAGGCTGGCTAACAAAATGGAGGCTCATGGAATAGCTTGTATAAAAAATTGGCTTAAGGACAGAAAACACCAAGTCATGGTAAATGGTTGTCTTTCAGACTGGAGGATGGCAGACAATGGTTTTCCCCAAGGTTCAGTGCTAGGACCACTGCTTTTTCTGATTCATATAAACGACTTGGATATTGGTAAAATTTCAACATTTGCCTATGATACCAAACTTGGAGGTGTGGCAGACAGTGAGGATGACACCAATCGACTACAACAGTTCACAGATAGGCTAGTAGAACGGGCAGACAAGTGGCAGATGGAATTTAATAGAGAAATGTGAGGTGATACATTTTGGCAGAAGGGATAGGGAGAGGTAATACAGACTAAATGGTTCAGTTCTAAAGAGTGTAAAGGGACAGAGAAAACTGGGGGTTCATGTGCATAGATCTTTGAAGGTGGTCGGACTTATTGAGAGATTAGTTGGAAAAGCATATAGAATCTTGGGCTTCATAAATAGAGGGATTGAGTACAAAAGTGGGGAGGTTATGCTGAACCTTCATAAAGCTCTGATTAGGCTGGAACTAGAGTATTGTGTCCATTTCTGGTTACCACACTTTAGGAAGGATGTGAGGGTCCTTGAGAGGGTGCAGAAAAGATTTACCAGAATGGCTCCAAGAATGAGGGACTTGAGCTTCAAGGTTAAGTTGGAGAAGTAGGGTTGTTTTTGGAGCAGAAGAGATTGAATGGAGATTTGATAGAGGTGAAGATGATTCTGACAGGTTTGGATAAGGTAGACAAAGAAAAGCTATTCCCATTAGCTGATGGCACAAGGATGAGGGTACACAGATTTAAGGTTTTGGGCAAGAGATGCAGGGGGTTGTGAGGAAGAACTTTTTTTACGCAGCGAGTGGTACTGACCTGGAACTCGCTGCCGAGGGTGGTGAAAGTGGAGATGAAGAATGATTTCAAAAGAAAATTGGATGGGCACTTGAGGGAAATAAATTTATAAGGTTAAGGGGATAGAGTCAGGGAATGGGACTGATGAATTACTCTCCGTAAAGCCGGATGCAATGGGCCAAATGGCCTCCTTCTGTGCAATGATGACTCTATGACCAGAAGCTCAGGGTCATGCTTGGACTGAATGGAGGTTTCCCACAGAACAGGCACCCAATCTGCATTTGGTCTCCCCAGTGTAGAGGAGAACACATCAAAAGCAGTAAACTAAATTGAAAGTAGTACAAGTAAATTGCTTTTTCATCTAGTAGTGGTGTTTTGGGCCCTGGCTGGCAGGAAGGGAGGTGGTAAAAAAGGCAAATGTTGCAACTCTTGCTTTTTTTTTTATTTGTTCATGGGACGTGGGCGTCGCTGGCTAGGCCAGCATTTATTGCCCATCCCTAATTGCCCTCGAGAAGGTGGTGGTGAGCCGACTTCTTGAACTGCTGCATTTATGTTGGGTAGGTACACCAACAATGCTGTTAGGAAGGGAGCTCCAGGATTTTGACCCAACAACCGTGAAGGAACCGCGATATAGTTCCAAGTCAGGGTGGTGTGTGGCCTGGAAGAGAACTTGCAAGCGGTGGTGTTCCCATGCATCTGCCTCTCTTGTCCTTCTAGGTGGTAGAGATAGTGGGTTTGGAAGGTGCTGTCTAAGGAGCCTTGATGCGTTGCTGCAGTGAATCTTGTGGATGGTACACACAGCTGCCATTATGCATTGTGGCGGAAGGAGTGAACGTTTATCTGTCAGGTATGATTCCGAGAGTATGACCACGTCAGGCTGTTGCTCGACTAGTCTGTGGGACAGCTCTCCCAAATTTGGCACAAGCCCCCAGATGTTAGTAAGGAGGACTTTGCAGGGTCAACCGGCCTGGGTTTGCGGTTGTCTTTTCCGGTGCCTAGGTCAATGCTTGGTGGTCCATCCGGTTTCATTTCTTATTGACTTTGTAGCGGTTTGATACAACTGAGTGGCTTGTTGAGCCATTTTTTTTTTTATTCATTCATGGGATGTGGGCAACACTGGCCAGGCCAGCATTTATTGCCCATCCCTAATTGCCCTTGAGAAGGTGGTGGTGAGCTGCCTTCTTAAACCACCCACAGTGTTGTTAGGAAGGGAGTTCCAGGATTTTGACCCAGCGACACTGAAGGAACGGCGATATAGTTCCAAGTCAGGATGGTGTGTGACTTGGAGGGGAACTTACAGATGGTGGTGTTCCCATGTATTTGCTGCCCTTGTCCTTCTAGTTGGTAGAGGTCGTGCGTTTGGAAGGTGCTATCTAAGGAGCCTTTGTGCATTGCTGCAGTGCATTTTGTAGACGGCACACACTGCTGCCACTGTGCGTTGGTATTGGAGGGAGTGAATGTTTGTAGATGGGGTACCAATCAAGCGGGCTGCTTTGTCCTGGATGGTGTCGAGCTTCTTGAGTGTTGTTGGAGCTGCACCCATCCAGGCAAGTGGAGAGCATTCCATCACACTCCTGACTTGTGCCTTGTAGATGGTGGACAGGCTTTGGGGAGTCAGGAGGTGAGTTACTCGCCTCAGGAGTCCCAGCATTCAAAAGGCAACCACATTGCTGTGGGTCGGGAGTCACATGTAGGCCAGACCAGGTAAGGACAGCAGATTTCCTTCCCTAAAGTACATTACATGGGCAGGGGAGGTGGTGTTGAGGGTGATTGAGGAGTGAACCAGGGGGTTCTAGAGGAAACTGGTCCCTTTGGAATACTGAAGAGGGTTATCATACATTTTCCAAGAAATTATCTTGATTAACTACACATATTGAAACCCTAAATGCTGCATAGTGAATGGAATAGCATTGTGTATGTATTCCAGTTACGCTGGATTGATGTTGAATTCTGTAAGAATGCTTTATTGGAATCATCCTCAAAATTGGTCATTGATTATTTGAATGAAAGCTCAATTCTATTTTCAAAAAAGAAAAAAATCATATACAGCTCATAGTGGGTGCATTTGTGCAAACTCTGTTTCTCCATGATGGTGTTGTATGGCAAGAATGTTGTTGTCATTCATCAGCATCCACAGTCCCTTGAAGTGCTACCTAAACAAATCTTCTTGCTGCCAAACCCTAGACCTGACTAAGGGCTCCAAGCTCCACAGCACCAACCTAACCCTGACTGCAGTCAACAAGAAACTGGAGAAGCAAGGTGCAGGACTTTCGGAATCAAGTTATCCAGTAGAGCATCTCAACAAGATCCAAAGAGGAGGGAAAAACTCACAAATCTGAATTTCTTCAATGAGTAACCATTTAAACAACTCAAACACCTAATTACTGCATTAAGTTTCGGCTGCTGGGGTTATTGTGCAGTGTGTTCTTTTTATCAAATATAATTTAGAAAACCTGCAATTTTTCCATGTCTACTTCACTTATATCATCACAGGGATGATTTATTGCTTCTGTCTGAAACGAATGGAACACTTAAGATTCAATCACCAGCAACTTTGAAATTGAAGCTAATGCAAATGGATAGTGATGAGCACTTTTTGGCCGGTATAAGCGACTGTCCATTTTAAACATGGTCTTAAACAGTATAGACTGTACTGGAAAGTACTATACAATAGCCTTTATCCACAGTAAAATTTACTGATAATACAAAAATACAATTACAGATTTTTCTTGATGCCTTTATTGTACCGGATGTGCTGCACATAATGGGCTGGAAGGCGGCCGGCATGCATGCATCGTCACCATATTGAGCCAGGCAGCTCATCAGAATATGCAGGGTGGCTGTCCCCCCCGCCAATCACGTGGCGGGGGCAGCTACGGCGATGCCATGAATGGTGTCAACTGTCTCTGCAGAGATGCTGGTGCCGTTTTTAAAAGGGCTGCCATCCCTGCGTAGAGAATGCCAATTCCTGCCCCACCCGCCTCATTCTCCCACTACACTAAAATTGCAGAGTTGACCCCTTCTCTCCCTCTCCCCTCCCCCACAATTGCACAAAGTTGGACGGGAAAGTGAAGGCGCGCGAGTACCGCCCGTCGCACTTAAGATCCGGAACCAAAGGTAAGATTGCGGATGATTCAATTTAAATGTATGCAAATAGGTAATTTCAATAATTAAAGCTTGGTCCTGCCGCAGAGTGGTGGAGGGCCCGCCCCGGAGCTTCCCCGCTGCCAGGGAGAGCGGGCCCAGCAAGCCCTTGCCATTGGGCTCCTTGGCAGGCCACTTCCGCTCTAATCTTCCAGCTCCCCCGTAATCAGTTCTTTATGTTGGCTGATGCAACATAAAGAGATGCGTGGAGTCTGGTTGTTTGAAGATCTTTTGCAGGTTTATTAAATATAGTACAAAGCAAACTATTTACAGAACCTTCCTTTAGGTGTTACAGTTGCAGTGACTCTAGCTTGGAGTCACATGACTATACCCTGGTCCTGAACTCATTAGCATTCTAAAATCTTAAAGGGACGTCACTGACAGCCATTGCTTCTCTGTAGTGACAACGTCAATCTCTTCTGAGTCGCTGGAACGCGAAGAGACACTCCCCATTGAAAAGCTCTCACCATCTGATTTTGGATCCTCATCCTCTTGGTGTGGCATCTCAGAGACAAGGCTGATGCTTTTCAAACCAGAACTACTGAGATCCTGCAGGAACTTTGACTCAATGCAGATACCATTGGTCTCTTCTGCTGTAATTGGTACCTTCATGACCCCATGGATAGTTATGATATTGGAGGTCCTTACACACCCTGTCAATGCTGGTCCACTCATGTCTACCAGATAAAATATGTGTCGTTTTCATGCCAACTTATAGTTGCACTGCATCATTAGTATGCCACTGCAAGGAATGGGTGACCCATTGTATGCAAATTGCTCTGCATTTGTTAGCTGTATCATTGATTTTCAACGATTCTGGTACATATCCTTCAGGATTTGAATTGGTAGGATATTTCCGCTGGCTCCAATGTCAATCCTAACCCTGGCTGTATGTTTGCAAACCTTCTTTGGACACATGATATTAATGGTAGCAAAAGCTTCCAGTTGTTTAACTTCAATGTGTCAGGTTCACAATGTGAAACACCTGATCATCTTCTGACTGAGAATTACTTCAGAGTCTTGTCTCAGGTCTGTTTCGCTGTTGATTTTGTGTATCGGCTTGCGTTTATGCAGGTCCCTGGAGCCTGCCTTGCTGCTGCTGTGCCTGTCATCTGTTTGTGTCCTTCTGGTCACGTTTTTGGAGCCAGATTTTTCGCATAAATGGGCCCAGTGTCCTTTTGCACCACACGCCTTACACAGGTTTTGAAATGCAGGACAACTTCACGGTGAGTGCGACCAACCACATTTACCACACAGCTTGCTTGCTCTTCTCGACCTGGTTATCATGCCGATACTGTTGGCTGCACCGAGTGCTTGCAGATGCTGTTGTCTAGCTACAATAGCTTCGTATTTCTTTCCATCTTCTAGCAGTACATCAATGCTGTGGCGTTCCTTTATCGCCCCAAGAGGTCTTTCTGAAACACTTCAATAGATTTTGTGACAATCACCAGCTCTGACAGCTTAATTGCTGAAAAATCACATTTGTTGCCCTTACTACGGCATCTACTGACAAAATGGTCCATTGATTCCTGTGGCTGTTACCTGTCGGACATCAATTCCAGGCAGTGAATTCTAAAATTCACTCGTAATCAGAGTTGATCTTCTAGCACTTTACATATTTTTGTGGGATCTTTCTGGTCCTCTTCAGATATGCCAGAGGTGTTGATTCTGTATATTCCCTTATTTCCAACTGCTATGAGTATTTTTACAGCCGGTTTTTCTGGTTCAACAACCACTTGGTCTGTAAAGTTTGAATTTGGATAGAATATCCACGGCCTTCCAGTTCATGCTGAGAAATTTGGTATCCATCTTACAGCTGCTGTTTTGCTTAAAACTTGCTTTAAGACTTATTCTGTGACTGCACTGTTTCCCCTTTAAGAAACTGTTATTTAGACTAGTTGCTTGGATTGAGTGGCACAGGTGTTTGATAGTGCTCTGTGTTGATCTTGCTTGCAGAACTTAAACTGGCCTATTTACACAGCCGTTCACTAGGTAATTCAATAGCTTTTTCTAAAATAAAGAGTTTATCTTCTTCATGCTAAAGTGGTTTAATGGTACTTTTATAGCTATGACTGCGTGAATTAAAGCTCATCACGCTCGAGTGATTTAATGAGTTTGTTTTTAAACTTTGGCTGCATGGCTGACACTCTGCAGTAAATCTGGGTTTCCCCTGCACTTTTTGCAATCAGATGCCTCCTGTGATGGTGCTGACCTTGATCAGCCTGGGAAAGGAGTCGGGTCTTTTTTTTTAAATGGAGCTCTGATAAAGAAAATCAACTTTTTAAGGACTTCAAAGTTTTTTTTAAAACCAGTATCCTTCCACCTTCGGCACAATGACTCACCCAATTTACTTGGAGCCTGTCATTCTGAGCTCTGTCTTCTACAGCTTGAGGCAAGTTCTTTTTTTTTTCCCCACTGTTTGAGCCAGTTTCTTTTCTGAAGTTTCTCCCTCTCTTTATTCAGTCTATTGTGGCTGTTTTACTCGTGGTCTTCAACTAAGACTTTTGTCTTCTCACCACTACTGCCACCATATAATGAGTTCTTTATGTTGTTTGATGCAACACTGAGATGCGTGGAGTCCAGTTGGTTAAAGATCTCAAGCAGGTTTATTAACAGCTAAACTATTATATAGAGTAAACTACTTACAGCACCTTCAAAGGTGTTACAGTTACACAGTGATGCTGGCTTGGAGTCACATGACTACACCCTGGTACTTAGCTCATTAGCATACCAAGGTCTGAAAGGGACATCACTCAAAGGCAATCACACAACACCCCCTGCCACGGAGCCCAAAGTTGAGAGCTGAACAAAATTCAGCCCAATACATGGTGTAGTACAGTATCTGGGAGCGGAACAGCAGTCAGCGGATCGGGGAGGAATCCAAACCTAAACGGAAGCTATAAATCAAGACCAGGGCTTGAGGCCCTCACTTACCTGGGAGAGTGGAGCAGCTGTCAGCAGTCTCTCTCTAGCTGTGTTCCCACGCACTGGGTTCAAAAGTGAAAAAAAAACTTAAGTGACATCACGGGAATTCTGTAAGTTGATTGGTTGGTAACAGCTGTTTTTGCCTGTAAATAGCTTACAAAAATCAGGAAAAAAATTGATTAAAAACCTCAAATAACTACCTTGCAAGTGGTAAGGTTGGTACTACTAAGGTTGTCGTTAGTGTAGTCTAATAATTACTAATTAGAATAGTGTGGTTTGAACAGAGAGTAAGGCTGTGAGTTGTGTGAGGGATTTCACTGATCAGGGGAAGGAGGTGCTCTTTGGTCTCCTTTCTTTTCTGCCTTTTCAGACTTCACAGGACATGGGAAGCAGCTGATTGCCAAGTAATGGGTAATTTATTCTACTTATTACTTAGTTTTACAAAATAAATTATTGATAATGTAACGGCAGGCCAGCTCGGCCAAGTGGAATATGGTACGTGTGAACTCGTGGATGCACCACGTGTCCTTGACAAACACATCTGCAGCAAGTGTCACTGGCTGCAGAAGCTCGAGCTCCGGGTTTCGGAACTCGAGCGGCAGCTGGAGTCACTGTGGGACATGCGCGAGGCAGAGAACTACATAGATAGCACGTTTCAGGAGGTAGTCACCCCAGAACTTGAGAGAGCAGAGGCAGAGAGGGACTGGGTGGCTGCCAGACAGATGAGAAGGTCAATGCAGGTAGTGCAGGAGTCTCCGGAGAGCATCCTAATTTCTAACCGGTATTCAGTTCTGAGTACCGATGGGAGAAAGGGTTCCTCTGGAGAGTGCAGCGAGAGTCATGACCATAGCACCATGGGTGGCTCAGCTGAGCAGGGAGGGAGGAGAAAAGAGAACAATAATAGTAGGGGATTCTATAGTTAGAGAACAGATAGGCATTTCTGTGGTTGCAGACATAATTCCAGGATGGTAGGTTGCTTCCCTTGTGCAAGGGTCATGGCTATCACTGAGCGGCTACAGGTCATTCTGGAGGCCGAAGGTGCACAGGCAAAGGTCGTGGTCCATATTGGTACCAACGAAATAGGAAGAAAGAGTGATGAGGTCCTGCAGGCTGAGTTTAGGGATTTAGGAAAGAGATTAGCAAGCAGGACCACAAAAGGTAGTAATCTCTGGATTACTCGCAAGGCCACGTGCGAGTGAGTGTAGAAATAGGAGAATACACCAGATGAATGCGTGGCTCGAGAGATGGTGCAGGAGGGAGGGCTTCAGATTTCTGGGGCATTGGGAACGGTTCTGGGGAAGATGGGACATGTACAAGCTGGATGGTCTAGACCTGAACAGGACTGGGACAAATATCCTTGCAAGAAGGTTTGCGAATGCTGTCGGGGATGGTTTAAACTAGGTTGGCAGGGGGATGGGAACCTGAGGGCAGTTTCAGATAAGGCAATTTCAGGGCAGGGAACAGAAGGCAGAAAATTAGCGAGTGACTCTGAAAAAGACAGAAGCAGCAAAGGAACTTGGCAGTGTTAAAAAAGGTATTTATTTAAATGCAAGGAGTATAGTAAATAAAGCCGATGAGCTGAGGGCACAGATAGACACATGGCAAAACGATATCATTGCTATATCAGAAATTTGGCTTAAAGGGGGGCAAAAATGGCAGCTCAACATCCCTGGATATAGAGTTTTCAGGTGGGAGAGCGCAGGGGATTAAAAAAAAAAAGAGGGGGGTGGCATTATTAGCCAAGGAATCAATAACAGCTTTGAGGAGAGATGATATGCTAAATGAATCAACAAATTAGGCCATATGGGTGGAGATCTGAAATTAAAAAAGGGGCAGCCACACTATTTGGAGTGTGCTATAGACCGCCAAATAGTGAGAGGGAGATAGAATATGTAGGCAAATTTCTGAGTGCAAAAACTATAGGGCAATTATCATTCGAGATTTCAACTACCCTAATATCAACTGAGATACAAACAGTGTGAAAGGCACAAAATTCTTGAACTGTGTTCAAGAGAAGCTTTTAGCCAGCACATAACAAGCCCAACGAGAGGGAGCGCAATTCTAGATTTAGTCTTCAGTAATGAAGCTGGGCAAGTAGATGAAGTAGCAGTGGGTGACCATTTGAGATAGTGACCATGATACAGTATGTTTTAGCATAATCATGGAAAAGGACAAAGATAAAACAGGAGTAAAAGTTCTAAGTTGGGGGAAGGCAAATTTTACAAAACTGAGAGGTGATTTGGCAAAAATAGACTGGATATAGCAACTTGAAGGAATATCAGTGGCAAACCAGTGGGAGGCATTCAAAAAAGAGATTCTACAGTGTAGGCATGTCCCCACAAAGATAAAGGGTGGTATGGCCAAATCTAGAGGCCCCTTGGTTATCTAGAAGCTTACAAGTTAAAGCAGAAAAAGAAAGCCTATGACGATCACAAAAATCTTAATACTTTAGAAAGTCTAGAGGAGTATAGGAAGTGCAGGGGTGAAGTAAAAAAGTAAATTAGAAAAGCAAAGAGAGGCCATGAAAAATTGATAGGTAAAAATCAAGCAAAACTCGAAGATGTTTTATCAGTACATTAAGAACAAGAGGATAACTAAGAAAAGGGCAGGGCCTATCAGAGAAATACAAGGTAACTTATGTGTGGATGCAGAAGATGTGGGCAGGGTTCTTAATGAGTTTTTTGTCTCAGTCTTCACAAAAGAGAGTGATGATACAGACATTGTAATTAAAGAGCAGTGTGAAATATTCGGTACGATTAGCATAATATGAGAGAGGAAGTACTAGAGGGTCTGACATCCTTGAAAGTGGATAAATCGCCAGGGCCGGATGGATTGCATTCAAGGTTGTTAAAAGAAGCCAGGGAGGAAATAGCGGATGCACTGAGGATCATCTTCAAATCCTCACTGGATACGGGCGAGGTGCCAGAGGGCTGGAGGTCTGTGAACATTATACCATTGTTAAAAAAGGGTGCGAGGGATAGGCCAAATAACTATAGGTCAGTCAGTCTAACCTCAGTGGTGGGAAAATTTTTAGAATCAAATGAGGGACTGGATAAACTGCCACTTAGAAAGGCATGGATTAATCAGGGTTAGTCAGCATGGATTTGTTAAGGGAAGGTCATGTCTTACTCACTTGATTGAGTTATTTGAGGAAGTAACAAGGAAGATTGATGAGGGTCGTGCAGTGGATGTGGTCTACATGGATTTTAGAAAGGCATTTGACGAAGTCCAATGAGTATTGCCTACAGTTCTGGTCACCACATTACAAGAAGGACATAATTGCTCTGCAGAGAGTACAAAGGAGATTTACAAGAACGTTGCCAGGGCTTGAAAGTTGCAGCTATGAGGAAAGATTGGATTGGCTAGGGTTGTTTTTCTTAGAACAGAGGAGGCTGAGGGGTGACTTAATTGAGGTGTACAAAATTATGAGGGGCCTAGATAAACAGGAAGGACCTGTTTCCCCTGGTGGAGAGGTCAGTTACCAGGGAGCACAGATTTAAAGGTGATTGGTAGAAGGATTAGAGGGGACATGAGGAAAATCTTTTTCACCCAGAGGGTGGTGGGTGTCTGGAATTCACTGCCAGAAAACAGTGGTGGAGGCAGAAACCCTCAATTCTTTTGAAAAGGTACCTGGACATGAACCTGAAGTGCTATAACCAATAAGGCTATGGACCAGGTGCTGGAAGGTAGGATTAGATTGGGCGGCTAGATTTTGCGGCCAGCGCAGACACAATAGGCTGAATGGCCTCCTCCTGTGCCGTAATGTTTCTATGGTTCTGTTCCCATCCAGCAGATGCTGGTCTTGAAGCAGTATGACTGATTTTCTGTAAAATCCAGAGCCTGTTGCTGAGTATTCAGTTGTTGTGACCTGAAAACCCATCACTTCTGTTCTTCAGCAATTATTTCCCCACATTTTCTCAGATCCCTCTACTTTTTTCCTCCCTGTAGGAGTTCATAGGAAGCCAAAGACTTGCAGGTGATAGGTAAATTGGCCATTGTAAATTGCCCCTAGTGTAGGTAGGTGATAGGGAATATGGGATTACTGTAGGGTTAGTATAAATGGGTGGTTGTTGGTCGGCACAGACTCGGTGGGCCGAAGGGCCCGTTTCAGTGCTGTATCTCTAAATAAAAAAATAAATAAATAAATTTGAGAGCTTCTAATCAGATATTCTGGCAACCCAATTTAATTACATCAATCTCATTTACTTAATCTTCTGGGATACTGGAAATTCCTGTGTTTTCTCCTCTCCCCTACTCCTCATGAATGAATTTGTGTTTCCATCTGAAGTACCTTGTCAATATTAGTTATTTCTTCCACTCCAGTTTGATGCAGAAATGTGGTGAACAGTACTGCACTGTAGCTTTCAAATGCAACTAGCAGCAAAATGTTCTTCTGTTCCCAGACGTTTGTGCAGCTACAGGAGCAGGATTTGTAATGCTAGTAGTTATTCCCTTGAGCACCTTACTGCTCGATTCACAGATTTATATATTATATACATAGACATGCACACATCCCTCAAAACTTAAATCAATACATTAGCTCCAAAACTTCCTCAAAGACTCTAGAAATGGAGGTACAGAAATTAGAAAAATGGACAAAATTTTAAACAAATTGTTTCCAATTTCTAAACGTGGTTTTAAAAAATAGAAAAACTGATCCACATGTATTCCCATGTCTAAAATTGTTTTTCCCAATATAGTAGTTTACATCAATGGGTCTTAGAATTTAGCTTTTCCTACATGAAGGGTGGAAAGAACAAAGGCAAAGCAATAATCAATAGTATTTTCCCTCCCATTTCTTTCCCTCACCCTCCCTGCTTTGCTGAAGGTGCTCACTCATACAATTTCATGAGTAACGGCTAATCTCCAGAACCTTACCCAAGTGTAAACTCATACCAATCACTGGCAGGATAGTCAACCATCACAGCAGAACCTGATCCTGCCCTGATGCAGGAGTAATTTGTCAGGAGGGGCACCACACAGCAACCAGAACCATAAACCCCAGTTGTTTTTTTTCGCTAACCTAGCCATCAGACTGAAACCAACAGTAGCTTCCCTGGATGCAACACCTTTTCAAAAGATGACAGAAAATAAGTTCCAATTGTAGAGTATTTTTAACCTATAATGTAACAGAAGAATGCTTTCCTGAAAAAAAGAGCATAGATATTAATTTTAAACATTGACCAAAGGCAGGTTAAATGAAGAGTGTTTTTTTAAAAATATATTTTCCATGAACCACAAACTTGCAAAGAAAGTGCAATACTAGCACATGGAAGGAGAAAACAGAAAACAATTCTCCCCCACGCATAAAAATGCACACATTTTTTATTGAATGTTGACACAAGAATATTTAGCTCAGTAAAAATTTACCAAGTTAAGCTAAAAGGTACTCAGACAAATGAGAAACATCCTGCAAAAGGTCCAAAATTCAAGGTATGGAAAAGCAGGGCTACTGTTCACAAAAAGCAGCTGAAATAATTTTTCAGTTCAATAATAATGAATAAAAGTTTAAAGATTTACGAAGCGCCAGATGTTTATTTATTACCCTTCGTGAATCAAGCTTTGCTGCTTTTTTTTATACATAAATGCAAGAGTAAAAATATACAAATGTTACTGCCTATTACTATCCTGTGGGAAATTAACTGTATTCCACTATACTAAATTTATAAACATAGAAACAGCTTTACCAAATGATGTCACTGTAAATTCTGAAGCTAATGCATCACTACCAACAGCAGTGCACACAAATTAAAACATACTTTAAGATTTAACCTTTCACCTAGCAATGTATCACCACATCATTTCCTGTGCAGAGATAGCACTCCTGTACTCATCAATCACAGCTAAAGAGAACGTACAATCAACATTCTTAATTAGATCTATCCACTCTCCTCCTCGCTCCCATCTGTCATAAGCACTGTTTAAAAATAAGTGTTATTAGTCTTTATTTGGGAGTAGATCTGGTTAATATCTTCATGTCTTAGCAGCAGAAATCATTCATCCATCTGAAGTACACTGGTGCCTGATAATTCATACCCCTGCATAGAAGCTGCAGATAACCAGAGCCCCAAACCCACTTGAGAGTCATAAATCACAGTGTATGCAGCTCCCATGCAACCTAGGTTAATTTCTGTTTACAATAAATCTCCTGAGAAAGTTGGTTTGACACTTAAGGAGTCTGCTTTCAGATCAGATGGTGGGAAAAGCAAAGAAATCTGACACAAACTCGAACTAAGCTAAGCGTTTTGCCTTGGGGATCCATGCCGACGAGGATGACATTGACAGAGGTTGACACAACTTGGAGATGACTGACTACATAGCAAAGTACAATTTTTTCAAGTAACCTACTGCACAAGTAAACAGGGGCGAGTAATAATGAGTGTTATGCTTCTCTGTCAATGAATATAAAAATCCTTAAATAATCTCAGCAGTCTTAGTTTACCATGTAATCATGTCACTACTAAATCTGAAGTATTAGCTACAATAGTTAAAGTTAATATACACATTATTTCCTCAGCCATTTCCAGCAAACATACCTGCAACAGATTGAAGAACTTAAACTGCAGTGAAATACCACTATTTTCCTAAACAGTGCAAAACAATTAAAGCTCTTGCTTAAACATCCAAGATAATATAAACAGAAATATTCCAAAACAAATGTTAAATCAAACTGTTAACCAACAACTTAATATATTCTTTAAACAAAATCCTTAAGCTTTTAGTAGCTAAAAAATTGCAAGAATTATTTTAAAAATAAATCTGATTTTAACTTTTTCAAGTACATAGCAGATAATACATCTTAAAGTTCAAATTTCAATCTGGGATCTTGCTTTTTAAATTTAAAAAAAAAAGTTTCTAGAGTCAAATTCTCTGACATGGCAGCTATTACCACATAGATCTTAGGTTTGCAGACCAGTTACTATTAACTATAATACAAGAATAGTAAGTGAACTGCAACATATGATAAATATTAAAAGCAGAAGATATACATAAAACACAATAATAATGTAGATGAGTTAGATGCCCTTAAGAATAGTCAATTTAGTTCATGCGTTTCTGGCACTTTAAAGAACAAAAAAAAAAATCAATACAGCAGTGCAAAATTCATGTATCGCAATTCCAGTACAAACTTATTTTTAGAAGAATGCACAATATGTCCAGACATCAAAAATACCCCTTTCCTGTGTCAAAACACTGGTTTTTAAATCCAAAGACCATCAAAAACCATTGGAAAATAATCTCTATCAAATCAAATAACCTCATGCAATGTTATGATTGTGTAGCAATTTCCTATCACACACACACAAATACTTTTCTCAACATACAATTAAACATAATAGAAATATCACCACATACAGACATATACAATATAAAAATACTAGTTAGCTAGTTCAAAGTCTACTAACAGGATAAAACGGTTCTGCAAGTCATAAACCTTTTACCAGTAGCTTTTAAATCAATGAATCCATCTTCAATTTAAATCAATGTGATGCAATATCAAAATTTATCCTGAACATTTAAAATCAAGGAAACAAGCAATGTGCAGCAGATAATACGCATCAACTAAATAAGGAAGCTGTAGCAAAGTTTTCTGGACCTAGCATCAGTAATGCTTTGCATCTGGTAAGGTACATACAAACATACAAATCAGGAGCAAGAGTAGGCCACTCGGCCCCTCGAGCCTGCTATGCCATTCAATAAGATCATGGCTGATCTGATTGTAACCTCGACTCCATATTCCCACCTACTCCCCAATAACCTTTCATCCTCTTGCTTATCAAGAATCTATCTACCTCTGCCCTAAAAATATTTAAAAACTCTGCTTCCACTGCCTTTTGAGGAACAGTTCCAAAGACTCACGACCCTGAGAGAAAATTTCTCCTCATATCTATCTTAAATGGGCAATCCCTTATTTTTAAACAGTGACCCCTAGTTCTAAATTCTCCCACAACAGGAAACATCCTTTCCACATCCACCCTGTCAAGACCCCTCAGAATCTTATATATTTCAATCAAGTCGCCTCTTACGCTCCTAACCTCCAGCAGATACAGGCCTAGCCTGTCCAATCTTTCCTCGCAAGACAACCCACCCATTCCAGGTATTAGTCTAGGAAACCTTCTCTGAACTGCTTCCAATGCATTTACATCCTTCCTTAAATCAAGAGACCAATACTATACACAGTACTCCAAATGTGGTCTCACCAATGCCCTGTATAGCTGAAGCATAACCTCGTTATATTTGTATTCAATTCCCCTCGCAATAAACGATAACATCCTATTAGCTTTCCTAATTTCTTGCTGAACCTGCATACTAACCTATTGCAATTCATGCACTAAGACACCCAGATCACTCTGCATCTCAGAGCTCTGCAATCTCTCACCATTTAGATAATACGCTTTTTTATTCATCCTGTCAAAAAGAAAATTGGAAAATTTCACATTTTTCCACATTATACTCCATTTGCCAGATCTTTGCCCACTCACTTAACCTATCTAATTCCCTTTCTAACCTCCTTATGGCCCTTCACAAGTTACTTTCCTACCTATCTTTGTGTCATCAGCAAATTTAGCAACCATACCTTCGGTCTCTTCAGCCAAGTCATTTATATAAATTGTAAAAAGTTGAGACTTCAGTACAGATCCCGGTGGCACACCACTCATTACATCTTGCAAATGAGAAAATGACTCATTTATGCCTACTTTTTGTTTCCTGTTAGTTAGCCAATAGGTTACCCCCTACAATATGAGCTTTTATTCTCCGCAATAACCTTTGATGTGGCACCTGATCAAATGGCTTCTGGAAATCTAAGTACAGTACATCCACCGGTTCCCCTTTATCCACAGCACATGTTACTTCTTCAAAGAATTCCAATAAGTTGGTTAAACATGATCTCCCTTTCACAAAACCATGCTGACTCTGCTTGATTATAGCAGTGCACTTGGAAAAATTCAAGGTAATGTCTTTAATAATAGCTTCTAACATTTTCCCCAAGACAGATGTTAAGCTAAGTGACCTGTAGTTTCCTGCTTTCTGTCTCCCTCCCTTTTTGAATAAAGGAGTTGCATTGGCTATTTTCCAATCGAATGGAATCTTCCCCAAATCTAGGGAATTTTGGAAAATTAAAACCAACGCATCAACTATCTCACTAGCCACTTCTTTTAGGACCCTAGGATGATGTCCATCAGGACTTGTCAGCCTGCAGCTCCAACAATTTGCTCAGCACCACTTCCCTAGTGAATGTAATTTTCTTGAGCTCCTCCCTCCCTTCCATTTCCTGATTTACAGCTATTTCTGGGATGTTACTTCCTCTGCAGTGAAGACCAATGCGAAAAAACTGTTCAATTCATTTTCCATCATTAATTGCTCAGACTCACTTTCTATAGGACCAATGCTCACTTTGTTAACTCTTTTCTTTTTTAAATATCTATAGAAACTCTTACTATGTTTTATATTTCTAGCTAGCTTTCCCTCGTATTCTAATTTTTCCCTCTATCAATCTTTGTCATTCTTTGCTTTTTTTTTTAAATATTCTGTCTAATCTTCTGACCTGCCACCCATCTTTGTGCAATTATATGCTTCTTCTTTAAGTTTGATACTACCTTTAACTTTTTTTTTTTAAGTTAACCACAGATACTGGGTCCTCCCCTTGGAATGTATCTATTTTGTGTATTCGGAAATATCCTCTTAAAATGTCCGCCACTGTATCTTATTGACCTGTCCTTAATCTAATTTGCCAGTTCACTTTAAGCTAGCTCCGCTTTCATGGCCTCATAATTGCACTGATTTAAGTTTAAAATACTAGTCTTGGACCCATTCTTCTCTCCCTCAAACTAAAATTAAAATTCAATCATAATAAAACATTTCAGTCGAACATCTCCTCCCATGGCATGAGAATGCTCTGGCCATTCATATAATGAACATTGCAATGAATTGTTGGTATAGTTACCCAATTACAATGTCAACTGGCTGAACTTCATGTCACAATGAGTTTGCTTCCCAAGCTACCTCTAAAATGCAGTTTTGAACATAGAATAAGTGGAGATTTAGAGACATAATAAGTCATCTCTATACCCTGAATAAATATATCCTGAATAATATTTTCTCTGTCCTTTCCCACTTCTGTCCTTTTTTCACTATGTAATCTTCGCCATATCCACAAGCAGTTTCCATTGTAAATGTGGGCACAGGAATTTATAATTAAGAGTTACCAGGAACTCGATGCAGACAGATATTTAATGTACATATTTTATATACAGTTCTTGTGGCATTGGTCATATTAAATTGAATGATGGGCTTTTTTTTTTTTAAATTTAATAAGAACTGAGAAATAGAAGTAGACCATATGGCCCCTCGAGCCTGCTCCGCCATTCAATACGATCATGGCTGCTCTTCTGCCTCAACTCCACTTTCCCGCCTGCTCCCCGTATCCCTCGATTCCTCAAGACCAAAAACGTGTATCTTAGCCTTAAATATAGTCAACACTAGAGCATCCACCATCCTCTGAGGTAGAGAATTCCAAAGATACACAACCCTTTAAGTGAAGAAATTTCTCCTCATCTCAGTCTTAAATGATTGACTCCTTATCCTGAGACTGTGCCATGCTCTAGCTACCCCAGCCAGGGGAAACAACCACTGCTGTCTACACTGTCAAGCCACTTCAGAATCTTGTATGTTTCAACGAGATCACCTCTCACTTTCTAAACTCCAGAGAGTATAGGTCCAATTTACTCAGCCTCTTATCAAAGGACAACTCTCTCATCCTAATAAAAAATCTAGTGAACTTTAGCTATACTGCCTCCAATGGAAGTATATCCTTCCTTAGATATGGAAATCAAAACTATGCAAGGTACTTTAGGTATGGTCTTACCAAAACACTGTACAAATGTAGCAAGACTTCCTAATTCTTATACTCCAATCCCCTTGCAATAAAGACCAACATGTCATGTGCCTTCCTAATTGCTGACCATTGTAAAATGTAATTCACAATATATTAGTCGCCTGCTAAGGAGTCTTTTTAAGGCCACAAATTCTAACCATTTTAAATGAACAGAATCTCAGCTCGGTGAGACAACTGTCTGGGGTAAAGTCAGAGTTCAATTGCACTTCAAGCAGCAAATCAGAACCCAGAATAAATAGTCTGCCTTTCTTTCCGCAAAATATGCTTGTAGCTTATAACCTAAAGATTTTAGGGCTGATTTTAACTTTTGGCATTGGCAGAAAACAGACAGCGTGGAATAGCTGCCAACTATACAGCCGCCAACTTTCCGCCACAGCCAAAAGTTAGCACAAGCCCTTTTAACTCCCATTGAACTTTTTATACACTAATCCTAGATTGTACATTTCACCTCTTCTCAACCTGATTTTATCTACTCAAGGTTTAAGCTTCCTTGCATGGAATAATAAACTGCAATAGCTGTTACAGCACTGATGGCAACTGTCCTAAACAGTGCATAAAAGTACTAAAACATCTTGTGTAAAATAACATTTACTGACTGATGTTTAAATTCACAAAGCTGGGGGGGGGGGTGGTGGAAAGAGCACGTGGAGACTTCGCGTGGGTGGGGCGGGGAAGCACGGGGGTAGGGACACAGGGGTTGGAGGGACTCTACTTGCATGGGGGTGGGGGAGGGGTGGAATGCACAGAGGGGTAGAAATGGAGGATCAGGATGGCAAAGGAAGGAGGGGTGGGATGGGGGATGAAAGGTTTGGGATTGGTATGGCAAGAGGGGGATGGCATGGGAAGGATGAAATGGAGATTTAAAGAAGTACTGTTGCAATAAAGAAACTAATTGCACCGGAAATGTTTTTGCGGGTCTGATAGTTTACGCTTAAAATTTTGCGGCGATTACGACGGGAGGGAAATACAGTACAATCAAGCAGAAACTGCAGGCCATTTTGTGTGCAGGCTTATAGTACAAGACTGCTTGTAATTCAACAGACTTACTTGGAGGTCATAAAATTGGCCTGTGAAGTAATCAATCCTGGGAATTAAACATTGTAAGGTATAAAATATTTAGAAAAGTTAGGGAAAAAGAGGTGTAGTAGCTATATTTATTAGAGGTAACAATAGAAAAAAGTGACATAGCCATCAGTAAGATGGAAACAGAATCCATGTGGATGGAGATAAAAGATAATAAAGGATCAATCACACTAATACTAAGTCTACAGACCACCTCATCATGGATGGGAGGTGGAAAAAGAAACATGCAAACAAATTAGTAAAAGTAGAAAAACAAAACAAATAATAATCATGTGGGATTTCAACTACCCTGAAATTAATTGACCAGAAGGGGTAGGTAACAGGGATAAGGCATTTCCACAATACAATGTGTACAGGACTCCTTTCCAATAGTGTGCCTGAAGCCCAACAAGGGAGGATTTGCTGCTGGATCTGGTAGTGTAGAATGAACCAGAACAGATAAGAGAAGTAAAAGTAGGGGATCATCTAGGCAATAGTGCACATAAACATGGGATGCTTTAAAAAGGCAATAATTGAAAAGGACATAAGCATAATAAAGACCAGGGTAAGAAACTGGAGAAAAGCCAATTTTGGAGGAGCTCAGAGCAGAATTTGGGAAAATAAAATGAATAGTGGCAAAAAATGGTGTAGGACAGCAACTGAAAATATTCAAAATGGTGTTCAACCAATTCCAGGAAAATAGATGCTGCTAAAAAACAAACTAAACACTAACTGATACCATGGGTGAATAAAGATTAGGAGGGAAAAATTAAAAATGGAGGGCAAGGAAAGAGGTATACACTAAGTACATGGACAGCAGGGGAGAGCATGACAAGTGAGAATACTAAGAAGTTTGGAGAAAAGTCAAAAAACAATTAGAAGGCAAAGTGGAATTATGAAATTAAATTGTCAAGGAGCATAAAACAAAATAGTAAAGTATTACACAGGCATATAAATTTAAAAAGTTGGTTGGGATGAGAGTAGGGCCACTAAGGGATCAACAGGATAAAAATCATAGGTAGCAATAGCAAAATGGCAGAAAACGTCAATTACTCTGTTTCAGTATTTAAATCAGGGAGACAGATCAGGTGGACACGACATCAGAAAATGAGATTAGAAATGACAGAACTGCACTTAAAATAAAATAAAAAAAATGTTAAATAAACTAATCAAACTTGGAGCGTATAAAACCCCTGGTCCAGATGGATTGCATTCATGCATTTTGGAAGAATCTAGAGATTTTTTTTATTCTTTCATGGGATGTGGGTATCACTGCCAAGGCCAGCATTTGTTGCCCATCCCCAATTGCCCTTGAGGAGGTGGTGAGCTGCTTTCTTGAACCGCTGCAGTCCATCTGGTGCGGGTACATCCACAGTTCTGTTAGGGAGGGAGTTCCAATATTTTGATCCAGCGACAGTGAAGGAACGGAGATATATTTCCAAGTCAGGATGGTGTGTGATTTGAAGGGGAACTTGCAGATGGTGGTGTACCCATGCATTGACTGTCCTTGTCCTTCGAGGTGGAAGAGGTTGCGGGTTTGGAAGGTGCTGTCGAAGGAGGCGTGCAGAGTTGCTGCAGTGCATCTTGTATATTGTACACACTGCTGCCACTGTGGGTCGGCGGTAGAGGGAGTGAACGTTCAAGGTGGTGGAAGGGGTGCCAATCAGGCAGGCCGATTTGTCCTGGATATGGTCGAACTTCTTGAATGTTGTTGGATGCACCATCCAGGCAGTGGACAGTATTACATCACACTCCTGACTTGTGTCTTGTAGATGGTGTACAGGCTTTGGGAAGTCAGGATGTGGATTACTCGTCACAGAATTCCCAGTCTCTGACATGCTCTTGTCGTCACAGTATTGATGCGGCTGGTCCAGTTCAGTTTCTGGTCTTTGGTCACACCCAGGATGTTGATCGTGGGGGAATTCAGCGATGGTAATGCCATTAACTGTTGGGGAAATGTTTAGATTCTCTCTTATTGGAGATAGTCATTGTTTGGCACTTGTGTGGCACTAATGTTACTTGCCACTTATCAGCCCAAGCCTGAATGCTGTCCAATTCTTGCTGTATACGAACACGGACTGCTCCAGTATGAGGAGTTGCGAATAGTACTGAACATTGTGCAATCATCTGCAAAACTCCCCACTTCTGACCTCATGAGGGAGGGAGGTCATTTATGAAGCAGCTGAAGATGGTTGGGCCTCTGACATTACCCCGAGGAACTCTTTCAACAATACCCTGGGGCTCACATGATTGGCTTCCAACAACCACAACCATCTTCCTTTGTGCTAGATATGACTCCAACCAGTGCAGAGGTTTCCCCTTGGTTTCCATTGACTGAGGTTTGGCTCAGACTCCTTGATGTCACACTCTGTCAAATACTGTCTTGATATCAAGGGCAATCACTCTCACCTCGAGTTCAGCTGTTATGTCCCTGTTTGGACCAAGGCTGTAATTAGATCAGGAGCCAAATGACCCTGGCGGAACCCAAGCTGAGCATTGGTGAGGAGGTATCTTTTAAGTGGCACTTGATAGCACTGTTGACGACACCTTCCATCACTTTGCTGATGATCAAGAGTAGACTGATAGGGCGGTAATTGGCCGGGTTGGATTTGCCCTGCTTTTTGTGGATAGAACACACCTGGGCAATCCTCCACATTGTCAGGTAGAGGCAGTGTTGTCGCTGTACTGGAACAGTTTCGCTAGGGTCACAGCTAGTCCTGCTATGAATAATTCATTAGAAAAAAGGTCTAATGCCAGGGGACTGGCAGATAGCCAACATTATACCTAAAAAAAGGGAGATAGTACAAGTCCAGGGAATGTAGACAAGTTCTTGATCATAGAAAAAAAATGAAATTCCTACTAAAAGGAGAAATAGAAAAATGCTAGAAACCAAAAATGAATAGTCAGCACAGACTTTAAAATAAGTAGGTCACATATGGTTGATGGAAGTCTGAGAATTGTTCAAAGTGGTAACTTTACAAACGATCCATCAATTAACCTTGAAGTTAACCCAAATGTGGCTGTACAGAAAATCAAATGATCCTGAATACATACCAACAAAAATACTGCCTAAGTGATAGCAATGTAAAAATATACTCCACTAACCATTTGGAAATTTGGTGACTAATCATATTTTCAACCATGCATGCCCTATACGATGCCATAATTGGCTGTTCTATGAGGAGATATTGATTAGAATTGGCCTATATTTTTGGAGTGAAGAACAAGAGGTGATCTCTCTGAAACATATAAAATTCTTAAGAGGGCTTGACAGAGGAGACACTGACTCTTTGTGCTAACTGGAAAGTCTAGAACTAGGAGTCATAATCTCAGGATAAAGGATTGGTCATTTAGGATGAGATGAGGGGAAACTTCTTAACTGAGGGTTGAATCTTTCGAATTCTCTACCCCAGAGAGCAGTGGATGCCCAGTCGATGGGTATATTCAAGACTGAAATAGATAGATTTTTGGGCACAAAAGGAATCAAAGTATATGGAGATAGGGCGGGAAACTTGAGTTAATGTAGAAGTTCAGCCATGACTTTATTGAATGGCAGAGAAGGCTTGATGGGCCATATGTCCTTCTCCTACTCCTATTACACGTTATATTCTAGGAGGGAAATTTATAAATCAATTTTAAGGATCGTTGGATCATCCTTCCAAATAAGGTAGATTTGATTGCCTACCTCCATTACATCCAACTTCCTCTGGAATAATTCCAGAGTTCTTTTCCTCCACTATGTTAACCAGAAAGTTATTTTAGGTATGATCCGTCTTGAACTTGTACTTATGTCCCCTTTTCCCCACTGCCATGATTTACCTGAAACAGTACTCCAGATTAACCTTTTTTTTTTTTAAGTCTACTTAGTGTCATATAAAAGTTACTCAATACATTGCCTTGCTGTCCAAGATGCCATCTCATTCATTTCCTTTCAAGGCTGAAGAGTAGCTTTTGTAGAGTTTTTCATGTTTTTCCAATATTAAAGCTTCATCACAAGATGGGTTCGGATGAAGGTCTTTCAACACAACTTGTCTCCTCCTTCCCAAATACTAAACCTTTCCATTACAATATTTAGGTCCTTTTTAAAAATGAGCCACGTGTATTGTCCTCAACCACTGTTTTTTTTTCAACTTTCTAGCTGATTACCCTACAGAAGTACTTCCCGACATCCATCCTAAATTTACCCTTTACATCCCTGAACTTGTGTCCTTTGGTCTTGTTGCTCTAATGCAGGGTTGTCCAACCTTTTCACTTGGAGAATGGCAGTTTCTGACCTTCAGACAGATTTTCCAGCGGGCTTTTGCAAAAATGTCAGAACCTGCCGAAAAACCCCAAATCTGTTATGATCCTGTAGTTTTTTTTCTGGGAAGAATGCGGTGTGCCTTTAAGGCTGGAAAAGGAGCAGTACTACCTTAAGGCAACAAGTTCCAAATATTGAGTCAAAGAATGCATTCTTATTGTCCCGGGATAGAGCCACTCCGAGACGGAGTCAAAAAATGCATTCTTGTTGACATAGGATACAGCCACTCAGGACCAAAAACACGAGATACATTGTTGCCAATTGACATTTGAAACTAGCTGAAAAACTGTTATTTTACAGAGACACAGACAAACAACTGGACCAGCATATAATGAAGGAAATGAGAGCGCTCTTATTTATTATACTCTCAGAATTCTGATGTCAAGCCAGATTAATTTCTTAACAGAAAATAACCAAATTCCTTTAACTACTGAACTGTAATTGTTGAAATTCATCGCTGGAAAAGAGCATCAATTCAACTGCTGAATTAGACTACGGACTGTTCTACTGTTGAAGAACCTTTTCTTTCCCCCATCAGATGGCTGTGAGGACTTCAAGCAACCTTGGACTATTCCACATTGGAAGATTTCACTTCGGCAGGAACGTAAATATACAAAAGGACTCTTTTATATCTTATTTAGTTTTTCTAATTAAGCAGTTAATTTGTTGATCTAAAGATACCTGGTTTGGTTATCCTCATTCAGGGGATGATCGATGGTACAATTTGGCTGGGTCATTCTTTAATTTTGAAAGTTTAAAATGGTAGGTTAGGTGATCTGTGGAGAGACAGGACTGAATCAACAGTGCATTTCTCCCACCATCAGAATTGTATATTTTGATTGGGGGCTTTGACTTGAGCGGTTGGTCGTAACACTGTCCAAAGTTCAAAAACTGCTGTTCCCGATTTCAGCAGCTGTGAAACTGACAGCGCCATCTTTTAGAAAGCTGGTCTGAAAGAAGACATCCGAGGGCCAGTTGGAAATCTTTGGCGGCCCGGATGCTGGCCCACGGTCCGTATGTTGGACAACCCTGCTCAAGTGTATCTGAATTATTTAATCTTCTCTATCCAATTAAGTGTCATTGTTAGACAAGGGAGATGGTGTAGATGACTCCACTTTTCACCTCCCAAATAACTGCAGACAGCATTTTTTTAAAAATATTTATTTCACCTCGAAAACGCACAAGGATGAAATCAACAGACATACACAGCAGGTTCTCTCGTTGGATTAAAAAGATAGATAAATTATTTACTAAACAATACCCAAAAATATTCACCATCTCACCAACTCTCAGATGTACATGCACAAGAAGAGATAGAGATTAGAGGGATTCGAGAATAGCATGAATTTAAGTCAGATTGTTGTACAAAAGAGTGTTCATTTTGAAACCTTCTTGGTTTTCCAGGAGGATTTTTTTTTTAAAAACATTGCAGGCCTGGTGTTTCTTTTCTTGGTTCATTGAAGAATTGCAGACTCCTCTGGTTAAGATTCAGTCAAAGTCAGTGGTGAGAATCCTGTTATGATTTCTCAGGTGGGGAGTTTTCAAGGTCACCTTGCAGTCTCTGCTTCTGTGGTTTAAATACATTACAGACGGACTTCTTCTTGGCTGGAAAGGATCTGTCTGCTTCCTGAATGACCTGCTTTCTGTGTCTGTCTTTCAGAGAGTGCTTTTTTTTTTAAAAAAGAAAAACCTTATCGAGCTTGATTTCGATCAGGTAACCATAGATGCTCTCCCCTGGTGTGTTCAAACAATGTCTTTGAACATGTGGCCATTGTTACCCAATGGGGCTTGAATGTGGCTTATCTTGATAAAGTGGTTTTATGTCCCATCTATTATCTTACCTTTGAATCCAGAGTCGCTCTGTCTGTGAAGGCCTTGTTCAACCTAATTTTAGAAGATAGGAGCCATTTAGCATTGAATGAGTGTTTAGCATTTTAATGTGCCTTCCCCAGGACTAGTCCAGACATGATGGGTTTAGTCTCCAACAGTTACTATGTATATTTGCAGTATAGGAGGTCAGCTGACCTCTTGCTCTATCTTGTCTGCAGAAAAAGAGTGTCCGTTTTTTGGAGTTTAGTTCATCAGTTCATTTTTTTTTTTCATTTCATAATTGCTCCAGTTCACTTTAGTTCATAACTGTTCCTTGCGTGAGCGTGACAGCCATATACCTCCATGAAGTCCTCTCTGAGCTTGAAGAGCCGCAAGTCACCAAGGTATTAGTTATGCTTCTTCTCTTTGACAGTGAAGTCACTCATTGTTTTCCCCTACACTGCTTCTAGCTCTCAAAAGGATTCCCTCACATCGTGATTAGAAATGTAGATACAACCTGACCAAAGCAAAGCAGAGTTTCAGCATGGTCTCTGGGACATGAACTCAACTGATTTGGAGATGTAACTCAGCATTCACTTGCTATATTTTTAACTACTTCACACTGTTTAAGATATTGTGATACTAAATCAGCTAATGCTACTAATCAGCCGAACTTCATTAAGTTCGCTTTAAGATTGGGCTCCCATCCCGCATGTCACAGCCCCACCAGCTTAAATATTCTCCCCAAATTTAAGCTATTCAGATTTCGCACACACACCACTCACAGCAGGCTAGTCCCAACACATTGCCCTGGGGTATCCCACTTAATCCCACTATTGCTACTTTGCTCCTTTATGACTACCTTCCTTTTAAATAGGTTAATAATCTATCTTTTATCCTCAAGACCCAATGACCATACTTTGTAAAGGGGTCTCTCAGAATAAAACAGGCTTATTCGTCCAATAGGGCTAGAGCCATTTCCATTCTCAGCAATCCAGTCCAAGGAGCTGAAGCAGCTCAGTTCTATTTACATTTATGTTTTACACACAGGTTTGAAAGGGCTGTTCTTTTGTATTGTTACTGCAATGGCAAAATAAATCCAAAATCAGAACCCCAAGATCCACAGATTGAGTTTTATACAATTTATTGGTCTGTTGAATTAATCTGTGTGCGTGATCTATTAGCCTCAAGATATGTACTTCATGTGTTATGAAGCTGCTTCTAAATTTTCTTTTGAGGATTTGTGTGTCAATTGTGGAGATGGATTCATTGGAGAACTGAAGTAGATGTTGGACTTTGTTTAAAAAAGGTCCCGGAAGGACACTTGGGGTCTTGTTTGAAAACAATATTTACTGGAAGTCACATGCCTTAAGCTCAATAAACAAAAGAAACCTTGGTGACTTGGGGGAGATGTTTACAGAGAAGTGACATGTCACGATTTTTGAGGGTCAGGAGGTTATGACTTGCTGTTTGGTTTCACATCTGAGCGATAGTTTTGGTGCAGTCGGGGTGAGGACTGTGTTGGAGATCAACCTGCCAAGAGAGAAAAACCCAGCTTGCCTCCTTCCTCTTGTCTCTGTAAAATGCCACATTTTTCCTGAGGAGCTCCTGGAAAGCTTGCCAGATTAATTCTCGACACTGCCTGAAAAGAACTGCTCCAAAAAAGATTCCAGTGACCCATCTACATGTATTTGGCTGCCAGGCTATATGCCATTTTGGGACACAACATATCAAAGGAAATGTCTATTTTTCGGTTAACGTGTGTGTGTCTAAGGTAAAAGGGAACTTACATATTTCAATCTGTTAATGCTTTGTAACATTACTGGAAAAGTCTTGTTTTATAATAAACTGCTAATTTTGTTGTTTATTTAAGAAACTTGGTTGCCTCATTTTATTCTGGGATAAAGAGTATATGATTAACCCTATTGGTAACCGGGTAAACATTTAAATATATGTTGGGTGCTCAGTTAGGATTTCTGTTCCTCAATTATCCAAGGCCCATGCGAGAAGCTAAAACAGGATTTGGATTGGTTATCATCCTCGTGATAGAACAGCTTGTCAACACTACTGTATAGACTCAAAAATAAAACATGAAAATTTGGCAAGGTACCAAACAGTAATCAATACCAATGGAACTGCATCTTTAACAGGAGAGAGAAAATTGGAGGGGGAAAATACTGAAAAAAAAATCAGACTGCAACTCACATTCAATATAGATACGGAGTCTTAAAAATAAGATTAAATGTAACATAGTCCCCAACACCAACCTTCTTCACTTTGATAAGAACAAAAATTCAGCCATCATATAAAGACTACATGCACAGCACAGCAGGTGGATTTTAATATGGATATAAATACAGGTTAACACATTTAGGGCAGATAATAGTAAGAATGTGTGTAACGGGAAAGAATCTTCTTTTGTAAATTCAGTCAGAGGTTGATAAGTAACCATTGAGCATATACTGAAAGTCTCTGATCATTGTGAAGTAGTTAACCAGAAGACAAATCAGATTTTGGGCTTCATCAGGTGGGTGAGCCCAATTCTGGAGCATGCTATCCCCATCACAAAAGGATATACATGCATTAGAAATGGAGAGAAAAGGTGACCAGGATGAGTCTAGGCTTTAGAGATTAAAATTATGATGGGCAGCAAATAAACTATGGACTAAGGGAACACAGGCCTCAATAATAATTAAAGACAGAAGCAAGCTATTTAACTTGGACAGCGCATATAGGGTTATAGGTCGTAAGTACAAAATCACAAACCTTACTGCCAGGTTAAATTAGGGGGAAATCTTTTCTTCACCACTGGATGATAGACATGTGGAACAGAAACCGCAAAAAAAAAAAAAAGAGATTTGGGGTCAGTGGACATCTTTTATAGGGAAATGGAATTATATTGATCTAGAAGAGTGAAGATATTTTTTTTTTTAAAAAGTGTTTATTTCTTAAGAAAATGGGAAATAAAAGAAATTAAATTCAGAAATCAGTAGGTGGGAGGCATTACTGATAACATAATATTGCACCATCTCTGAATGGAACAGGCATGAGGAACCAAATAACCTTTTCTGATTCCGGATTTCATATTTAAAGGCATCAGACACTACTCATAGTGCAATGGTCTTAAAAATGAGTTTGGATGTTAACATTCTCCAAATTAAGTGTGCTACTTAAAATAACAAATTACTTACTTTTATTTCCAACTAATGCAACCACTGGTTGTTGTCCGGATTCCTCACTTACTTTCTTCACCACAGCATACCAATCTTCAAGGTTTTCAAAACTCTGATAGTTTGTTATGTCATAAACCAACAGGACACCCTGGGGGATGATGGAACAGCACTTTAGTCACTTCAAAAGAAATATTAGCATTAGCTTGGAGATAAGAAAACAAACATAATAATGGCATCTGTAAAATTGCAAAAGTTGGCATCAATAAATCCAAGACCATTTTATCAGATTCAACTTTTAATAATTCTGCTGGAGAATCAGGGTCAACATTTGCTTTGGAACATATAGTCCACATTTCAGTAGCAATATTAACATGGAATATCAGTGCACTAACAGATTATTAAAGAAAATATGCTTTTCACAAGATTAACAGTATGATCATAAAGCTGTTAGATAACAACATTCAGCATCAGTGTTTTAGCAGATTATTGGATAATGCAGACATTGCTCATCCACAGACAGGGGAGGCAGTGGCGTAGTGGTATTGTCCCTGGACTAGAAATCCAGAGACCCAGGGTATTATGCTGGGGACATGGGTTTGAATCCCACCACAGCAGCAGGTGGAATTTGAATTCAATTAATAAATCTGGAATTAAAAAGCTAGTCTAATGATGGCCATTAAACCATTGTCGATTGTTGTAAAAAACCACCTAGTTCACTCATGTCCTTAAGGGAAGGAAATCTGCTGTCCTTACCTAGTCTGGCCTACATGTGACTCAAGACCCACAGCAATGTGGGTGACTCATACATGCCCTCTGAAATGGCCTAGAAAGCCACTCAGTTGTAACTAACCGCTATGAAGTCAATAAAAAAAGAATGAAACTGGACGGACCACCCGGCATCAACCTAGGCAATGGAAACGACAACGGCAAACCCAGCCCTGTCAACCCTGCAAAGTCTTCCTTATTAACAGCTGGGGGCTTGTACCAAAGTTGGGAGAGCTGCCCCACAGACTAGTCAAGCAACAGCAAGCAATAGTCATACTCACGATATCATACCTTACAGACAATGTCCCAGACATCACCATCCCCGGGTATGTCCTGTCCCACAGGCAGGACAGACCCAGCAGAGGGGATGGCACAGTAGTACAGAGTCGGGACGGAGTTGCCCTGGGAGGCCTCAACACCAACTCTGGACCCCATGAAGTCTCATGGCATCAGGTCAAACATGGGCAAGGAAGCCTCCTGCTGATTACCACCTACTGCCCTCCCTCAGCTGATGACTCAGTACTCCACCATGTTGAACACCACTTGGAGGAAGCACCGAGGGTGGCAAGGGCGCAGAATGTACTCTGGGTGGGGGACTTCAATGTCCATCAACAAGAGTGGCTCTGTAGCACCACTACTGACCCAGCTGGCTGAGTCCTAAAGGACATAGCTGCTAGACTGGGTCTGCGGCAGTGGTGAGGGAACCAACGAGAGGGAAAAACCATACTTGACCTCGTCCTCATCAATCTGCCTGCTGCAGATGCATCTGCCCATGACAATATTGGTAGAAGTGACCACTGCACAGCCCTTGTGGAGACGAGGTCACCATCCATTGTGTTGTGTGGCACTATCACCGTGCTAAATAGATTTCGAACAGATCTCGCAATGCAAAACTTGGCATCCATGAGGCGCCGTGTGCCATCAGCAGCAGAATTGTACTCAACCACAATCTATAACCTCATGGCCCAGCCTATCCCCCACTCTACCATTACCATCAAGCCAGGAGACCAACCCTGGTTCAATGAAGAGTCCAGGAGGGCATGCTAGGAGCAGCAACAGACATACCTAGAAATGAGGGGTCAACCTGGTGAAGCTACAACAGAGGACTGCTTGCATGCCAAACTGCATAAGCAGCATGCAATAGACACACCTAAGTGATCAGATCAAAGCTCTGCAGTCCAGCTACATCCAGCAGTGAATGGTGGTGGACCATTAAACTACTAACTGGAGCAGGTGGCTCCACAAAATCCCCATCCTCAATGATGGGGGAGCCCAGCACATCAGTGCAAAAGAGAAGGCTGAAGCATTTGCAACAATCTTCAGCAATGAAGTGCCGAGTTGGTGATCCATCTCTGCCTCCTCCTGAAGTCCCCAGCATCACAGATGCCAGACCTCAGAGAATTCAATTCACCCTGCATGATATCAAGAAACGACTGAAGGCACTGGATACTGCAAAGGTTACAGGCCCTGACAATATTCCAGCAATAGTACTGAAGACCAGTGTTCCAGAACTTGCCGTGCCCCTAGCCAATCTGTTCTAGTACAGCTACAACACTGGCACTTACCCGGAAATGTGGAAAATTCCCCAGGTATGTCTTGTACACAAAAACCAAGACAAGTCCAACCCGGCCAATTACCGCCCCATCAGTCTACTCTCAATCATCAGTAAAGTGATGGCAGACGTCATCAACAGTGCTATCAAGAAGCACTTGCTTAGCAATAACCTGCTCAGTGACGCTCACTGTGGGTTCCGCCAGGGCCACTCAGCTCCTGACCTCAATACAGCCTTGGTTCAAACATGGACAAAAGAGCTGAACTCAAGAGGTGAGCTGAGAGTGACTGCCCTTGACATCAAGGCAGCATTTGACCGAGTATGGCATCAAGGAGCCCTAGCAAAACTGAAGTCAATGGGAATTAGGGGGAAAACTCTCCGCTGGTTGGAAGAGTCATACCTAACGCAAAGAAAGATGGTTATGGTTGTTGCAGGACAATCATCGGAGCTCCAGGACATCACTTCAGGCGTTCCTCGGGGTAGTGCCCTGGGCCCAACCATCTTCAGCTGCTTCATCAATGACCTTCCTTCAATCATAAGGTCAGAAGTGGGGCTGTTCGCTGATGATTGCACAATGTTCAGGACCATTCGTGACCCCTGATACTGAAGCAGTCTGTGTAGAAATGCAGTAAGACATGGACAACATCCAGGCTTGGGCTGAAAAGTAGCAAGTAACATTCACACTACACAAGTGCCAGGCAATAACCATCTCCAACAAGAAAGAATCCAATCATTCACTCTTGACATTCAATGGCATTACGATCGCTGAATCCCACACTAATCAACATCCTAGGGACTACCATTGACCAGAAACTGAACTGGAGTAACCATCTAAATACCGTGGCTACAAGAGCAGGTCAGAGGTTAGGAATCCTGCGGCGAGTAATGCATCTCCCGACTCCCCAAAGCCTATCCACCATCTACAAAGGCACAAGTCAGGAGTGTGATGGAATACTCTCCACTTTCCTGGATAGGTGCAGCTCCAACAACACTCAAGAAGCTCGACACCAGAGGACAAAGCAGCCCTCTTGATTGCTGCCACTGTGCGTCGGTGAAGGGAGCGAATGTTTGTGGATGGGGTGCCAGTGTGTACCATCTACAAGATGCACTGCAGCAACGCATCAAGGCTCCTTTGACAGCACCTTCCAAACCCGCAACTTCTACCAATTAGGACAAGGGCCGCAAATGCATGGGAACACCACCACCTGCAAGTTCCCCTCCAAGTCACACAGCATCCTGATTTGGAACTAGATCACCGTTCTTTCACTGTCGCTGGGTCAAAATCTTGGAACTCTCTTCCTAACAGCACTGTGGGTGTACCTACACTTCATGGACTGCAGCGGTTCAAGGCAGCAGCTCACCACCACCTTCTCAAGGGCAATTAGAGATGGGAAATAAATGTGAGCAATTCCCACATCCCATGAATGAATGAAAAAAAAGTGATGTAACATATACATAGAGACCTTTACAATCAGTTTTTCCCCAACTTTCACCAGTAAATTCCCAGATTCTTTAGGGGCCATGAATTGATTAAAATGGATTTCCTCCCAAATTTGAGGGAAAAAAGTGAAACTTCCCATGATTTACTTACTATAGGATACACACACTGCACCCCTGAACCCCCCACACACTGCACGCCCACCCCTCGCGATACACAGCGCCCCTCCTCCCCCAGACATACACATACAGCATCCCTGTCGACCCTATATACTCTTAATGCCCCTGGCCCCCCCCCACGCGCACACTGCACCCCTCTCCCCACCCCATACACACAGCACCCCTCTAACCTCCACAAATACACACAACCATTTTTGTAACAGCAATGTCATTTTTGCCATAATGATAGAATGTTTAGTTCCACTGTGTAAAAACCCACTCCACTCCATCTTTCCATATGATAAAAGGTCTTGTGTGATTCTGTTTGCAATTACAGTTCAAAAACATCCAGTTAGTCCAAAACAAGAAAAAAAATCATCACTACACTACTATTTTTCTCTAGTGGACCAATGAAGGACCCTGGCAGTTAAATAATATAATCGCGGAAGGGCTTCAATGTTCAACTCCCCAAAAGGATATTTTATCCATTTATGGTTAATTAAGGATACACAGTAATACAGAACATTTTTGGTAGTATTAATTAACTGCCTTTTAGATGGAATGCGTCAAATAATATGAATGTCTAAGTATTCACCGTGACTTCTCTCTTTTTCTGGTTTTGAAAAAGCTGATTTACATTGAAAAATCTTCATGATTAACCACTTATGAAATCTAGTAGTTATACTTTCTCCAACTTCTCCACTAAAATGTAGGGTATTAGCAACGATTTGGCAAAGCAGTTCGTAGAGTGCTGAAAGTATAGCAGGCTTGGCACTCTTGATTATTTCAGGGGTAATGCCGTCCTTCCCAGGGGCTTTTCCACTGGCTAGAGAATCAATGGCATCACTGAGTTCCGATTTTGTTGGTTGTACGTCCAGCTCATCCATGACTGGCAGAGACTGGGCTGCATTGAGGGCGGTATCAGTGACAACATGCTCCCTGGAGTACAGTTCTAGGTAGTGCTCCACCCAGCGGTCCATTGGCTTGTGCTGGTCAGTGATCATGTCCCCTGATTTAGACTTCAGGGGGCGAGCTTCTTGATGTTTCCGGTGTCAGAGGCCAGCTGAATATGACTGCATAGGTGTTGCCAGTAGTCATTTGTGCAGCGCCTGGGTGTTCTTTGTGCAGCGCTTCTAGCTACTTTAAGTGCTACGGACGTTAACTCGCTGGGGGCTTTCTTGTAGTTCAGCAGTGCAATGCACTTAGCGGCTATGACAGGTTCCAGCTCTTCAAAAAAGGGAGATTGAAACCAGTCTGCATTCTGCTTCACATGTTTGCTATAGGTGGTCATTGCGGAGTCATAGACGGCATCTCTGATGTGGGCCCACTTGGTCTCTGCATCCCCTGTAGGAGTGTTTTGAAGGGCTTTTTCAAGTGAATTTAGAAACTTACATAACAGCTGTGAATAAGAAATTCTGTTAGTGTTGATGCGTGGGCGGCCCTTCTGCTTGGAGTGATGCAGCTTCTTTGGTTCAAGTCTAACCTTGCTAAAACATCAGGGAGTGGTCGGTGTCGCAGTCCGCACTGTGGAAGCTGTGTGTGATTTGAACGCTATTTAAAGAGGCTCGCCTTGTGACGACGAGGTCCAGCTGGTGCCAATGATGTGATCTTGGGTGCCTCCAAGAAACCTGGTGACAGGGTTCAGTATGAAAGAACGAGTTGGTGATGCAGAGGTTATGTTAGGTACACAACTCAAGCAGGGACGAGGGAGCAGTACCATAGGACATGCGCGATGCCAATATCATCACCCTCTATAACAAGGGTGACTGCAACAACTACCGTGGAGTCTCCCTGCTCAGCATAGTAGGGAAGTCTTCGCTCAAGTCGCTTTAAACAGGCTCCAGAAACTGGCTGAGCGTGTCTACCCTAAGGCACAGTGTGGCTTTCGAGCAGAGAGATCCACCATTGACATGCTGTTCTCCCTTCACCAGCTACAGGAAAAATGCCGCGAACATCAGACGCCCCTCTACGTTGCTTTCATTGATCTCACCAAAGCCTTTGACCTCATCAGCAGATGTGGTCTCTTCAGATTACTAGAAAAGATTGGATGTCCACCAAAGCTACTAAGTATCACCTCATTCCATGACAATATGAAAGCATAGCGGCGCCTCATCAGACCCCTTTCCTATTCTGAGTGGCGTGAAACAGGGCTCTGTTTTCGCACCTACACTGTTGGGGATCTTTTTCTCCCTGCTGCTCTCACATGCGTTCAAGTCTTCGGAAGGAATTTTCCTCCACACAGGATCAGTGGCAGGTTGTTCAACCTTGCCCGTCTAAGAGCGAAGACCAAAGTATGGAAAGTCCTAATCAGGGAACTCCTCTTTGCTGACAATGCTGCATTGACATCTCACACTGAAGAGAGTGTCTGCAGAGACTCATGGACAGGATTGCGGCTGCCTGCAACAAGTTTGGCCTAACCATCAGCCTCAAGAAAACGAACATCATGGGACAGGATGTCAAAATGCTCCATCCATCAATATCGACGACCACGCTCTGGAAGTGGTTCAAGAGTTCACCTACCTAGGCTCAACTATCACCAGTAACATGTCTCTCGATGCAGAAATCAACAAGCGCATGGGAAAGGTGTCTGCTGCTATGTCCAGACTGGCCAAGAGGGTGTGGGAAAATGGCGCACTGACACGGAACACAAAAGTCCGAGTGTATCAAGCCTGTGCCCTCAGTACCTTGCTCTACGGCAGCGAGGCCTGGACAATGCATGTCAGCCAAGAGCGACGTCTCAATTCATTCCATCTTCGCTGCCTCCGGAGAATCCTTGGCATCAGGTGGCAGGACCGCATCTCCAACACGGAAGTCCTCGAGGCGGCCAACATCCCCAGCATATACACCCTACTGAGCCAGCGGCACCAGAGATGGTTTGGCCATGTGAGCTGCATGGAAGATGGCAGGATCCCCAAGGACGCATCGTACAGCAAGCTCGTCACTGGCATCAGATCCACTGGCCATCCATGTCTCCGCTTTAAAGATGTCTGCAAACGCAACATGAAGTCCTGTGATATTGACCACAAGTCGTGGGAGTCAGTTGCCAGCGATCGCCAGAGCTGGCGGGCAGCCATAAAGGCGGGGCTAAAATGTGGCAAGTCGAAGAGACTTAGCAGTTGGCAGGAAAAAAGACAGAAGCGCAAGGTGAGAGCCAACTGTGTAACAGCCCCGACAACCAATTTTATCTGCAGCACCTGTGGAAGAGTCTGTCACTCTAGAATTGGCCTTTATAGCCACTCCAGGCGTTGCTTCACAAACCACTGACCACCTCCAGGCGCTTACCCATTGTCTCTCAAGACAAGGAGGCCAAAGAAGATCAATAATTTACTTTTTCTACACACATGGATCTTATCTTTTCTACATCAAAATAAATTAAGATATGACCATGAACATGATGATCTACTATTACACAATTTGTTTTCAAACATCAGACAGAAGTCAGATACAGGGAAGTGGAGAATCATTTTAAATTACGAAAGAAAGAAGCAGGGAAAATAAAAACACCTGAAGATTAAGTAGAAGGGGTAGAAATAGTTAAGATGAAATACCCAAATTAAAAAAAATAAAACAAAAAAAGGATAGCAGGCAGGAGAAATGCAGAGGGTATAAGAGAATCAAATTGAAGAGTTACAAGTGGGGGAAAGACTGAAAGATATATCAGAAGACATTTTTATGGACAGGTGGGAGTTGATAGGAATGGTTGCCCCTTTTTCACCCCTCAGCTGACCAAAGACAGCGTTTTGTTAAAAACATTGTTTTATCCCAAGCGTTTTAATGGTTAACAAACCAGACAAATGACAGATTTTCTCGTAAGTTTGAAAGATAGATAAATGGTTATTATACAAGATCAGAGAATGTATGCAACTTCACCCACTCTCACATGCATGCAGACACACACACATAAGACAGATTAAAACGATAACATGCATTTAGGTCTGATGGATTAAAAGTGTCCTCTGTTTAGTATGCTTTTCTCCAGGATTAAGACTTGAAAAAGTGCAATGCGCTTAGCGGCTATGACAGGTTCCAGCTCTTCATTATGAGATTGAAACCAGTCTGCATTTCTCTTCGCACTTTTGCCGTAGGTGGTCAAAGCTGACTCATAGATGGCGTCTCTGATGTGGGCCCACTTGGTCTCAGCATCCCCTGTGGGAGTGTTTTGAAGGGCTATTACAAGTGAATTTAGAAATTTTTGTAACAGCTGTGGGTGAGAAATTCTGCTCGTGTTGATGCGCGGGTGGCCCTTCTGCTTGGAATGATGCAACTTCTTTGGTCTGAGTCTAACCTTGCTGCACACCAGGGAGTGGTCGGTGTCGCAGTCCGCACTGTGGAAGCTGCGTGTGATTTGAACACTGTTTAAGGCGGCTCGCCTTGTGACAATGAGGTCCAGCTGGTGCCAACGACGTGATCTTGGGTGCCTCCATGAAACCTGGTGACAGGGTTTAGTGTGAAAGAACGAGTTGGTGATGCAGAGGTTGTGATAGGTACACAACTCAAGCAGTCTCTGCCCGTTCTCATTCATCCTTCCAACGCCATAGCGCCCAAGGCAGGAGGGCCATGAGTCATGGTCGGCCCCAACCCTGGCATTAAAGTCCCCCAGCAGGAATAGGTGTTCGGTGTTGGGGATGCTGCTAATGATGTTATGGAGTTGTTCATAGAACTGGTCTTTAGCTTCAGGTGCGGAACAGAGTGTTGGAGCATAGATGCTGAGTAGGTGTACTGGACCAGAGGTGGTGAGCAGTCGGATGGACAGTATGCGTTCCGAGCCATTTGAGGGAGGCTCTATCATGCTGAGCAAGGAGTTTCTGATGGCGAAGCCCACTCCATGCTGTCTTGGTTCTTCAGGATCCCTGCCCTGCCAGAAGAAGGTGTAGTCTTGCTCTGCTAGAGAGCCACTCGCGGGGAGGTGAGTCTCCTGAAGTGCTGCAATGTCCACATTGAGTCTACTGAGCTCGTTGTTAATGATGGCGGTCTTCCGAGAATCGTTGATTTGTGTAAGGTCTTCCGACAGGCCAGGACACATAGTTCTGACGTTCCAGCTTGCAAAGCGAAGGGCTGGTACCTTCTTTCCTTTTTTCATGTTGTTTGGTGCGGTGTATCAGTCCACCTTTCGGGCAAGTGGGCCCACATCAGAGACGCCATCTATGAGTCAGCTTTGACCACCTACGGCAAAAGTGCGAAGAGAAATGCAGACTGGTTTCAATCTCATAATGAAGAGCTGGAACCTGTCATAGCCGCTAAGCGCATTGCACTTTTGAACTACAAGAAAGCCCCCAGCGATTTAACATCCGCAGCACTTAAAGCAGCCAGAAGTACTGCACAAAGAACAGCTAGGCGTTGCGCAAACGACTACTGGCAACACCTATGCAGTCATATTCAGCTGGCCTCAGACACCGGAAACATCAGAGGAATGTATGATGGCATGAAGAGAGCTCTTGGGCCAACCATCAAGAAGATCACCCCCCTCAAATCTAAATCGGGGGACATAATCACTGACCAACGCAAACAGATGGACCGCTGGGTTGAGCACTACCTAGAACTGTACTCCAGGGAGAATGCTGTCACTGAGACTGCCCTCAATGCAGCCCAGCCTCTACCAGTCATGGATGAGCTGGACATACAGCCAACCAAATCGGAACTCAGTGATGCCATTGATTCCCTAGCCAGCGGAAAAGCCCCTGGGAAGGACAGCATTACCCCTGAAATAATCAAGAGTGCCAAGCCTGCTATACTCTCAGCACTACATGAACTGCTATGCCTGTGCTGGGACGAGGGAGCAGTACCCCAGGACATGCGCGATGCCAACATCATCACCCTCTATAAAAACAAAGGTGACCGCGGTGACTGCAACAACTACCGTGGAATCTCCCTGCTCAGCATAGTGGGGAAAGTCTTTGCTCGAGTCGCTCTGAACAGGCTCCAGAAGCTGGCCGAGCGCGTCTACCCTGAGGCACAGTGTGGCTTTCGTGCAGAGAGATCGACTATCGACATGCTGTTCTCCCTTCGTCAGATACAGGAGAAATGCTGTGAACAACAGATGCCCCTCTACATTGCTTTCATTGATCTCACCAAAGCCTTTGACCTCGTCAGCAGACGTGGTCTCTTCAGACTACTAGAAAAGATCGGATGTCCACCAAAGCTACTAAGTATCATCACCTCATTCCATGACAATATGAAAGGCACAATTCAACATGGTGGCTCCTCATCAGAGCCCTTTCCTATCCTGAGTGGTGTGAAACAGGGCTGTGTTCTCGCACCCACACTTTTTGAGATTTTCTTCTCCCTGCTGCTTTCACATGCGTTCAAATCCTCTGAAGAAGGAATTTTCCTCCACACAAGATCAGGGGGCAGGTTGTTCAACCTTGCCCGTCTAAGAGCGAAGTCCAAAGTACGGAAAGTCCTCATCAGAGAACTCCTCTTTGCTGACGATGCTGCTTTAACATCTCACACTGAAGAATGCCTGCAGAGTCTCATCGACAGGTTTGCGTCTGCCTGCAATGAATTTGGCCTAACCATCAGCCTCAAGAAAACGAACATCATGGGGCAGGATGTCAGAAATGCTCCATCCATCAATATTGGCGACCACGCTCTGGAAGTGGTTCAAGAGTTCACCTACCTAGGCTCAACTATCACCAGTAACCTGTCTCTAGATGCAGAAATCAACAAGCGCATGGGTAAGGCTTCCACTGCTATGTTCAGACTGGCCAAGAGAGTGTGGGAAAATGGCGCACTGACACGGAACACAAAAGTCCGAGTGTATCAGGCCTGTGTCCTCAGTACCTTGCTCTACGGCAGCGAGGCCTGGACAACGTATGCCAGCCAAGAGCGACGTCTCAATTCATTCCATCTTCGCTGCCTTCGGAGAATACTTGGCATCAGGTGGCAGGACTATATCTCCAACACAGAAGTCCTTGAAGCGGCCAACATCCCCAACTTGTACACACTACTGAGTCAGCGGCGCTTGAGATGGCTTGGCCATGTGAGCCGCATGGAAGATGGCAGGATCCCCAAAGACACATTGTACAGCGAGCTCGCCACTGGTATCAGACCCACCGGCCGTCCATGTCTCCGTTATAAAGACGTCTGCAAACGCGACATGAAATCGTGTGACATTGATCACAAGTCGTGGGAGTCAGTTGCCAGCATTCGCCAGAGCTGGCGGGCAGCCATAAAGACAGGGCTAAATTGTGGCGAGTCGAAGAGACTTAGTAGTTGGCAGGAACAAAGACAGAGGCGCAAGGGGAGAGCCAACTGTGCAACAGCCCCAACAAACAAATTTCTCTGCAGCACCTGTGGAAGAGCCTGTCACTCCAGAATTGGCCTTTATAGCCACTCCAGGCGCTGCTTCACAAACCACTGACCACCTCCAGGCGCGTATCCATTGTCTCTCGAGATAAGGAGGCCCAAAAGAAGACTTGAAACAGTGCAGAACTCTATTCCTTTCCCTCATTCACTGAAATCAGACTTGGGAGATTTAGGAAGACAGATGCACTGCTGCAGACTACTCTTCTCGTCTTCCAGCCAAAGGTCACTGGCGAAGTCCAGGTATCATTTCAAGCTGTCTTCTAAAATGTCAAATTTGAACAGTTTTTTTCACAAATTTATGAATAAAGTATATTGCTGGAAAAAAACTATGAGGCTTTATGGCAGTGCTATAAAATATAAAGATTAAGATATAGTAATGAATTTATATAAAACCTTAGTAAGATCACAGGTGGAGCACTATGCAATTTTGGGTTCTACATAGTATTAAGAATGCTTAAGCCAGAGACAGCACAATACAGACTTAAGATTCTGCTAGCTATGAGGAAATAAAAATACCAAAAAGACTTGAAAAATGAGGGCTATGTTTGTTACAACAAAGAACATCAAGAGGTGATTTGATGGAGGTATTTAAAAGTCAAGCAGCATTGTGACAGAATAGACAGAAACAGACTGGTTCCATTGATTAAGATGCTAAGAACAAACGGTTATAGATACAAGATCAAACGCAAGAGATTTAGGAGGGAGAGCACGAGAAACATTTATTTAAAAAAAACAAAGAGGGTTTTGAGGCTTGGAATGGATTGCCAGAGACATTGATTGAAGCAAAGAATAATCAACATTTATGAATAGATCTGAAAGGTGGTCAAAGCAGACAGAAATAAAAGGGAAATGAAAACTAAACAGGCAAATGGGATTAGGATTACTGCTCATGGGAGGACAAAGATTAATATGGACCTGTTGGCTCAAACACCTGGTTTCCACAATGTAATTTTTATGTAATAGTTCCCCTTAGAAGCCTGTTGCCAGGGAGACTATGACAAACTTCTCAACAGTACTTCAGAACAGGCTTTGATGCAAGACTAATTTAGATAGCTATTAAACTCACTATGTACAATGTGTTTTAAAGAGGCAGTAGCCAAATAAAATCCTAAAAAGTTCAGCCAAGAACAGTGCTCGAGGAAGCTGTGCTTCACAAAAAGCTATGTCACGTCTTCAAAGTAACCTACAGTCCACCTCCACTATAGGTACTGCATTGCCAGTGACTGTAGAAGGTTCACAGCTGCTCTGATCTTTAATGCTACCAAGGACATCACAAACATTGGCAAAAAAAAAAATACTGCAGATGCTGCAAATCTGAAATAACAGAAAATGCTGGAAATACTCAGTAGGTCAGGCAGCATCTGTGGATACAGAAAGAGTTAATGTTTCAGATCAATAACCTTTCATCAGAATGACTGACTTGCTGAGTATTTCCAGCATTTTCTGTTTTTACTGACATTAGTAAGTCAGCTTTGTACACAGAAGCTAGGATGACCAACGACAAGACGTCAAGTATACCGGACATCCCTGCCAACCCCCAAACACACGCATTGGCGCACTTCATTTTTATTGGTTTGGACCTTTTGTTCAAACAAGCAGGAATACCTTACATATTGAATCCAGTGTCTTAGAGTGAACTAAACTTGATGAGCTTGTACATTTCCAGCTTATATTGAACCTTGGAAGAGCTAAAGCAGATTTTTTTTTTTTAATAAAAGTGATGCTTTTATTCAGGAACTGTGTACACAAGTGTTGAGACTGCCTCGTAACGCGATCCATTTTCTGAGCAGCAATATCCAGGTTGAGAATAGGAGCAAAAGCAAGGCACAGATTTAGAGAGTTATTACCAGGTTGTTGTGTCTCTCCTCATGGCAGCTACTCAAGAACAGTGTGCATCATTATGGCTCTACATCTACATTAATCACACGAAAGCAACATAGCATGAGGACATCATAACGTTGAACACGTGGATAGGCCCAATAGGATGCATGTGGGGCCGGTACAGTAGCCCTGGGCCAGTCTTTCGCAGGACCAATAATTTCGATCATAAAGGCTTCCCTCGAGACTGGGCACTTCAAAATATTTTTTTAAAATGAATAAGGCATCTGATTCAGATCGGGTACTGGACAGGGGACAGGCTATCTGAAAGCCAGACTGTCTGGTATAAAACTGGGCGACTGGCCACCTTAACAGAGGCACTGTTTGCAAAAGCAAGCCAGTTCACTGATTTCCCCAATGGAAAACTGACAGCGCCATTGTTAGGGTACTGCAGTTTTAGACAGCGACCACAAAATTATGGATTCCACCAATAGGGTCTTGAATGCACTGATCAAGGGAGCACACATGATCAAGAAAGAATGCCACAGTCTCATTTATGACCAGAAGCATGTCATGATGCAAGTTAATGCTCATTTTCCAGGAGAACAACAATGCTTCATTTTAAGGCAGTCCTCCACTTCTGGCTCCCGAAAAGCATGTCTCCCGATGGCTCCTGGGAAATCAAGGCCATCATTGATGACGTTGTGGCTTCCCAGGACACCAGCTGATCAACAAAGTCTGTTTTTCCACCAGAATCATTTCAGAACACACAAAATGGAATGCTGAAGGTGAGTTTCATGCGCCAAGATCTATCTGTGGCTGTTTTTAGTTTAACTCAGTGAAACTAAAATGAGGACCTACGAAACCCATCACCTTGCATCCACAGGCAGAAAATCTGAAATGTAAAGAGAAAATGCTGGAAATATTCAGGTCAAGCAGCATCTGTGAAGAACGAACAAGAGTTAATGGGTTGAATTTCCCCAGCTCCATCGCGGCGGCTTGAGGCAGGAGTGCGCGAAATTTGGAAAGATTTGCATCGGGTTGGCTCCCCGATGCATTCCTGCCTCGAGTCCTTTTCCCAGAGCGGATCCAACGGCAACCCACATGGCAGGAGCTTGAAACCAATTAAGGATGGTTATGAGCCACTTATCTGCAATTTTCCAAGCCACAAGATTTTCCTGACGCCACACAGGCCCTTGGCTGTGTCAGGAGCCCAACAACTGATCAGAGGTGGCTTCGTAGGGTAGGTCCGACCTGAGACTCATTTGAGGATTTAGATTTATTTGCTGGCATTAATTCACAAAGGGAATCTATCCCCAAGAAGCAAGCACGCCCTTGCAGCCATTTCATGGAGACTGATCGTCTCCACTAATGCTTGCCCTGCTTCAATGGCAGTCACTTCCCTCCCACAGAAGGTGCCTCCATGGCACCGCTGCCGCTTCTGCTGACGGTCGAGCATCACCCACACTGCAAAGGCGGCCAGCGGTTCTACCCATGGGCTGCGCTGATTGGACCTCCCAACACTGGAACCAGGCTGCGTCCCCAACTGGATGGGGCGCCTGGAGGCGGCTTCTTAATTGGCCATCTCCGGGAAGATCTCGGCCATCATCCTGCCACAGTCACTTCTGGGTTCCCGACCTGGAATTCATCCCAGAAACTTCAGCCCAATCTTTCAGCTCTGTGACCTTTCATCTGTAACATTTTCCAGGTTTGATGTAACAGGTTTTAAGCAAGAACAGCTGCAAGGAAAAAGGGTGAAAGAACAAAAAGCAAGGTCTAAGATGGGTTGAAAGCAGAAGTGATTAATAAGAACACAAGAAAGGAGGCCATTCGGTCACTTGAGCCTGCTCCACCATTTAAGATCATGGCTGATCTGATCGTGGCCTTAACTCCACTTTCCTGCCTGCCACCCATAACACTCTACTCCCTTGTAGGTCAAAAATCTGTCCAACACAGCCTTGATTATATTCAATGACTCAGCCGCCACTGCTCTCTGGGGAAGAGAATTCCAAAGGTTAACAACCCTCAGAGATTAAATTCCTCCTCATCTTAGTCTGAAAATTTTGAAACTATGCCCCCTAGTTCTAGATTCCCCGATGAGGGGAAAGATCCTCTATCATCTACCCTATCAAGCCCCCTCACAATCTCATATGTTGTTTCAAGAAAATCACGTCTCATTCTTCTAAACTCCATAGAATAGAGGCCCAAATTAATCAACCTGCTTTCTCATAAGACAAGCCCTTCATCCCAGGAATCAACCTAGCGAACCTTCTCTGAACTGTTTCCAATGCAAGTATATCCCTCCTAGGGAGACCAAAACTGTAGGCAGTAGTCTAGGTGCAGTCTCACCAACGTCTTGTATATTTGTAGCAAGACTTCCCTACTTTTATACTCCATCCCCCTCACAATAAATGCCAACATTTCATTTGCCTTCCTAATTACTTGCTGTTACCTGCATGTTACGTTTTTGTGATCCATGTGCAAGGACACCCAGATCCCTCTGTATCTCAGCCTTCTGCAGTCTCTCACCATGTAAATAATATTCTGCTTTTCTATTCTTCCTGCCAAAATGGACAGCCTTGCATTTTCCCACATAATACTCTTATCTGCCAAAATTTTTCCCATTCACTTAACCCATCTATATCCCTTTGCAGAGTGTCCTCCTCAGAACTTGCTTTCCTAACTATCTCTATCACCTGCAAATTTGCCTACAGTACACTCAGTGCCTTCATCCAAGTCATTAATATATAGTTAATAGTTGAGCCCCCAGCACTGATCCCCATGGTACTCCACTAGTTACAGTCTACCAACCTGAAAATATCCCATTTATCCCGACTCCATTTCCTGTTAGTTAGCCCATCCTCTCTCCATGCCAACACCATGAGCTCTTATCTGGTTTAGTAACCTTTTATGTGGGACCTTATCAAATGCCTTTTAGAAATCCAAATGCAATATATCTACTCGCTCCCCTTTACCCATCCTGCTGGTTACATCCTCAAAGAACTTTAATAAATTTGTCAAACACAATTTCCTTTTCATAAAACCCTGTTGACTCTGCCTGATAGCAGTTTATTTAGAAAATCCTGATGCAACTACTTTCTAAACCCACTGGGACCTTTCCAAAATCTAGGAAATCTTGGAAGATTACAGCCAATGTATCCACCATCTCTGCAGCTACTTCTTTTAAATAACAAAAGGGATGTGGTGCAAGGTAAAAGGGAGTGGGAATGGGACAAGCAAAGATACAAAAGATGCATCTACAGGAGACAATAGGACCTGACGTCTGGGGGGGGGGGGGGGGGGGGGGGGGCGGGGGATGGTGAAGGGAGAAGTTTATGCTAAGAGCAAAATACTGCGGATGCTGGAACTCTGACATGAGAGCAGAAAGTGCTGCAAATACTCAGCAGGTCCGGCAGCATCTGTGGAGACAGAAACAGAGTAACATTTCAGGTCTATGACCCGCCATCAGAACTGGCAAAAGTTAGAAATGTATTAGTCTTTGAGCAAGGCGGGGGGGTGGGGCGGGATGAGAAGAACAAGGCGGAAGGACAGTGATAGAACTGAAGGGGGAAAGAGGTTAAATGACAGATGTCATGGAATACACTGCAAATGGAATGCTAAATAGTTGTAGCGAAAGATAAAGTACAAGTCCAGAGAGAGTGCTAACGGCAAAACGACGAACAGGTCTGTATGAAAGCAAAAACATGAAAAATAAAAGTTTAAGACTAGCACATGGTTAAAAAAATAAAAAGAACCAAACAAAAAATCATGGGGCTCATAGTCTGAAATTATTGAACTCAATATGGAGTCCAGAAAGCTGTAGAGTGCCTAATCGGAAAATGAGGTGCTGCTCCTGGAGCTTGCATTGATGTTCACTGGAACACTGCAGCAGACCAAAGATAGAAACGTGCACATGGGAACAAAGGTGGACAATTAATATAGCAAGAAACCGGAAGCTCAGAATCATGCTTGCGGACCAAGCGGAGGTGTTCCGCAAAGCGGTCACCCAATCTGCATTTGGTCTTTCCAATATAGAGGGGACCGCACTGTAAGCGCGGAATACAGTATACTAAATTGAAATTAGTACAAGTAAGTCACTGCTTTATCTGGAAGGAGTGTTTGGGGCCTTGGGTAGTGAGGAGAGGGGAGGTAAAAGGAAGGTATTACATAGCCTCTGAATGTATGGGAAGGTGCTGTGGGAAAGGGAAGAGGTGTCGGGGTGACGGAGGAGTGGACCAGGGTGTCACAGAGGGAACGATCCCTTCGGAATGCTGACAGGGGAGGTGGGGGCGAAAAAAGAGAAAAAAAAAAGTGTTTGGTGATGGCATCACGCTGGAGATGGCAGAAAATGGCGGAGAATGATCCTTTGGATGTGGAGGCTGGAGGGGTGGAAAGTGAGAACAAGGGGAAACCTGTTGCAGTTCTGGGGAGGGAGGGGATGCAGCGAGGGCAGAAGTGCAGGAAATAGGTCAGACACAAATCAAGGGCCCCATCAATCACAGTGTGGGGAATCCTCGGTTGAGGAAAAAGGAAAACATATCAGAGTTGCTGTTGTGGAAGGTTGCATCATCGGAACAGATGCGTCAGAGATGGAGAAATTGGGATAATGGAATGCAATTCTTACAGAAGACTGGGTGTGAGGAAGGGTAATCAAGGTAGTCATGGGAGTCGTTGGGCTTATAATACTAGTGGTCAGCCTATCCTAGAGATGGAGACAGAGAAGTAGAGGAAAGAAAGGGAAGCTTCGGGCATGGAACGTGTGAAGGAGAGACAAGGGTGGAAATTGGAAGCGAAGTTGATGAGGTGTTCCAGTTCAGGGGGAGAGCAGGAAGAGGCAGCGATACAGTCATCAATGTACCAGGAAAAGAGTTGGGGGAGGGGGCCCGAGTAGGACTCGAACAAGGAATGTTAGACATATCGCACAAAAAGATAGGCATAGCTAGGATCCATGCAGGTACCATAGCAACACCTTTTATTTGAAGGATGTGAGTGGAGTTGAAGGAGAAGTTGTTCAATGTGAGAACAAGTTCTGCCAGGCAGAGGAGGGTGATGGTGGATGGGGACAGGTTGAGCCTCTTTTCAAGGAAGCATGCAGGCAGAAAGGGAATGGGTGACCGCCAGGCAGTCTGAGAGAACCAGGCAGGTAGTGCAACAGTCCCCTGGCACGATCTCACTCGCTAATCAGATTTTCATTTTGGATACATGTGAAGGCGAGGGTTCCTCAGAGGAGTGCCGTCACTGCCAGGTTTGTGGTGCCTCAGGTGGCTCAGCTGCGGGGGGGGGGGGGAGGGGAGGGAAGGAAGAAGAGTAGAAGAGCAGTAGTGATAGGGGATTCATTAGTTAGGGGAACTGACAGGCGTTTCTGCAGCAGTAAAAGTGACTCCAGGATGTTGTGTTGCCTCCCTGGTGCCAGAGTCAAGAATGTCACAGAGCAGCTGCAGTACATTCTTCTGTGGGAGGGTGAACAGCCAGAGGTCGTGGTCCACATTGGTATCAATGACATAGGTAAGAAGGGGGATAAGATCCTGAAAAGCAGATTTGAGAGATCTTAGAAGGAGATTAAACAGCAGGCCATCAAAAGCAGCAATCTCAGGATTACTCCCATTCCACGTGCAAGTGAGCGTAGGAATAGGAGAATTGAGTGATTGAACATGTGGTTGGAGAACTGGTATAGGAGGGAGGGCATCAGGTTTCTGAGACATTGGGACCAGTTCTAGGGCAGGTGGGACCTCTACAAGATGAACAGGTTGTATCTTAGCAGGACTGAGACCAACATCCTTGTAGGGGGATTTGCAAGTGCTGTTGGGGAGGGTTTAAACTAAATGGTCAGGGGGATGGGAACCTGAGGGACCTCAGATTGGAGGGAAGCAAAACTGGTAACTCGTCAGGGGTGTGAGTACCAGGAGCAAGTAGAGAGGAATACCAAAGGGCACAGAATACTGGGGAGATAGATAGCACAAGAGTAGGGAATAGTAAGTTATGAGGTGGGGTCAGAGTAAGGGAGAAAGTAATAAAGTCTGAATCAGGGTTAATGTGCATGTATGTGAATGCACAGAATGTGGTCAATAAGACTGATGAGATACAGGCGCAGAATGCCATGTGGAAATATGATGTGTGGCTATAACAGAGACCTGGCTCAAAGAAGGACAGGACTGGGTGTTAAATATTCCTGGATACAAGGTGTTCAGGAAAGAGAGGAAAGGGAAAAAGGGGTAGGGGTGAGGGTATTAATTAAAAAGAGCATTACAGTGCTGGAGAAAAAAAAAAAAGGATGTCCCAGAGGGGTCGAGGACAGAATTAATTTGGCTGGAGCCAAGGAACAAAAAAGGTGCGGTTACATTGCTCGGTGTTGTCTATAGGCAACCAGTTAGTGGGAAGGACATGGAGGAACAAATTTGCAAGGAAATTACAGAGAGGTGCAAAAGTTATAGGGTAGTTATAATGGGGGACTTTAATTATCCAAAGATAGCCTGGATAATAGTAGTGTAAAGGGCAGTGAGGGGCAAGAGCTCCTTCAGCATGTTCAGGAAAATTTTCTACAATTGTATGTTGCTAGTTCAATGAGAAAGGAGGCACTGCTAGACCTGGTTCTGGGAAAGGAGGTGGGCCAAGGGGATTAAGCATCAGTAAGAGAAAATTTAGGGAATGGTGATCATTGTATCATAAGGTTTAGGCTGACTATGGAAAAGGACAAAGAGCAATCCAGGGTAAGAATAATTAACTGGAGGAAAGCCAAGTTCAATGGGATAAGAATGGAGCTGGGGCAAATACATTGGAGTCAAAGGCTGGCAGGAAAATCAGTAGATGAGCTACCTTCAAAGAAGAGATAGTTCAGGCACAGTCAAGGAATGTTCCCTCGAAGGGGAAAAGTATGGGAAACAAATCCAGAGCTCTCTGGATGACAAAAGAGGTTGAGATTAAGATAAGGAAGAAAGAAAAAAAAAAGTGTGCTTATGACAGATGCCAGGTAGAAAATACTATTGAGAGCCAGGCTGAATATAGAAGGTCCAGATGGGAAGTGAAAAAGCAAATTAGAGAAGCAAAGAGCATGTTTATCGGGCTGGAGGAAGGTTTGTGGAGTCCCCCAGGGATCAGTATTGCTTTTCCTGATACATATTAATGACCTAGGTGTACAGGGCACAATTTCAAAGTTTGCAGATGATACATAACTTGGAAGCACTGAACTGTGAGGAGGATACTGTAGAACTTCAAAAAGGACATAGACAAGTTGGTGGAATGGGCAGACAGGCTGCAGATGACGTTCAAAATAGAGAAATGTGAAGTGATTCATTTTGGTAGGAAGAACATGGAGAAACAATATAGAATAAAGGGTACAATTCTAAAATGGCTGCAGGAGCAGAGGGACCTGGGTGTATAAGTCATTGAAGGTGGCAGGACAGGTTGAGAGGGCAGTCAATAAAGCACAGTATCCTGGGCTTTATTAATAGGGGCATAGAGTACAAGAGCAAGGAAGTTATGTTGAACTTGTATAAGACATTTGTTCGGTCTCAGTTGGAGTATTACGTCCAGTTCTGGGCACCGCACTTTACGAAAGACGTGAGGGTATTGGAGAGTGTACAGAAAAGATTCACGAGAATGGTTCCAGGGATGAGGAATTTCAGTTATGAAGATAGATTGGAGAAGTTAGGACTGTTTTCCTTGGAGGAGAGAAGGCTGAGAGGTGATTTGATGGAGGGATTCAAAAATCATGAGGGGATCTGGACAGAGTAGATAGAAAGAAACTGTTCCCATTCATAAAAGGACCGAGAACGAAAGGGCACAGATTTAAAGTATTTGGCAAGAAAAGCAAAAGTGACACGAGGAAAAACTTTTTCACGCAGCGAGTGGTTAAGGTCTGGAGTGCACTGCCTGAAAACATGGAGGAGGCAGGTTCAATTGAAGCATTCAAAAAGGGAATTAAACAGTTATATGAAAAGGAAAAATGTGCAGGGTTGAAGAGAAGGCAGGGGAATGGAACTAAGGGAATTTTCCAGAGAGCCAGTATGGGCACGATGGGCCAAATGGCCTCCTTTTGCACTCTAACGATCCATCTAACAGTTTTCAATTTATTAATAATGCTACACCTTTAAAAATTGTAATTTCATCTAAGAGCTTAAAGCCCTTTAAAAATGGCAGCAGCACCTGCACGGTGGCACTGGACATCGTTGCCAGGGACGTGACAGCTGCCCCTTCTACATTGGGGGCAGCCACTCCACCCCTTCTATTTAAATGAGCCCCTGCATGTAATATTGTGGGGGGGGTGCTTCTCGGCGGCACTTCCATGTCGGAAGGCCACCGAGTAGAGAGCGCAGCGCGCTATTAAAATTCAGTTCAATGGGTCTACCAGGGCAGTCCTGTTTGCAGATTTTAGCGAGGAGATAGAAGCAGGCTGTGCGAGGTTGTGGGACTCTGAGGTTGGAAGCTGTGGAGGGAAGATCTCCAGAGGAGATGAGGTCAGTCTTAGAAGTTTATGCTATTCCCATTTACACCTCCCTAGATCCATCTTTTGTTTCTGTAACATTTTCCAGTTGTGACATAAGGCCACCAACCTAAAATGTTAGCTCGGTTTTTCTCACCACAGATGCTGCCTGACCCTCTGAGTATTTCTAGCATTATCTCATGTCCAGAGTTGAACAGAAGAGTGGTTGATTGCTGTGATTTCTCCCCCAGTGTTAAAATAGCTCCTTTGAATGAGTGAAAAAAGGACTCATTCTGAGCAGAAGATTAGGCCAGGTAAGGGATCACTTTTTTTTTTCCCCTGTGCTAAAGCCACCAGATGGCAGAACTACATTGTTGTTGCCCACTTAACCCCCTACACGCACCAATAAAAAAAGCTGCCTGCATTTTCTTTTTGGTGAAAAATAGTGTAAGATTTAAGGGAGGAAGTTTTGCTCCATTCAGGTCATTGACACTGAAGGGATAATTGGACTGAAGATGTACGGCCATAATTGGTTGATAAGAAACTTTTGCTTTTAATAATTAACACTTACATAAAGTGAGCAATCAGAATTTGATTTTTACAAGTTTGGTTCTAGAAAGAGTTCAGTTATCGTCGTCTGCATTGTTAACTTCGGTAGTGCAAGAGACTGGTGTGCAATCTATGGAGCAGCACATTTCCGCCAAGTGTTGGAAGAGACACGCTGGACTAGAGGATCTTCACAATTGAGGGAGAATCCTCAGAGTTGATTGTGATTGACAGGGCCCTCAACCATGTCCAGCCCATTTCCCACACTTCTGCCCTCACCCTCCCAGAAGCAAGACAGGGCTCGCCTTGTCCTCACTTTCCACCCCACCAGCCTATACATCCAAAGAATCATCGTCTGTCATTTCTGCCACCTCCAGCGTGACACCACCACCAAACACATCTTCCCTTCCCCTCCCGTCAGCATTCCAAAGGGATTGTTCCCTCCATGACACTCTGGTCTACTCCTCCATCACCAGACACCTCATCCCCTTTCCATGCAATCACAGGAGGTATAATACCTGCCCTTTTACCTCCTCTCTCCTCGCTCCTCACCACTCAAAGCCCCAAACACTCCATCCAGATGAAGCAGCAATTTACTCGTACTTTCAATGCAGTATACTGTATTCGCTGCTCACAAGGCAGTCTCCTCTACGCTGGGGAGACCAAACGCAGATTGGGTAACCGCTTTGCGGAACACCTCGGCTCAGTCGTCAAGCATGACTCAGTTCCTAGTTGCTTGCCATTTCAATTCACCACCCTGCTCTCATGCCCACATTTCTGTCCTGGTCTGGTGCAGTGTTCCTGTGAACATCAATGCAAGCTCGAGGAGCAGCACCTCATCTTCCCATTAGGCATTCTACAGCCTTCCAGACTCAACATTGAGTTCAACAATTTCAGAGCAGAACTGCCTATTATTTTTTATTTTTAAACCGTGGCCCTGCCTTAAACTTGGTTTTTCATGTTTGTTCTTTTGGACAGAGCTATTCATTATTCTGTCAGTAACACTCGCTCATGCTTTGACTTTCACCACAACCATTAGCACTCCCTTTGCCTTTGCCCATGACATCTTTGTCATTTAATCTCTATCTTCTGCCCTACCATATACCTTCCCTTTTGTTCTCTTCCCCCCACCCCTCACCTTCACTTGCTTAAAACCCATTACATTTCTAACCTTTGCTAGCTCTGATGAAAGGTCACAAACCTGAAATGTTAACTCTGCCTCGCTCTCCAGAGTCTGCCAGACCTGAGTATTTCCAGCACTGTTTTTATTTCAGACTTCCAGCATCCACAGTATTTTGCTTTTATTAATAGTTATTGTTGTAGAAGCAAAAAGCTAAGCTGAAAAAGTAAGAAAGTGGTACTCGAGGAGAAAAGGAACAAGAGATTTTATGGTAGTGACATACAAAAACACTGTTGGACTAGGGTTAAGGACAACAATTTAAATGAGAAAACTAGGAAAAGGAATACAAGAGTCATCAAAAATTGGGAGTCACCATCAAGTGATATGCAAATGAATGTGCAAGGCATTTTATTTTAAATTTAAAAGTTTCAAAGCAATGGAACAGTAGGATATTCTAGCCATTACTGAAACATGGCTTAAGTTCCCAATCGTGTCGAAACCTAACATTTTCTGGAGAGAGAGAATTAATGAGGATAACGTGGTTGATGTTCTCTATCTGTATATAGGCAAAGGGCATTTGACAAAGTAGCACATAATAGATTTGTTAGCAAAATTGAAGCCCATGGGATTCAAGGGAAAGTTGGATACGAAATTGGTTAAGGGGCAGAAACCAACGAGTAGCGGTGAAGTTTTTTTTTCTCCAGACTGGAGGGAAGCCATGTTCCCCATGGGTGAAGCAATTTTTATAAATGTGCCCAATGATTAAGGAATGACGCGTTATTGAGGGGACAAATCTGGCAAGCTATTCTTACAATTTGAGTACCATCATGCCTTAAAAGAACTCGGGGCTGTAACATGTCCGAACCAGTTCTTTTTCCAAGTCCAGCAGTACAGAAAACCAACTGCCTACTAATGAGACTACCAGCAGCTAACTGCTGAAAATCCACCTCAGAGAATCTGCAACGACTTCAATATACAACTCCAGGTATCAAATCCACCTAACCGTACTTCAGGAGTGAAAAAGCCTTGTACATCAGGCCCACAACGCATGGTTGGGTTGAATGTATGAATACAAACCGTTATTTAATGCCACAAAAAGCATGCGACTGGTCATTCAAGGTGGCCATAGAGCCGGGGGGGGGGGGGGGGGGCGAGGCGAAACGGGGACGCACATGCACACGATTTCAAATGTGGGGAGACTGGTGAAGCTGGGGTTGTTCTCCTTGGAGCAGAGAAAAAGGTAAGGAGGTCAGAGAGATGTTCAATATCAAAATGGTTTTAAGAATAAAGCAGGGTAAACTGGACTAGTTTACTGTTCGACCAAAGAGCCATCAGAGGCACAATAGAATAATTCAGCACAAATGGTAGCCATTCAGCCGATGATTCTATGGAGGGATAAGGAGGGGAAAAAAAAGGAGCAGCCATATTAATAAAGGATCTTATCACAGCACCAGAATGCAAGGAGGTTCCAGGAAGCTACATGAAGAGAATCTATATGGGTAAAGATAAAAGATTGAAACATTAATTGTACAACTGAGAGTGTGCATTACAGGCCATCAAAAATGGAATAAAGTGAATATCAATACCAATGCAAGATCAATAAGAGATAAAGCAAGCGAGAGTGAAGGGAAAAAAAACAGGCAGAAAAATCAAATATAGAAAAACAGAATGACTAGAAAAACATTAAAAATGACAGACATAACAATGACAATACACAGTCAGGCAAGTCCCCCACCTGCCAAGAATGAGGAAAATTAGTTTTGCCATATGAACATTGATTTTGGACTTGACTGTTGAAGAAAGAATTTGCTTTAAAAAACAATTGGAGACTTTGGTTGGAGAGAGACATTAGCACAACAGACAGTATTTCAAAAAGGACAAAGGGGCTATTCCCTGCTCCAATTTAATCTGCAATGCACTTTTGTTTACCAGATGTTGAAGCATACACAATACACAAACAGATGTGGTCAGACCAGTTTCGTCACATGACTTCATGACTGCTATAGTTCTTTGAATTTGAACTGGCCACAGGGTTGAAGTTCAGAAGGCACTTTTCTCCTGGACTGAGAAGACCTCTCTCCTGTCTGCTCTCATCAGCTTCAGAAACCACTGAAGGCACATGAACCCCAAGAGTGAAAAGTCTCCTACAGTAAACAAGGTTTAAGAAGAATACTGGGCCCCAACAGAAAGTAAGACTACTTACAAAAGGACTACAGTCAGCTCGAAGCACAGTAAACAAGAAACTCTTCAGATCTTACCTCAAACCTCTCCATTTTATTTTTCTTCTCTTTTCTGTCTCCATTTGCATGTGTGTGTATCGCATGTGCATGCTAGCGTGGGCGCGTCATATATTCGTAGGCGTTAACGATATTAGAGTTTAAGTTTAAGGTTTAATAAATTTTATTTGTCTCCTTTAAACCTAAGAAAGCCTGTTTGTGCTCATTTATTTCCCTTATAATTGAAAAGCTGTGAACAAGGATTCACTGAAGGGGAAGTTCAAATCAACTGAACGTTTAAAATTTTAAAAACCCTGTTACAGTAAGGCCAGGTGAAAACAGCAAAAGACCCCTCGACACCTTTCTCTCCTGGTCGTAACATAAGTACAGAGACACTATCACCCTCTTACAGTAATGTTTGCAAACAGTACTAAAGGCGTACAGAAGGCAGCTGCAACACACATGGTCCTCTTTATACAATCTAACATTTTCTCTCTGCAAGCTATACCTATGAAGGCTGACCAATTTAAAAGCATCTCCACAAAAAAAAAAATTATCTTGCCATTACTATACTTGTACTATATTTATGCAACATTCTGGACTAACCGAGTTCCTGTAAATAAAATCAAATTCAAAACATTTCAAGAATATTTCTTCCAATCAAGGGTATAATGTATATCCCAGAGCCTTCAGATCAAAAGATTATTTTAATGCTTTATAATATAGGTAGATATTTCAGTATTTAGGGAGATTAAAAACAGAAGTTCTCACCTGAGCGCCATAGATGTATTTGTCCAACATCTTTCCTCCTATAGTTTGCCCACCAATATCCCAGACTTGCAGTGTAACATTTAAATTACCTGCACAAGGAAACACATGAGCACACTCAGAACCAGTTGTACGTGAGCTGGCAGAATTAATTTTCCACACACAAAAGCAAATGATTTCAGTTCATTTTCCTATGGTGCAACTGTGCTAAACGAGTAGTTAAAAGTTAAAGTGACATCACCTTTGTAGATAAAAGTACAGTTAATGCTTTCTTTGAATCCTTGATCTGTATACTCAATGCAAGATCTGTGTGTAGAATATGAAGTCTAACTATTAAAGTCATTTGAATTACAATAAATACTAAACTTAAAAATATTTGGATGTGTATTTTATCTCAACTTAGAATTTCATCTTAAAACCACACAAGTAGTTTACACAGTATCCAACTATGGAATCACAAATGAACGTGGACCTGAAATGTACACTTGCGTTTAATATTTTTCTAATTGTTAATAATGAGCAGTGATATTTGTAAACATGTCAATAATTTCTGAAATGCAGACTAAATCAAAATCAATATTTAAAATTTATTGCCACACATTTTGCAGCAGTTTACATTTGGCAGCTACAGTTAACATATTAGAGAGCAGGTATTTATCTAACATACACTAGAGGTCTTTTTGAGTGTTTCAAGGACTGTCTCCTCTCCATCACCAAACACTACAGGAAGGTGACAAATGGTAGCAATGGGAGAAATAAACAAAATCAACAAAATTTACATTGCACTAAAAAAAAAACTAGGCCAGCACACTGACCAGTTCATACTGGGCTGAATTTAAAACCACCAATGGGACTTAGCATTAACCTTGTAAAATATTCTTGGCACAACTCTTAACCTTATTTTAAGTGTCAAAAGCCAAGGATGGAACTAAAAACATTACTTTGGCTATTTTTCATTAACAAGACTGAAATAATCCATTCAGTGGGATAAACCTATTTACTGGATGCTACCCAAATGCCTATTAAAACATTTTACAGTAGATCCTTTAAAAAAGAGTTTACTTTATATTAAATCAAAACTGTGAGCACATGTAATGATGCACAATCACACATTTCTTTCAAACTTACCCCTTTCAATCAGTGCTCCTCAACCACCAATTTTAGTGTTTTGATAGAAACATACCCTTCTATAGTTTCAAAATATTTAGCAGTTTAAATGAATATTTTCCACAAATAGCAGCAAATCAATCACCAACGTGTTAATCTAAAAAGTAGCATTAAGCATAGAAGCATCCAACATCCTCAATTTTAGATACTTCATTGCCAAACAACTATGTACGATTAAAAATGCTTGCACTCAATTTTGATGCTCCGAAATAAAAATTAGATAAATCACTGAAATTTATTTTACTATTTCGAATCAAAGTTGGTTTGGCCTCTTACCTTCCACACTGTCAAAAACTGAAGAGAAAGAAGGGCATTACTTTCACAACAGAAATTTGAGCCAAAAAAATTTCAAGGCAATATTGTTTAAAAATAAATTTTAAACTGATTTGATGTACTTCAGAGAAAATGAACTGTACAAAACCCAATTTTCAAATGTCTGTACCTGAATATTTATATTAAATACATACAATTTAGCACTATAAATGACAGTGTACAGCAGGACCAAAAAGGGTCTGCATCAAAATATTCACAATTCCGGCAAGGCCACTTATTGCCCATTCCTAGTTTCACCGAGGTGGCGATGGTGGATCTTCTCGAACCATCCCAAACCTTGTGCTGATGTTGAGTGAGGATATGCAGAATTTTGACCGAGTAATGAAGTAATGGTGGTATCTATCCAAGTTAGAACTGTGAGGCTTTGAAGGGAACTTTAAATTGCTATTCTTTCCAGAACATTACTGCTCGTCAGTCTTGGTGGTAGAGGTCACAGAGCTATGAAACACTATTCAAGGTAACATTCGTGAGTTGCTGTAGTACATCTCACTATGAAGGCCAACATACCATTTGCCTTTTTTACCACCTGTTGCACCTGCATGCTTACCTTCAGCGACTGGTGTACGAGAATACCCAGGTCTCGCTGCACATTCCCCTCTCAGTTTATAGCCGTTCAGATAATAATCTGCCTTCCTGTTTTTGCTACCAAAGTGGATAAACTCACATTTATCCACATTATACGGCATCTGCCATGCATTAGCCCACTCACTGAACTTGTCCAAATCACCCTGAAGCCTCTCTGCATCCTCCTCACAACTCACCCTCCCACCCAGTTTTGTCTCATCTGCAAATTTTGAGATATTACATTTAGTTCCCTCATCTAAATCATTAATGTATATTGTGAATAGCTGGGGTCCTAGAATCGATCCCTGCGGTACCCCACTAGTCACTGCCTGCCATTCGGAAAAAGACCCATTTATCCCTACTCCTTCCTGTCCACCAACCAATTTTCTATCCATCGCAATACACTACCCCCAACCCCATGCGCTTTAATTTTACATGCTAATCTCTTATGTGGGACTTTGTCAAAAGCCTTCTGAAAGTCCAAATACACCACATCCACTGGCTCCCCCTCATCAACTCTACTAGTTCATCCTCCAAGAAATCTAGTAGATTTGTCAAGCATGATTTCCCTTTCGTAAATCCATGCTGACTCTGTCTGATTCTACCACTGTTCTCCAAGTGCTCTGCTATAAAATCTTTGATAATGGACTATAGAATTTTCCCCACTACCGACGTCAGCTGACTGGTCTATAATTCCCTGCTTTCTCGCTACTTCCCTTTTTAAATAGTGGGGTTACATTAGCTACCCTCCAATCTGTCGGAACTGTTCCAGAGCCGATAGAATCTTGGAAGATGACCACCAATGCATCCACTATTTCTAAGGCCACTTCCTTAAGTATTCTGGGATGCATACCATCAGGCCCTGGGGATTTATCAGCCTTCAATCCCATCAATTTCCCCAACACCATTTCTCTACTAATACTGATTTCTTTCAGTTCCTCTCTCTCACTAAGCCCTGTGTTCCCCAACATTTCTGGTATGATATTTGTGTCCTCCCTTGTGAAGGCAGAACCAAAGTATGCATTTAGTTGGTCAGCCATTTCTTTGTTCCCCATAATAAATTCCCCTGTTTCTGAGTGTAAGGGACCTACATTTGTCTTCACCAATCTTTTTCTCTTCACATACCTATAGAAACTTTTACAGTCAGTTTTTATGTTCCCCGCAAGCTTGCTCTCGTACTCCATTTTTCCCTTCTTAATCAATCCCTTGGTCTTCTTTTTCCGAATTCTAAACTGCTCCCAATCTTCAGGTCTGTTGTTTTTCCTGGCAAATTTATATGCCTCTTCCTTGGATCTAATGCTATCGCTAATTTCCCTTGTAAGTCATGGTTTGGCTACCTTTCCTCTTTTACTTTTGCGCCAGACAGGGATAAATAATTGTTGCAGTTCATCCATGCGCTCTTTAAATATTTGCCACTGCCCATTCACCGTCATCCCTTCAAGTAACATTTCCCAATCCGTCATGGCCAACTCGCGCCTCATATCTTCGTAGTTTCCTTTACTAAGGTTCAGGACCCTCGTCTCAGAATCAACTATGTCACACTCCATCTCGATGAAGAATTCTATCATATTACAGTCGCTCGCCCCCAAGGGGTCTCGCACCACTTGATTGTCAATTAGATTTGATTTGATTAGAGATACAGCACTGAAACAGGCCCTTCGGCCCACCGAGTCTGTGCCGAACATCAACCACCCATTTATACTAATCCTACACTAATCCCATATTCCTACCAAACATCCCCACCTGTCCCTATATTTCCCTACCACCTACCTATACTATTGACAATTTATAATGGCCAATTTACCTATCAACCTGCAAGTCTTTTGGCTTGTGGGAGGAAACCGGAGCACCCGGAGAAAACCCACGCAGACACAGGGAGAACTTGCAAACTCCACACAGGCAGTACCCGGAATCGAACCCGGGTCCCTGGAGCTGTGAGGCTGCGGTGCTAACCACTGCGCCACTGTGCTGCCCCCTCTCATTACACAATACCCAGTCTAGGATGGCCTGTGCTCTAGTTGGTTCCTCAACGTATTGATCCAGAAAACCATCCCGTATACACTCCAAGAATTCCTCCTCTACGGTATTGTGACCAACTTGATTTGCCCAATCTATATGCAGATTAAAAAGTCACCCATAATTACAGATATTCCTTTATTGCATGCATCTCTAATTTCCTGTTTAATGCCATTCCCAACATCACCACTACAGTTTGGGGGTCTATATACAACCCCCACTAACGTTTTTTTTTGCCCCTTAGTGCTTCTCAGCTCTACCCATACAGATTCCACATCATCAGAGCTAATATCTTTCCTCACTATTGCATTAATTTCCTCTTCAACCAGCAATGCAACTCCACCACCTTTTGCTTTTTGTCTGTCCTTCTTAAAATACTGAATATCCCTGGATGTTCATTTCCCATTCCTGGTCATCTTGCAGCCAGGTCTCCGTAATCCCGATTATATCATACCCGCTTACATCTACTTGCGCGATTAATTCATCCGCTTTATTGTGAATGCTCCGCACATTAAGGCACAAAGCTGAAGGCTTGTCTTTTTAACATTACTTGTCCCCTACCCACTATTTTTCACTGTGGTCCTGTTTGATTCTGGCCCTTGATTTCTCTGCTTATCACTTTTCTTATTCCCCTTACTGTCTTTTGTTCATATCTTTGATCCCCCCTCCTCTGACTCCTTGCAAAGGTTCCCATCCCCCTGCCATTTTGACACAGACTTGAATATATTCAATGACCCAGCCTCCATTGCTCTCTGGAGAAATGGGGCATTTTCAGGTGGTCAAACTGTAACTAGTGGAGTGCCACCGGGATCAGTGCTGGGGCCTCAACTATTTACAATCTATATTATTGACTTGGATGAAGAGACCATTCTATGAAATTCCTCCTCATCTTAGTCTGAAAAGGGAGACCCCTTATTTTGAAACTATATCCCCTCATTCTAGATTTCCCCCGTGAGGGGAAACATCCTCTCAGCATCTACCCCATCAAGCCCCCTCACAATCTCATATGTTTCAATAAGATCACCACTCATTCTTTTGAACTCCATTGAATACAGGCCCAAACTAATCAACCTGCTTCCTCATAAGGCAAGCCCTACATCACAGGAATCAACCTAGTGAACATTTGCTGAACTGCTTCCAATGCAAAGTATATCCCTCCTTAAGTAAGGAGACCAAAACCGTATGCAGTAGTCCAGGTACGGTCTCACCAATGCCCTGCACATTTGCAGTAAGACTTCCCTTTTATACTTCATCCCCCTTGCAATAGATGCCAACATTCCATTTGCCTTCCTAATTACTTGCTGTACCTGCATGCTAACTCTTTTGTGATTCATCCATAGGGACACGCAGATCCTTCTGTACCGCAGCATTCTGCAGTCTCTCTCCGTGTAAATAACATTCTGCTTTTCTATTCTATTCTTCCTACCAAAATGGACCACCTAACATTTTCCCACATTACATTCCATCTGCTGAATTTTTGCCCACTCACTTAACCCATGTATATCTCTTTGCAGCAACATTGGGTCCTCCTCAACTTGCTTTCCTACCTAAAATGTTCTGATGATAGGTCACCGACATGAAACATTAACTTTGCTTCTCTCTTCATAGATGCTGCCAGACCTGCTAACTATTTTCCAGCACCTTGTTTTTATTTCAGATTTCCAGCATCTGTAGTATTTTGCTTTTGTTATATTATTGCTTTACTATCTTTCTTTGCATCACCTGCAAATTTGGCTACAATGGTCCCTTCATCCAAGTCAATAATATAGATCATAAATAGTTGAGGCCCCAGCACTGATCCCAGTGGCACTCCACTAGTTACAGTTTGACAACCTGAAAATGCCCCATTTATCCTGGCTGTTTCCTGTTCATTAGCCAATCTTCTATCCAAGCTAATTTATTACCCCCCCAACACCATGAGCTCGTCAAGTGTTGCTGCAGTTGCATTCATCTAGGCAAATGTTGAGTATCCCAGAGTCCTGGCTTGAGTGTTGGTGAAAAGGCTTTCAGGGATGAGGAAGTGAGCTTCGCACTGCACAGTAACCAGCCTCTACCCTGGCTTGTAGACATAATCTCCTCTACATTCTCGTTAGTAAATATTGGAATGCAGGCAAGTTAACTGTCCATAAGGAAGCAAGACAAAAAAGATGGATCAGGGGAACAATCCCAGACACACAGAGCTCCTAACAGTCAATTTCAAAGTTGTATTGAGCAGGGGCAACTGTCTCTCTGTTGCCCATGGATGGTTTATAGTAGAGGGGGTGATGGTGAGCTGCCTTAAGCTGCTGCAGTCCTTGGGGTATAGGTACACCAACAATGCCGTTAAGAAGGGAGTTCCAGGATTTTGAACCAGCTCGACACCATCCAGGACAAAGCAGCCTACTTGATTGGCACCTCCATCCAACAACTTCAACATTCACTCCCTCCACCATCGACACAGTGGCAGCTGTGTACACCATCTACAAGATGCACTGCAGCAACTCACCAAGCATCTTCCAAACCACAACCTCTACCACCCAGAAGGACAAGGGCAGAACCACCGCCTGCATGCTCCCCTCCAAGCCACACAACATCCTGACTTGGAATTATATTGCCGTTCCTTCACTGTCGCTGGAACAAAATCCTGGAAATTCCTTCATAACTGCACTGTGCGTGTACCTACACCAGATAGACTGCAGCAGTTCAAGATGGGCAGCGCAGTGGGTAGCACCGCAGCCTCACAGCTCCAGCAACCTGGGTTCAGTTCTAGGTACTGCTTGTGCGGAGTTTACAAGTTCTCCGTGACCGCGTGGGTTTTCTACGGGTGCTCCGGTTTCCTCCCACAGCCAAAAACCTGCAGGTAAATTGGCCATGGTAAATTGCCCCTATTGTCGGCAGGAGAATTAAGGGAAGGTGGGGATGTAGTAGGGAATATTAGTATAAATGGGTGGTTGTTGGTTGGCATAGACTCGGTAGGCCGAAGGGCCTGTTTCAGTGCTGTATCTCTCTATGACTATGACTCGAAGGTGGCTCACCACTACCTGCTCAAGGGCAATTGGGGATGGGCAATAACTGTTGGCCTTGCCAGTGACACTCACATCCCAAGAACAAATAATTTTTTTTAAAACATTTTTTAACTCTTAAAAAAAGGTTCCCCCAGCCCATAATGTTCCCCGATCCAGTGAGGAAAAAAAGACCTATCTTTCACACATCTCTTCTCAAACATCACTTTTAATTCGATATTCTGGTTAATTTGCTGCTTGTAGCTGTCTAGGCCCCAAGGTCTGAAATTCCTTCCATAAGTTTCTCTGCCTCTTTTTGTTTAAGATGCTCCTTTAAACCAACTCTTGACCAAGCTTTTGATCATCTGCCGTAATATCGCCTTATGTGTATCTAATTTTGTTTTACAATGCTCCTGTGACAAGCCTTAGGATGTTTCATTATTTATATAGGGTCTTTAACGTAAAGTTTTTTTTTAAATAACCTGTTGTCTCACCTTAAAAAGAGAGGTATGCATCTGAACCACTGGATCGCTCCATTCTTCCACTATGTTAAGATTCTTTTCAATGAGGATATACTTCCTTTCACTTATTTTTTCAAAATGTACTATATTTATCTATATTAAACTGCACCTACCACCTATCTGCCCACTCTGCCAACCCATGCAGTCCATTAGTCTTTTTCCAGTTTGGTCTGAACAACCTTTAGCATTCAGCAGCATTCTTCTTCTGCCTATATCCAAAAGATTCAAATAAAATGGAAAAGGTTATGCCCCACTAATCTGAATATTAATTTACAACCACTCTTTGGATCGGTCCAGCAATAGCTGGAGGGCAGAGTGCAGTCACATTAAAGCCTGGCTCAGGTATAAAATTAAAACCCGACCCGACCACAGCCAACCTGAACCCAGCCGAGCACGAGCCCTTTAAATTTTTTTTTTTGCGTCCAACACAATATGAATCTCCGTCTGTTCCGGCAGCAGGAGTTGTGGGGAATCATGGGGAAGCCTGATTCAGTGAATTCCCGGAAGCAATAGCGTCCGGCCCAACCCCGAATGCTGGCCTCGGAATTTCGACCCGACCCGAACCCAACACATGTAGTCGGGTTCGGGTCGGGCAGCCATGCTTTAAGTCACATTTCCTTTAATACCAGGGGCTTTAAGTTTCAGTGAGTTGCATTTTATTAAACATCTTCTGAAAATCCAAAAATACAATATCCATCACATTATCTTTATCTACACATCTGAATCTACTCAAAAATGCAAATGAAATTAGTCAAGCATAAAGCTGCTCTTTCGAAATCCCGGCTAACGACTGACTTCTTTCTTTTGAAAAAAAGAGAAAGAACTCCCATTTATGTAGCACTTTTCACAGCTTCAGGTCATCCCAAAGCTCACTACAAGAAGTGCAAACCTTTCAAAGTTTGAAAGCTGAAGTGACTAATTGCACTATAATTTTATACCTTATCTTCTCTTTCTCTCTTCCCTCCGCCCCAGAAAAAACCTCCACTTTCTTGAACAAGGGATATAACATTTATCACCTTCCATCATTTGGCACAATTCCCTTTTCCAAAGATTTTCAGAAAGTTATGGCTAATGCCTTTACGGGTCTCCTTCAGTATTTTAGAATGTATGCTAACTGGGCCTGAAAAAGTCAATGGGCTTAAAAGGAGAAAAGTTAATACATATGTTCAAGAGTGTCACTTCCACATTATCCTCCTCTGCTGGAACAACAGGCAATTAACAAAATCATTACGCTACGCTAGAGAGAGATAGGGAAATTTGTCGAGTTATAAATGGATAGTTTCTTCCACTCAGCTTCTGCTTCATTCTCATTTTTAATAGTATGTGGAAATTCCACCAGGGCTTTCCAATTTCTTGACTCAAACCACCCTGAAGAATTTGCAAACACCTCCTTAGAAAGGAATGAGATGTACTACATACAAAATAAATACAAAAGTAAAGAGCAAGACTTAAAAATACTCCCTTAAAAATCAATGAGTTTGAATACATCTCCAGTTCTTATTTTGAAGATAGAGTAACTATAGAAATCACAAGTACTTTTTCTTGAATCCAGAGTGCTTTTCTCATCTTTAGGTTTCTCAATTCTATATTTTATATGAATGTTAGCTCAGTTTGACCATAAATACTTACTTGAAACTCAATAATTCAAAAGGAAAATAAAAATTTCCTCCTTTCCAGATCTTACACTGGGAACATGGATGCACAGTATTCAAAAGAACATTTGCTGCTTGATTGGGCTAAAAGGCTTTACAATGACCAGAAATTTAAAAAATGCAAGACAGTCCTATTAAAATTACTCAGCAAAACCTAGAGAACTACTAGCCAACTGTGTTTACCATAGTGTAGGAGGAGAGGGGAAGGAGAAGCCTCACTGACAGATATTGGAAAATCATATAGACATGTGCCTGAAATTCCGATGTGTGCTTCCAATAGGCAAGGCTCCAGATTGCAAAATCCAAGTTACTCCTTCACTAATTTTACAATTAGATTTACCTCAATTTCCAGACAGAGTAGTAACCTCAATGCAGACTCAGATCACTGCCAATTAAGCAGAGGATGCTCAGTGTCTCCCCATGAAATATATTTCCAAAAGTGAGTTACAGTCACCCCCATGAGTAAGAAAAAGAAACATAATTTATGGGTAAAGGAGCACCAAATTTTCCATTCATCACAGGGGCACTGTTGAGGTTTAAATGGATATTTTGTACATTTTTGTTTTCAGTTCAGAAAACCTAAAAAAAAAGGGAAAGGAAAAAGAAAAAAGGGAAAAAGAAAAAAAAGTGAGGGAGAGAGGGAAAAGAGTTTTTTTAAAAAAGGAACTTGCATTTCTATAGCACCTTTCATGACCTCAGGATGCCCCAAAGTGTTTTATAGTCAGAGGTACTTTTGAAATGTAATGACTGTTGTAATGCAAGAAACAGCAGTCAATTAGTGCACAGCAATTTCCACAAACAATGAGATAATGACCAGATAATTTTTTTTTTAAAAAACAAATATTGGCCAGAAGACTAGGGAGAACAACCTTGCTCTTCTTCAAAATAGAGCCATGGGACTCTTACACCCATCTGAGAGGGGAGACAGGGCCTCAGTTTAACATCTCATCTGAAAGCCTACACCTGACAGTACAGAGGGAGGACTACACTATGATTTTGAGCTCAAGTCTGTACAGGAGGACTTACTTAGTCCCACCACAATCACAGCACGCAAGATAAACTTCACTTCACAACTGTGTAAAGGCAATATTACTTTTCCTACAACAGATACTGCACTGCCAACACATCAAAAAAAATTAGCACTACAGTACTAGACAACTGGCTGTCTGCTCTGGTTCAGTTGGTAACACTCTCACCTCCGAGTTAGAAATTGTGGGTGCAAGCCCCATCCCAGCAAATTTGAGCACAAACATTTCAGCTGACGCTCCAGGGCAGTAATGAGTGAGTACTGTGCTGTCAGAGGTGCCATCTTTCAGACGGGACATTAAATCGAGGCCCCGTCTACTTTCTAAAGTGGCATAAAAAATCCCATGACAATTCCGAAGAGCGGGGGCAAGGTTATCCCTGTTCTGGCCAATATTTATCCCTCAACCAACATCACAAACAGATTCTAATTATCACATTACTGATTGAGGGAGCTTGTTGTGGGCAAACTAGCTGCAGCATCCCCTACAACAGTGATGACATTTCAGAAGTAGTTTACTGACTGTTAAGCTCTTTGAGAGGGTGAGGTCATGAAAGACGCCATATGCATGTAAGTCTCTCTCAAAGCATCCAGAAATCATTTTAAAGAATGAGGGAAACTAGAACACATACCCATTTATATACATACACATATGAAATCATGGCTACCTAATGCTCTAACTTTGCAGATCACAGAATCACAATTGTTTCAGTGCAGAAGGAGGCCATTCAGCCCATCATGTCTGCACCAGAATGCTGAATGAGCAATTGACCTAGTGCCACTCCCCCCATAACCCTACACACTATTCCTTTTCACATAACAGTCTAATTTCCTTTTGAATGCTTCAATTGAACCTGCCTCCATCACACACAGGCAATGCATTCCTTAACTACTCGCTGCATGAAAAAGTTTTTCCTCATGTCGCTTTTGCTTCTTTTACCAATTACTTTGAAAGATATGGAGAAAGAGATAATGGTGTCTATGCTTTATTACTCAAGATATATGGAATCAGTATTACAACATGCAAAACTTTGAGCAAAGTTAATGTTAAGCGCGCTTGTAAGAAATATTATTTAGAAGGAATCAAAAGCTGGCAAGAAAACAGAAAAAGATGAACAATGGACTACCTTCAAAGAAGACATAGTTCGGGCACAATTGAGGTATGTTCCCTCTAAGGGCAAAAGTAGGGCAAACAAATCCAGAGCTCCCTGGATGACAAAAGAGGTCGAGATTAAAAATAAAGAAAGCGTGCTTTTGACAGATGCCAGATAGAAAATACTATTGAGAACCAGGCTGAATATAGAAGGTCTAGAGGGGAAGAGAAAAAGCAAATAAGAGAAGCAAAGAGAGAGAGCATGGCAGCTAGCATTAAAGGAAATCTTAAAGTTTTCTATACGCATATAAATAGTAAAAGGGTGGTAAAAGAAAGAGTGGGGCTGATTATGGACCAGAAAGGGAATTTACACACGGAGGCAGAGGGCATAGCTGAGGTATTAAATGAATACTTTGCATCTATCTTTACCAAGGATGATGATGAAACCCAGACAATGTTGAAAGAGGACACAAGTCAGACACTTTGGGGGGGGGGGGTTTATAATTGATGAAGAGTAAGTATTAGTTAGGTTGTCTGAACTTGAAGTGGATAAAGTGGACCAGATGAGATGCATCCAAGGATACTGAGGGAAGTGAGGGGGAAAATCACAGAGGCACTGGCCATAATTTTTCAGTCTGCCTTAGACTCGGGTGGTGCCAGAGGACTGGAGAATTGCAAACATTACACCTTTGTTCAAAAAAGGGTGTAAAGATAAGCCCAGCAACTACAGGCTAGTTTAACTTCGGTGGTGAGAAAACATCTGAACAAAGTAATTCAGGACAAAATCAATAGTCACACGGACAAATGTGAGTTAATTAAGGAAAGCCAGCATAGATTTCGTAAGGGAAAGATCATGGTTAACTAACTTGCTGGAGTTTTTTTTTTTTTTGAGGTGGTAACAGAGAGGATTGATGAGGGCCACGTTGTTGATGTGTTGATACAGTGCCACACAACAGACTTGCGAGCAAACTTGTAGCTCATGGAATAAAAGGGAAGGCAGCAATATGGATACAAAATTGGTTGAGTGACAGGAAACAAACAGTAGTGGTTAATGCAGGTTTTTCGGGCTGCAGGAAGAGTTGTAATGGAGTTCCCCAGGGATCAGTGTTAGGACCCTTGTTTTTTCTGTTATATATTAATGACCTTGGTGCACAGGGCACAATTTCAAAGTCTGCAGATGATACGAAACTTGGAAGCATTGTGAACTGTGAGGAGAATAGTGTAGAACTTCAAAAGGACGTGGGCAAGTTGGTGCAATGGACAGACAGGTGGCAGATGAAATTCAATATAGAGAAGTGCGAAGTAATTCATTTTGGTAGGAAGAACATGGAGGGACAATATAGAATAAAGGGTACAATTCTAAAGTGGCTGCAGGAGCAGAGGGACCTGAGTGTATATGTGCATAAGTCATTGAAGGTGGCAGGACAGGTTGAGAGGGCAGTCAATAAAGCACAGTATCCTGGGCTTTATTAATAGGGGCATAGAGTACAAGAGCAAGGAAGTTATGTTAAATTTGTACAAGACACTAGTTCGGCCTCAGCTGGAGTATTGTGTCCAGTTCTGGGCACTGCACTTTAGAAAAGACGTGAGGGTATTGGAGAGAGTACAGAAAAGATTCACGAGAATGGCTCCAGGGATGAGGAATTTCAGTTATGAAGATAGATTGGAGAAGTTAGGACTGTTTTCCTTGAAGAGAAGGCAAGGCTGAGAGGTGATTTGATATAGAGGCATTCAAAATCATGAGGGGTCTGGACAGAGTAGAGAGAAATCATTCCCACTCGTGAAAGGATCGCAAACAGGAGGGCAAAGATTTAAAGTATTTGGTAAGAGAAGCAAGAGTGATATGAGGAAAAACATTTTCAAGCAGCGAGTGGTTAAGGTCTGGAATGTGCTGCCTGACAACGTGGTGGAGGTTGCTTCAATTGAAGCATTCAAAAGGGAATTAGACAGTTATATAAAAAAGGAAGAATGTGCAGGGTTACAGGGAGAAGGCAAGGGGTTAGAACTGAGGGAATTGCGCTAAGAGCCAGTGCAGACACGTTGGGCCAAATGGCCTCCTTCTGCACTAACCATTCTGTGAAAGCCCATAGAGTTAATTACATTTATCATGGCAGAAAAAAAACTTGCATTTGACATAGTAAGACATCCCAAAGTACTTGATAGGAGCTAGACCAATAAAAATAAGCTTTGACACCAAGTTACAGGAGATATTAGGATAGATGACCAAAAACAACATTAAGTTGTCTTCCAGTTCAGCAGCTGGAGGGAGGAAGATAATTGGTTCAGGCTGGACAGACATAAATTAATCCCCATTTTAAAGTTATACATTCCAGTCTTACTTTTATATAGTTTTTTTTTCTCATTTCTTTTTAAATTAAAAAGTTAAACCTACTGTGGTTTAGGAAGCAGGAAAAATAAAGTTTGGTGGAGCATGAAAGTTTCACTGCAGTACAAACTTAAAAGCTGGGAAATACAAAAGTGAGGCACAATTATGCCACCACTGTGGGGAGGGCGCAATTACAGTGTGACAATTTATACGGACATTTCCCATCATAAATACGGAGATAAGGATTTATAATGGTATAGGAAGTCCAAACAATTGCAAAATTTATATAAATACAACTATTCCAATGAATATATTTTACACTTCGTACAGTGTAGCTTTGCTGAATGTTCTTACCCGGTAGAGATAGTCTTTTCAGAAAAAAATCCAACCCAATTGTTTGCTTATATTGTTTCCCAAAAGCTTCCTGGGCGAAACGCATTGCCAAAGAGGTCTGCAACAGAAACCACTGGTTAATACACAGGATCTGGAATAATTTCCATCAATCTTCAGGAGGGAGCGAGTGGTCCCACCAGGAGGAGGCTCGGTTTCCAGGGTTTTAATTTTCGGACCGCGACCCCTGGCCTCTCACCTTTCCTGATGCGCCGTCCCCTAAAATGACGATCTTCAGTTGCCGGTCGTTAGTTTCGTCCTCAGAGTCGGACATGGTGCAGCCTGATTAGGAGCCGCTCTAGGATGGGTCGGATCAAACCGGGCCGGACCCAGCTCTCTTGTTACTCTGTCTGGGAGTCTCTGCCCTTACCATCAGATTCCGAGCTTTCACTACTGCTGCTGGGTTGGGCTCCGCTCTCTCCCTCTCTCCCCCCTTGTCCCTGTGCCCCGGGCTCCTCTCCCTCGCCCCTTGTTCTTCTGCCCCGGGCCCAGCTCTCTCCTGTTTATCCTTATTCCCTGGGCTGTGTTCTTTCCTGCCTATCTCTATTTCTTAGCGCTGTCCCTATTCCCTGGGCTCCACTCTATCCCAATCCTTATGCCCAAACTGCGCTCACTGCTCCGGTTCGCCGTTGCCAGGAGCCATTTTCACACTGGGGACAGTGGAATATTGCAAGGTGGTGGTGGGGAGAAATCTAGCTATTCACTCCTTCTGCCATAACTAGGAAGAGAGGGAAACAGATGTTAAAAACGCGAATGACATTATAATTTCAAAAGTAGTTTTCTAATGAAGTTTTAGCCTGTAATGGTTTATTTTTATATAACCGACATGTGGCTTATTCCATTGTTACCCCCTATGTTAGTGATGGACTCTTCCAATCCTGGTGCAATTTGGTCGCTAAGGTAACGAGGGGTTAGAGTTCACAGAGAGCCCAAACTCTGCAATATTACAATAAAAGCAAAATACTGCGGATGCTGGAAATCTGAAACATCTCTTTCCACAGATGCTGCCAGACCTGCTGAGTGATTCCAGCATTTCTTGTTTTTGTGTCTGCAATATTACCTTCAGGTAGATACAGCAATGCGATATTGTTTTAGGTATATGTGACAGCGGTATGTAATCACTTCTATTGGTAATTTTCATTATTGCCAACATCCAAGTATAGGAAAATCCACCACCGGCGCACAGTGTGCACATTCTACAAGATGTACTGCAGTAATTAGACAATGCTCAGAATCACAGAATAGGCCCAGCATTTCTGCATTGGCTCTCAGAATGAAAAATTCACTTGGTGCCATTTTCCCGCTTTGTTCCTAACCCTGCAGGTTTTTTTCTTTTCAGATTACTATCTCATTCCCTTTTAAATGCCTCGACTGAACCTACCTCCACCACACTCTCAGGCAGTGCATTCCAGATTCTAACCACTCGCTGTGTGAAAAAGCTTTTCCTCATGTTGCCACTGTTTCTTTTGCTTTGACTCTGAACCCTCTTGTTCTTCATTCTTTCATGAGTGGGAACAGTTTTTCCCTATCTCCTCTGTCCAGATCCCCTCATGATTTTGAATCCCTCTATCAAATCACCTCTCAGCCTTCTCTTCAAGGAAAACAGTTCCAATTTCTCCAGTCTGTCTTTGTAAATGAAGTTCCTCATCCCTGGAACTATTCTTGTGCATCTTTTCTGCATTCTCTCCCATGCCTTCACATCTTTCCTAAAGTGCGGTGCCCAGAACTGGCCGAACCAGTAATTTATACAAGGTTAGTATAACCTCCTTGCTCTTGTACTCTATGTCCCTATTAATAAAGCCTAGGGTACTGTACGCTTTAATAACCACTTTCTCAACCTGTCCTGCCACTTCAATGACGTACACGCATATACACCCAGATCTCTCTGCTCCTGCACCCCTTTAGAGTTGTACACTTTACTTTGTATTGTCTCTGTATGTTCTTCTTACCAAAATGAATCACTTCACACTTTGCATTGAACTTCATCTGCCACTTGTCCGCCCATTCCACCAACTTGTCTATGTTCTTTTGAATTTCTACACTATTCTCCTCATAATTCACAATGCTTCCAAGTTTTGAAATTGTGCCCTGTACACCTTTGTTCGGCTGTTGACTTTTTTTTATTAAAATAAAACCACCCAGTTTGTATATTAATATATAATTAGGTTATTAATATATATCAGCAAGAGCAAGGGTCCCCACACTGACCCCTGGGGAACTCCACTACAAACCTTCCTGCAGTCCAAAAAACATGCATTAACCACTATCTTTTTGTATCTCAGCCAATTTCGTATCCATGTTGCTACTGTCCCTTTTATTTCGTGATCTATAACATTGCTCACAGGTCTGTTGTCAAATGCCTTTTGGCTCCGTCGACAGCACCTTCCAAACCCACGACCTCTATCACCTAGAAAGAGGAGGGCAACAGATGCATCGAAATACCACCACCTGCAAGTTCCGCTCCAAGTCACACACCATTCTGACTTGGAACAATATCGCTGCTCCTTTACTGTTGCTGGGTCAAAATCCTGGAACTCTCTCCCTAGCAGCACTGTGGGTGTACCTACACCACATAGACTGCAGTTGTTCAAGAGAGTGGCTTTCCACCACCTTCTCATGGGCAATTAGGGATGGGCAATAAATGCCCAGATCCCATGAATGAATAAAAAAAGGCTTTCTAGTAATTTGAAAATCCATTGGAATGAATGCATCAAAGTTTATTTTTGATTGCTTAATTTGTAACATTGAAACAAGCAAAAACAAATCACAGCTAGTCACTATAATTAATCGAGACTTAACAGATGTGAAGCTTAATACATTATGTCCATGATGGCAACCACATAGAATTACAGAAGTGTGTGCCAAACCAGTATCCATGGATACCCTATACGTATAAATATAATTTATTGCCTCTATGGCCGTAACACAGGAAGGGGAATCTAATGACATAATTAACAATAAAATCTGAAGTGATTTATTGAACAGTTCCTTGAATTTATTTTACATCTGCAACTGACTCCAGTCATAGGAAATTAGACAGGTGAGAAAGGCGTTCAATCTATTGAGCCCAATATTGCCACTCAGCTAAATGCAAGCTAAAAAACATGAAGAAAATGTTGGATGGTGAAGAAGCTTGGTTTATAACTAATGTGTTGCACTTTGTCTCTCTTGAACAAATCGGGCGTGTATTCATACACATTCTTGATCAGCAAGGGGGTGGATGGTTATTGGAGGTCAGTGGAAATGTGGAGTAATCAGTTCAGCCATGAACTTATTAAATGGCGGAGCAAGCTCGAAAGGCTGAGTGGCCTACTCCTGTTCCTAATTCATATGTTCGTACATATGTTCGTATACAAACACAGTTTTATTTTTATTCATTTATTGGATGTGAATGTTGTTGGCAACACCAGCATTTATTGCCATCCCTAATTGCCCTTGAGAAGGTGGTGAGCTGCCATCTTGAGCAGCTGCAGTCCATATGGTGTAGGTACACCCACAGTGCTGTTAGGGAGGGAGTTCCAGGATGTTGACCCAGTGACACTGAAGGATTGGCGATATAGTTCGAAGTCAGGATGGTGTGTGGTTTGGAAGGGAACTTGCAGATGGTGGTGTTCCCACAAAGTTTGCAGATGCCTGCGGTAACTTGATAACACAATAAAAGATAGCAATGCACTTGATGGCCAGCAATACAATAATAGTACAGCCAACACTTGCCATATTTTTACAGAATCATAGAATGGTTACAGCACAGAAGGAAGCCATTTGTGCCATTATCTATATGCCAGCTCTGTGCAAGTGCAACTAAGATTCTGAAGGATAAAAGAAGGGGCTGGATTGGCTAGATGCTGAGATACTTTCTGCTGACCGGGGAATCTAAAACACGGGGTGGGGGGGGGGGGGGGGGGGTGGGGACAGTCTCAGGATAAGGGGCTGTCTCCAAAGCCCTGGTAAAATTCCTGCCAATATGAATGATCCTGCCTATATTCCTAATAAAAACACTGTCAGGCAAACCCCACCCCACCCCCACCCCCCCACCTGCCAAGACTGAGGCACACATTATTTTGCCACATGAACATTAAAACTTAAAATTGCAAGCCCCTGACTGGAAAGACATTTGCATGGTAACAGGCAGTGTTGGAACAAGAGACAAAGGACCATGCCCTGACACATTCAACCAACAATGGACTTTTGATTCCCAGACATTGAAGCATTCCAGGTCAACTACTAAGATGGCCGAATACACAGAAGAAGTGGTCAGACCAGTTTTGGTCACATGACTGACTGACCGTTGGAGTTTTTGAATTCGAACTTCCAACAGAGGATTGGAACTCAGAAAGTCATGTGCCCCTGGAACTGAAGCAGAACCTCTCCAGTCCTGCCTGCCTCCATCTTTCCCACGGAACTGAATCTTATAAAAACACGTGAAACTCAAAGAGAGAAAAGTCTTCTACATGAACAAGGTTTAAGAGGAACACTGGGCCCCGACGAACAGCAAGACTACCTACAATCAAGCGAGCTCGATGCACATTAAACAAGAAACTCTTCTGATATTGCCTCAAACCCCTCTTCTCTTTACTGTCCCTATCTGCATGTGTATATCGCATGAGCATGCTAGCGTGGGCATGTCTATCTGTATGCGTGAACCGTATTAGAGTTTAAGTTTTAATAAGCTTCACTTTTCTTGTTTAAACCCGAGAAAACCTGGTGTGTTGGTTTCTTTGCCTTATAATTGGAAAACTGTGAACAAGGATTCCCAAAAAGGGGGAGCTCAAAACAAAGTGTGTTTAAAAATAAAACCCTATTACAATAAGACCAGGTAAAGACAGAAAAATACCCCTAGACACATTTCTCACCTGATCATAACAATACTATTTTCTCATAACAAATTGGTGCAATACACCAAGTCTGGCAGTTCAAAATGAGCGCAGTGACAATTTGCTGTGATGGTTGGAAAGATCTGTAGTGAGATACATTCTTGTATTGTTGAACTTTTTCAGATAAAACGTATAAATCAATAATGATGCCTGGAAAGCTGAAAAGACAGAAGCCATTGCAAAGAATAGCCTTCAATATTAAGTAAGGATACACATCAAATGGCTTCCAGATATTTTCCACACAAAAGCCAAGAATAGTAAACTCCTCATGATAAATGTCTGAGTTACATCAATCTTCTGACCAGTTCACCAATATGGTACATGTGAAGAGGTTATATGGATATTTCTAGGTCTACAAGAAGCACTGCAGCAACTTGCTAAGGTTTACAGAATCATAGAATGTTTACAGCACAGAAGAAGGCCATTTGGCCTGTCATGTCAGTGCCAGCTCTTTGCAAGTTCAGCTCACCTAGTCCCATTCCCTGCCTTTTCCCCAAATTTCTCTTCAGATAATTATTGAATTCTCTTTTGAAAGCCACAATTGAATCTGCCTTCACCACATTCTCAGGCAGTGCATTCTAGATCTTAACCATATTCCACGTTGCTTCTTTTGCTAATCGCATTAAATCGGTGTCCTCTGATTCTCGATCCTTCCACCAATGGGAACAGTTTCCCCCTACCTACTCTGTCCAAACCCCTCAAGATTTTGAACAATTGTATCAAATTTCCTCTCAACGATCTCTTCTCCGAGGAAAACAGCCACATCTTCTCCAATCTATCCATGTAAATGAAGTTCCTCATCCCTGGAACCATTCTCGTGAATCTTTTCTGCACCCTCTCTAATGCCTTCACATCCTTCCTAAAGCATCACAATACTCCATTTGAGGCCGAACCAATGTTTTATACAGGTTTATCATAACTTCCTTTCTTTTGTACTCCATGCCCCGATTTATAAAGCCCAGGATCCCGTATGCTTTGTTAACCACTTTCTCAACCTGCCCTGCCATCTTCAATGATTTGTGCACATATATCCCCCGGTCGCTCTGCTCCTGCACCCCCTTTATAATTGTACCCTTTATGTTATATTGGCTCTCCTCGTTCTTCTGACCGAAATACATCACTTCATACTTCTCTGCATTAAATTTTCTTTGCCACTTGTCCAACCATTCCACCAACATGTCTGTCCTTTTGTTGAACACTATCCTCTTCACGGTTCCCAATACTTCCAAGTTTTGTGTCATCCACAAATTTTGAAGTTGTGCCCTATACACCAAGGTCTAGGTCACTAATATATGTCAAGAAAAGCAGGGGTCCTAACACTAACCCCTGGGGAACTCCACTATAAATCTTCCTTCAGTATGAAAACAACCATTCACCAGTCTACTGTATTCGCTGCTCACAATGCGGTCACCTCTATATTGGGGAGACCAAACGCAGATTGGGTGACCGCTTTGCGGAACACTTCTGCTCAGTCCAAAAGAATGACCCCCAAGCTTCCGGTCACTTGCTATTTCAACAACACCCCGCCCGCCCCCCCCCCCTCCCCCTCCACCCCTGCTCTCATGCCAACATTTCTGTCTTTGGCCTGATGCAGTGTTCCAGTGAACATCAATGCAAGCTCAAGGAGCAGCACCTGATCTTTCGATTAGGCACTCTACTGGCTTGCGGACTGAACATTGAGTTCAATAACTTCAGAGCATTTTTTTATATTTTTAATTTTGTTTTATTTTTTAACCATGTGCCTGTTTTTCATGTAGACAGAGCTACTCATTAATCCACTATTAACACTCTCTCTGGACTAATGCATTGTCTTTCACCACAAGCACGAACACACTCTTTTCCTTTGTCCCAGGACAACAGCTTTGTTATTTAATTTCTCCTGCCCTTGCCTTATCACACACCTTCCTTTCGTTCTGTTCCCCACCAACACCAACCACGCCCCCCCCACCACCCCCTTCATTTGCTTAAAACCTAACCTTTCTGACCTTTGCCAGTTCTGATGAAAGATCACAGACCTGAAATGTTAACTCTGCTTCTCTCTCCACAGATGCTGCCAGACCTGCTGAGTATTTCCAGAACTGTCTGTTTTTATTACGTTCACCATTAGTCTTTGTTTCCAGTCACTCAACAAAATTCATATCCATGCTGCTAGTGTCCCTTTTATTCCATGAGCTCTACCTTTGCTCACAAGCCTGATATATGACACTTTATCAAATGCCTTTTGGAAGTCCATGTACACCACATCAACCACATTACCTTCATCAACCTTCTCTGTTACCTGATCAAAAAACTCAATCAAGTTAATTAAACACAATTTTCCTAAAACAAATCTGTGCTGACTTTCCTTAATCAATCCACATTTGCCCAAGTGACTTAATTTTGTCCCAAATTATTATTTCTAAAAGCTTCCCCTCCAGAAAGGTTAAACTGATTGGCCTGTAGCTGCCAGGCTTAGCCTTGCACCCTTTTAGTACAAGGGTGCAACATTTGCAATTCTCCAGTCCTCTGACACCATCCCTGTATCTAAGGAGGATTGGAAGATTACGGCCAGTGCCTCTGCAATTTCCACCCTTACTTCCCTCAATATCTTTGGATGAATTTCATCTAGTCCTGGTGGCTTATGAATTTTAAGTACAGCCAGCCTTTCTAATACCTCCTCTTTGTCAATTTTTAGCCCATGAAGTGTCTCAACTCCTTTCTCTTTCACTATGACTTGGTCAGTATCTTCTTCCACGGTAAAGACAGATGGAAAGTACTCATTTAGTACTTCAGCCATGCCACCTGCCTCCATTGTAAATCCCCTTTTAAGTCCCTAATTGCCCCCACTCCTCCTTTTCCTATCCTTTTACTGTTTGTGTGTCTATAGAAGACTTTTGGATTTCCTCTTATGTTGGCCTCCAGTCTCTTCTCATACTCTCTTTTTGCTTCTCTTATTTGTTTTTTCACTTCCCCTCTGAATCTTCTATATTGAGCCTAGTTCTCAATTGTATTACCTACCTGACATCTGTCATATGCATCCTTTTTCTGCTTCATCTATCTCTTCCGTCTTCCAGGGAGCTGTGAATTTGTTTGTCCTACCTTTCCCCTTCATACCTTGACTGTACCCAAAATATCTCCTCTTTAAAGGCAGCCTATTATTTCATAACAGTTTTGCTTGCTGATCTTTGATTCCAATTTATCTGAGACAGATCTGTTCTCACCCGATTGAAGTTGGCCCTACCCCAATTAATTATTCTTACTCTGCATTGTTCCTTGTCCTTTTCCATAACCAGCCTAAACCTTATGATACTATGATCACTGTCCCCTAAATGCACCCCTGCTGTCACTTGACCCAGCTCATTCCCCAGAACCAGATCCAGCAATGCTTCCTTTCTTAATTAAAAGCAAAATACTGCGGATGCTGGAAATCTGAAATAAAAACAAGAAATGCTGGAACCACTCAGCAGGTCTGGCAGCATCTGTGAAAAGAGAAGCAGAGTTAACGTTTCGGTTCAGTGACCCTTCTTCGGAACTGACAAATATTAGAAAAGTCACAGGTTATAAGCAAGTGAGGTGGGGGTGGGGCAAGAGATAACAAAGGAGGTCTAGATTGGACCAGGCCACATAGCTGACCAAAAGGTCACGGAGCAAAGGCAAACAATATGTTAATGGTGTGTTGAAAGATAAAGCATTAGTACAGATTAGGTGTTAATACACTGAATATTGAACAGCAGCAAGTGCAAACCTGAAAAAAAACAGTGGGTAAGCAAACTGAACAAACTAAGATGAAATGAAATAAATGCAAAAAAAATTGTAAAAAATGTAAAAAAGAATGTAAAAAAAAGGAAGAAAAAATAACTAAAAATGAAAGTAAAATGGGGGGCTGTCATGCTCTGAAATTATTGAACTCAATGTTCAGTCCGGCAGGCTGTAGTGTGCCTAATCGGTAGATGAGATGCTGTTACTCGAGCTTGCGTTGATGTTCACTGGAACACTGCAGCAATCCCAGGACAGAGATGTGAGCATGAGAGCAGGGGGGAGTGTTGAAATGGCAAGCAACCTGAAGCTCAGGGTCCTGCTTGCGGACTGAGCGGAGATGTTCCGCAAAGCGGTCACCCAGTCTGCGCTGGGTCTCCCCAATGTAGAGGAGACCACACTGTGAGCAGCGAATACAGTATACTACATTGAAAGAAGTACAAGTAAATCGCTGCTTCACCTGAAAGGAGTGTTTGGGGCCTGGGATAGTGAGGAGAGAGGAGGTAAATGGGCAGGTATTACACCTCCTGCGATTGCAGGGGAAGGTGCCCTGGGACGGGGACGAGGTGGTGGGGGTAATGGAGGAGTGGACCAGGGTGTCGCGGAGGGAACGATCCCTTCAGAATGCTTCCTTTCTTGTTGGACTGGAAACATACTGATGTAGAAAATTCTCCTGAACACACTCTAGAAACTCTTGTCCTTCTCTGCCATTTACAACATTAATATCCCAGTCAGCTTCTAAAATGTGACTCTGCTGCCTGGAAAAACAAGGGCAGTAGACTCATAGGAATACCACCACGTGCAAGTTCCCCTCCAAGTCACACACCACCCCAGCTTGGAAATATTTTGTTGTTACTTCATCATCACTGGATCAAAATCCTGGAGCTCCCTTCTTAACAGCATATTGGGTGTACCTACATGACAAGGACTGCAGCGGTTCAAGATGGCGGCTCACCATCATCTCAAGAGCAATTATGGAACGGCAATAAATGTTGGCCTTGCCAGCAAAGCTCACATCCTATGAATGAATTTCAAAAATGCACTTCTAGAGTTATGGTTCTGCACACTAGATTATTAACAAAAATAAAATCAAATTGAATTCGAGGTAATCTTATGACATGAGTTAGTAATTGGTTGAGAGATAGGAGACAAAAGCTAAGAAATTAAATGATGTTGAATTTAAAAATGCCACATCTGCCGGGCCACTACTGTGGGGGAAAGGGGGGTGGGGGAGGGGGAGGGGGGGACCCCTCCACAGGGTGGCCACAGTTGTAACCAAATAGACAGGGAAGGGCCTGAAAGTCTGTCTGGAACACTGGCGTCACTTGGTCTGCTGCCAGCCGGGAGGCTGCTTCCAGGCAGCTGCTTTGATACTGATGCTGCAGGGGCCCCACAGGTCTTAATTGGCCTGAAATTAGCTTAATAAGCTACCCGCCGCTAGTGACCAGGTAGTTGTTCTGCCCCCTATCTGACCTCCAGCAAAATAGCTTGGGGACAGGATGGTGCCGACAAATCAGCATATCGGCCAGCAGAGTGAAATTTCGCGACTACCCACCATCCCCATATCAGAGTGAAAATCCTGCCCCAAGTCTGAAAACCGTTTCCATATTTGTATCTCAAGGCCTTCTTGAACTTTACTGCACCTTTCCCCAACCAGATGTTTGTATCAGCCAGGCTAGATCACTTTCTGACAGTAAAACTAATTTTTCCCCTGTGGGTACAGCATGACAGAAGTTTTATTTTTATTTATTCATGTGCGTCGCTGGCTGGGCCAGCATTTATTGCCCATACCTAATTACCCTTGAGAAGGTGGTGCTGAGTTGCCTTCTTGAACCACTGCTGTCCTTGGGGTGTAGGTACACCCACAGTGCTGTTAGGAAGGGAGTTCCAGGATTTTGACCCAGCGGGAGTGAAGGAACGGCGATATAGTTCCAAGTAAGGATGATGTGCGGCTTGGAGGGGAACTTGCAGGTGGTGGTGTTCCCATGCATTTGCTGCCCTGTCCTTCTAGTTGGTAGAGGTCACGGGTTTGGAAGGTGCTGTGGAAGGAGCCTTGGTGCGTTGCTGCAGTGCATCTTGTAGATGGTACACACTGCTGCCACTGTGCTTTGGTGGTAAAGGGAGTGAATGTTAAAGTTGGTGGATGGGGTGCCAATCAAGTGGGCTGCTTTATCCTGGATGATGTCAAGCTTCTTGAGTATTGTTGGAGCTGCACCCATCCAGGCAAGTGGAGAGTATTCCATCAGACTCCTGACCTGTGCCTTGTAGATGGTGGACAGGCACTGGGGAGTCAGGAGGTGAGTTACTCGCCACAGAATTCCCAGTCTCTGACCCGCTGTTGTAGCCACAGTATTTATGTGATCGGGGGTGGAGATGCAACACCTTGTCCCATGACCACGGTTTTCTTGATGCTTATAGTCAATGAGAACAAATTACAGGCACGGGAGAGACAGTCCATGAATTTTTGTAGCTGTGTTTCTGTGTGGGAGACAAGCGGAGCATCATCAGTGTTGAGGAGTTCTCTGATCAGGACGTGATGTGTCTTTGTCTTCACTTTCAGCATTTATAGATTGTAGAGCTTGCCATCTGTCCTAGTGTGCAAGTAGACTCCTTCTATAGCTGCACGGAAGGCAAAGGTCAGGGGCATGGAGAAGATGCCAAATAGAGTGGGTGCTAGGACACAATCCTGTTTCGCTCCATTCTTCACTCCGAAACTGTCGGAAGTGGAGCCATCAAACTGTACAGCGCAGTGCATGTTGTCATGGAAGGAGTGGATGAGACTGAGGAGCTTCGGTGCACAGCCAGTTTTTCCCAAAATCTTGTAGACCCCTGCTCTGCTAACGGTGTTGAATGCCTCAGTGAGATCTACAAAAGTAAGGTAAAGGGATATACTCTGTTCCCCACACTTCTCTTGTAGCTGGCGTATGAAGAAAATTATATTCACAGTAGATCTGCTGGCATAAAAACCGCACTGTGCTTCTGGGTACATTCGGTCTGCAAGTAAATGGAGTCTTTTAAGTATGACCCGAACAAAGACCTTCCTGGTGATGCTAAGGAGTGAGATGCTTCTGTTGCAGTCTCCTCTATCACCCTTTGTTTTTGTATAGTGTGATGATTTTGGCATCACACATCTCCTGTGGAACAGAGCCTACTTTCCAACAGAGAAGGGGGTCATAAAGGTGCAGCAATAGTTGGGATTTTACATGCTTGAGCAGTTCGGCTGGGATTCCATCCTTGCCCAGTGTCCTTTTGTTCGCTAGGCAGTCAATGGACTTCTGAAGCTCCAGTGATGAGGGTTTCTTCATCTAACTCATCCACCACAAGAAATTGCGGGAGAGCATCGAGCGCAGATTGGGAGACGTCCGACTCACAGGACTCACAGCCCTGTCGACCCTGCAAAGTCCTCCTTATTAACATCTGGGGGCTTGTGCCAAAGTTGGGAGAGCTGTCCCACAGACTAGTCAAGCAACTGCCTGACATAGTCATACTCACGGAATCATACCTTACAGACAATGTCCCAGACACTGCCATCACCATCCCCGGGTATGTCCTGTCCCACCGGCAGGACAGACCCACTAGAGGTGGTGGCACAGTGGTATACAGTAGGGAGGGAGTTGCCCTGGGAGTCCTCAACATCGAGTCCGGACCCCATGAAGTCTCATGGCGTCAGGTCAAACATGGGCAAGGTAACCTCCTACTGATTACCACCTACCGCCCTCCCTCAGCTGATGACTCAGTACTCCACCATGTTGAACACCACTTGGAGGAAGCACTGAGAGTGGCAAGGGCACAAAATGTACTCTGGGTGGGGGACTCCAAGAGTGGCTCGGTAGCACCACTACTGACCGAGCTGGCCGAGTCCTAAAGGACATAGCTGCTAGACTGGATCTGCGGCAGGTGATGGGGGAACCAACACGAGGGAAAAACATACTTGGCCTCATCCTCACCAATCTGCCTGATGCAGATGCTTCTGTCCATGACTGTATTGGTAGAAGTGACCACCGCACAGTCCTTGTGGAGACAAAGTCTCGCCTTCACATTGAGGATACCATCCATCGTGTTGTGTGGCACTATCACCGTGCTAAATAGGATAGATTTCGAACAGATCTAGCAATGCAAAACTGGGCATCCATGAGGCGCTGTGGGCCATCAGCAGCAGCAGAATTGTACTCAACCACAATCTGTAACCTCATGGCCTGGCATATCCCCCACTCTACCATTACCATCAAGCCAGGAGACCAACCCTGGTTCAATGAAGAGTGCAGGAGGGCATGCCAGGAGAAGCACCAGGCATACCTCAATATGAGGTGTCAACCTGGTGAAGCTACAACACAGGACTATCAGCGTGCCAAACTGCGTAAGCAGCATGCGATAGAGCTAAGCGATCCCATAACCAACGGATCAGATCTAAGCTCTGCAGTCCTGCCACATCCAGCCGTGAATGTTGGTGGAAAATTAAATAACTAACTGGAGGAGGTGGCTCCACAAATATCCCCATCCTCAATGATGGGGGAGCCCAGCATATCCGTGCGAAAGATAAGGCTGAAAAATTTGCAAAAATCCTCAGCCAGAAGTGCCGAGTTGATGATCCATCTCGGCCTCCTCCTGAGGTCCCCAGCATCACAGATGCGAGACTTCAGCCAATTCAATTCATTCCGCGTGATATCAAGAAGTGACTGAAGGCACTGGATACTGCAAAAGCGATGGGCCCTGACAATATTACGGCAATAGTACTGAAAACCTGTGCTCCAGAACTTGCCGCGCCCTGAGCCAAGCTGTTTCAGTACAGCTACAACACTGGCATCTACCCTGCAATGTGGAAAATTGCCCAGGTATGTCCTGTACAGAAAAAGTAGCACAAGTCCAACCCGGCCAATTACCGCCCCATCAGCCTACTCTCAATCATCAGTAAAGTGATGGAAGGTGTCATCAACAGTGCCATCAAGTGGCACTTGCTTAGCAATAACCTGCTCAGTGACTCTCAGTTTGGGTTCCGCCAGGGCCACTCAGCTCCAGACCTCATTACGGCCTTGGTTCAAACATGGACAAAAGAGCTGAACTCAAGAGGTGAGGTGAGTGTGAGTGCCCTTGACATCAAGGCAGCATTTGACCAAGTATGGCATCAAGGAGCCCTACCAAAACTGAGGTCAATGGGAATCAGGGGGAAAACCTCCGCTGGCTGGAGTCATACCTAGCGCAAAGGAAGATGGTGTGGTTGTTGGAGGTCAATCATCTGAGCTCCAGGACATCACTGCAGGAGTTCCTCAGGGTAGTGTCCTAGGCCCAACCATCTTCAGCTGCTTCATCAATGACCTTCCTCCAATCATAAGGTCACAAGTGGGGATGTTCACTGATGATTGCACAATGTTCAGCACCATTCGTGACTCCTCAGATACTGAGGCAGTCCGTATGAAATGCAGCAAGACCTGGACAATATCCAGGCTTGGGCTGATAAGTGGCAAGTAACATTCGCGCCACACAAGTGCCAGGCAATGACCATCTCCAACTAGAGAGAATCTAACCATCTCCCCTTGACATTCAACAGCATTACCATCGCTGAATCCCCCACTATCAACATCCTAGGGGCTACCATTGACCAGAAACTGAACTGGAGTAGCCATATAAATACCGTGGATACAAGAGCAAGTCAGAGGCTAGGTATCCTGAGGCGAGTAACTCACCTCCTGACTCCCCAAAGCCTGTCCACCATCTACAAGGCACAAGTCAGGAGTGTGATGGAATACTCTCCACTTGCCTGGATGGGTGCAGCTCCACCAACACTCAAGAAGCTCGACACCATCCAGGACAAAGCAGCCTGCTTAATTGGCACCCCATCCACAAACATTCACTCCTTCCACCACCGACGCACAGTGGCAGCAGTGTGGATCATCGACAAGATGCACTGCAGCAATGCACCAAGGCTCCTTAGACAGCACCTTCTAAACCCACGACCTCTACCAACCAGAAGGACAAGGGCAGCAAATACATGGGAACACCACCACCTGCAAGTTCCCCTCCAAGTCACACACCATCCTGACTTGGAACTATATCGCCGTTCCTTCACTGTCGCTGGATCAAAATCCTGGAACTCCCTTCCTAACAGCACTGTCGGTATACCTACCCCAAATGGACTGCAGCGGTTCAAGAAGGCAGCTCACCACCACCTTCTCAAGGGCAATTAGGGATGGGCAATAAATGCTGGCCTGGCCAGCGTCGCCCACATCCCTTGAATGAATTTTTAAAAAGTACAGCTCACAGTAGTGTTCAGCCCTGCGGGACATCTGTTTACTTCTGTAGGTGAGTACTTCACCATCTGCTGACTTCAGGGGAGCAACTTTGGTGATGGCAGGGCCAAGCGCCCTCTTGATCCTTTCGTACATAGCTTATAGATTTCCTTTGTCGCATTAAGGTTGGATTTCTTGACATAAGCTGATCCAGTGTTTGTTTGCACAGTATGAGTATCTCCCTCTCCTTTGAATAGCTGTGTTGGCTACTTTCAGGTCATGCAGTGTCTTCGTTGTTGGATTTATATTGTGCATCATGTAGGCTTTGTTTTTTGCATCAATGACAGATATCATCTCAGCTGAGTCGGTCTCAAACCAGCCCTTGTTGCAGGTTCTGCCTTTACCAAATGATGCCTCTGCTGCTTCATTGATGATTGAGCTTAGTGACTTCCAAGCTTCATCATTGCCAACATCAGTGCTTCCCGTTGAGGCTTTGGTGCATATCAAACGTTCTAGTGACAGTCCGAAGTGCTGGTATTTGGCATCATTGCTTATGCAAGTGATGTTGATGCATAGTGGGCTGTCATGTTTGGAGCTGTGAAACTTTCACTCTGCTGCTGATAAGAGTGTGGTCAGTGTCGTATTCTGCGCTATGGTAGGTGCGGGTGTGAAGAACACTGGGCAGATCGAGCCTCCTCGTGAAGACTAGATCTAGATGGTGCCAATGCCCAGACCTTGGGTGATGTCAGGATCCCTTGTGGCGATATAATAAAAACAAAATACTGCAAATACTGGAAATCTGAAACACAAACAAGAATTGCTGGAAATACTCAGCAGGTCTGGCAGATGCTGCCAAACCTGCTGAGTATTTCCAGCATTTCTTGTTTGTGTCCCTTGTGGCAATGTCTGCGCTGTAAGAAGGTGTTGGTGATGCAGAGTTCATTCAGGGCACAAAGCTCAAGAAGGCGTTGTCCATTATTGTTGACCAACTAATTGGAGGAGGTGGCTCCACAAATATCCCCATCCTCAATGATGGGGGAGCCCAGCACATCAATGCAAAAGATAAGGCTGAAGCATTTGCAACAATCTTCAGCCAGAAGTGCGGAGTGAATGATCCATCTCGGCCTTCTCCTGAAGTCCCCAGCATCACAGCTGCCAGTCTTCAGCAAATTCGATTCACTCCATATGATAGCAAGAAACAGTTGAAGGCACTGGATACTGCAAAGGCTGTGGGGCCTGACAACATTCCGGCAATAATACTGAAGACCTGTGCTTCAGAACTTGCGGTGCCCCTGGCCAAGCTGTTCCAGTACAGCTACAACACTGGCATCTACCCAGCAATGTGGAAAATTGCCCAGGTATGTCCTGTACGCAAAAAACAGGACAAATCCTACCCAACCAATTACTGCCCCATCAGTCTACTCTGGATCATCAGTAAAGTGATGGAAGGTGTCGTCGACAGTGCAAGAAGCACTTGCTTAGCAATAATCTGCTAAGTGACGCTCAGTTTGGGTTCCGCCAGGGCCACTCAGCTCCTGACCTCATTACAGCCTTTGTCCAAACATGGACAAAAGAGCTGAACTCCAGAGATGAAGTGAGAGTGACTGCCCTTGACATCAAGGCAGAATTTGGCCCGAGTATGGCATCAAGGAGCATAGAAAAACTGGAGTCAATGGGAATCAGGGGGAAATCTCTCTGCTGGTTAGAGCCATACCTAGTGCAAAGGAAGATGGATGTGGTTGTTGGAGGTGAATCACCTCAGCTCCAGGACATCACTGCAGCAGTTCCTCAGGGTCGTGTCCTAGGTCCAACCATCTTCAGCTGCTTCATCAATGACCTTCCTTCAATCATAAGGTCAGAAGTGGGGATGTGCGCAAATGATTGCACAATGTTCAGCACCATTCATGACTCCTCAGATACTGAAGCAGTCCGTGTGGAAGTGCAGCCAGACCTGGACAATATCCAAGCTTGGGCTGATAAGTGGCAAGTAGCATTTGCACCACATAAGTTCCAGCCAATGACAATCTCCAACAAGAGAGAATCCAACCATCTCCCCTTGACATTCAATAGCATTATGATCGCTGAATCCCCCACCATCAACATGCCGGGGTTACCATTGACCAGAAACTGAACTGGAGGAACCATTTAAATACCGTGGCTACAAGAACAGGTTAGAGGTGAGGAACCCTGCGGCGAGTAACTCACCTCCAGACTTCCAAATGCCTCTCCACCATCTACAAGGCACAGCTCAGGAGTGTGATAGCATTCTGTTCACTTGCCTGGATGAGTGCAGCTCCAACAACACTCAAGAAGCTCGACACCATCCAGGACAAAACAACCCGCTTGATTGGCATGCCATCCACAAACATTCACTCCCTCCACCATTGACGCACAGTGGCAGTAGTGTGTACCATCTACAAGATGCACTGCAGCAAAGCACCAAGTCTCCTTAGACAGCACCTTCCAAACCCTCAACCTCTACCACCTAGAAGGACAAGCGCAGCAGATGCATGGGAACACCACCACCTGCAAGTTCCCCTCCAAGTCACACACCATCCTGAATTGGAACTCTATCGCCGTTCCTTCACTGCTGCTGGGTCAAAATCCTGGAACTCCCTTCCTAACAGCACTGTGGGTGTACCTACCCCACATGGACTGCAGCGGTTCAAAAAGGCAGCTCAGCACCACCTTCTCAAGGCCAATTAGGGATGGGCAATAAATCCTGGACTAGCCAGCAACACCTTCATCCCGTGAACGAATAAAAAATAAATCTTGCCCACCCCATGACGACCATGTTGGCCATGAATCACTGTCTGCCCCAACATGTGCGTTGACGTCACCCAAGATGAATAACCTCTTGCTATTTGGGAAGTTCCTCAGAATATCACCTAGGGAGTCATAGAAATGCTCTTTACGTGAGATGCTGGCATACATAGTTAGTGTCGAGACGCATATGACGTTGACTGCACCTCCATCGGATGATAACCGCAGGAAGATGAGGTGCTCCGAGGTTGTTATTGGTGGCTCAATTGACTGTGTCAGCCGGTTGCTCACTACGATGCCTATGCCATGCTTACAGCAATCTTCACTCTTTCCATGCCAGTAGAAGATGTAATTAACCTCTCAAATAGAGCTTATGTCAGCTAATCTGGTTTCTTGTAGAGCAGCAATGTCGACCAAGCTTGTGTAGCTCACGGTCAATCAGGGCTGTCTTGCGTGCACTTGCTGTGGAGTAGGGTCGCTGTCCATTCCAGGACACATAGTCCCCACATTCCAGCTTCCAAGCCAAATGTTTACCTTTCTTTTTTTGCTGTGTAGCCTAGGCATGGTTTTAGGAGGTGCATACTTGCCTAGCATCTGCACCCCTCTCTCGACCCCTTGGGTTGGTGTCCAGAGGAAATACGAAAGCCGATACATCTGGGGCCTATTCGGTTGCAGGAGTTGCTGGAAGGTGCTAACTTGATGGGAACACCACCCACCTAGGGAGGGTTTAAACTAGCTTATCAGAGGGATGGGAACCTGAGGGGTAGCTCACATTGGAAGGAAGCAAAGCTGGTAACAGGAGGTAGAAAAGTAGCTAGTGACATTAGAAGGCAGGCGAAACAAAGGCAAGCATCAACTAGGCTTAGAATGCAGAATGTCAAGAAGACAAGGTTAAGGGCACTCTACCTGAATGCATGCAGCATTCACAACAAGGTTGATGATTTAAAGGCCCAAATAGAGATAAATGGTTATGATTTAATTGCCATGGAACCATGGCTACAGGGTGCCCAAGACTGGGAACTGAATATTCAAGGATATTTGACATTTAGGAAGGACAGACAAAAAGGAAAAGGAGATGGTGTTGCGCTGATAATAAGAGATGAGATCAGTACATTAGTAAGGGAGGATCTCAGATCGGAAGAACAAAATGTGGAATCTGTTTGGGTGGAACTAAGAAACAGCAAGGGGCAGTAAACATTGGACGGAGTAGTTTGTAGGCCACCAAACATTAGCATTAGTGTGGGGCATGGTATTAATCAGGAGATTAGAGCAGGGGTAATACAGTAATCATGGGTGACTTCAATCTGCACATAGACTGGATAAATCTAATGAGCACGAATGCTGTGGAGGACGAGTTTCTGGAGTGTGTTAGGGATGGTTTTCTCGAGCGGTATGTTGAGGAACCGACTAGAGAACAGGCTATTCTAGATATAGTATTACGTAAGGAGAAAGGGCTAATTAATAATCTTGTTGTAAAAGAACCTTTAGGGATGAATGACCATAAGATGATAAAGTTTTACATTATGTTTGAAAGTGAGGTAGTTCAATCTGAAGCCAGGGTGTTAAATTTGAGCAAAGGAAATTATGAAGGTATGAGGGGCAAATTGGCTGAGGTGGATTGGGAAAATTCATCAAAAGGTATGACAGTACATAGGCAATGGATAGTCTTTAAAGAAATGTTACATAGTTTACAGCAACTAAACATTCCTTCAAGGCACAAAAACCCTAAAAGTAAAGGCAGTCAACCGTGGATAACAAAGGAAGTTAAGGATTGCATAAAATTAAAAGAAAAGGCCTAAAAAGTTGCCAGAAATAGTAGTAAAGCTGAGGATTGGGAGGATTTTAGAATACAGCAAAGGAGGATGAAGAAACGGATAAAGAAAGGCAGAATAAAATATGAATGTAAGCTAGCAAAAGATATGAAAACTGACTTTTTTTAAGTCGTTTCATGGGATGTGGGTGTCACTGGCCAGACCAGCATTTATTGCCCATCCCTAATTGCCCATGAGAAGGTGGTGGTGAGCTGCCTTCTTGAACCGCTGCAGTCCTTGTGGGGTAGGTACACCCACAGTGGTACTAGGAAGGGAGTTTCAAGATTTTGACCCAACAATAGGGAAGGAATGGTGATATAGTTCCAAGTCAGCATGGTGTGTGGCTTGGAGGGGGACTGTAAAAGCCTCCATAGGTACGTAAAAAGGAAACGTTTGGCTAAGACAAATGTGCATCCATTACAGGCAGAGTCAGGAGAATTTATAATGGGGAATAGAGAAATGGCAGAGAAGCTAAATGATTACTTTGTGTCTGTCTTCACTGAGGAAGACACAAGAAACCTCCCAGAATTAGAGATCCAAGGGATTAGGGAGAATGAGGAATTGAAAGAAATTAGTATTAGTAAGAATGCTATATTGGAGAAATTAATGGGGCTGAAGGTTGATAAGTCCCCAGGACCTGATATTCTATATCCCAGAGTGTTGAAAGAGGTAGCTATGGAGATAGTGGATGCACTGGTGATCATCTTCTAAAATTCTATAGATTCTGGTGTGCTTCCTGCAGATTGGAAGGTAGAAAATGTCACCCCACTATTTAAGAAGGGAGTGAGTTACAGACCTGTTAATTAACAGTGAATTACAGACCTGTTAGCCTATATCAGTCGTTGGGAAAATGATAGAATCTATTCTAAAGGATGTGATAAATGGACACTTGGATAATAATGATCTGATTGGGCATAGTCAGCATGGATTTATAAATGGGAAATCATGTTTGATGAACATATTGGAGTTTTTTGAGGATGTTACTAACAGAATTGATAAAGGGGAGTTGGTGGATGTGGTACACTTCGATTTTCAGAAGGCTTTTGATAAAGTCCCCCACAGGAGGTTGGTTAGCAAAATTAAAACACATGGCTTAGGAGGTAATATACTGACATGGATTGAGGATTGGTTAACAGACAGGAAGCAGAGTGTAGGAATAAACGGGTCATTCTCGCGTTGGCAGGCTGTGACTAGTGGGGTATTGCATGGATCAGTGCTTGGATCACAGCTGTTCACAATATATATCAATGATTTGGATGTGGGGAGCAAAGTGTAGTATTTCCAAGTTCGCAGGTGACACAAAACTAGGTGGGAATATGTGTTGTGAGGAAGATGCAAAGCAGCTTCAAGAGGATTTGGAAAGACTTAATGAATGGGCAAGAATGTGGCAGATGGAATATAATGTGGAAAAATGTGAGGTTGTCCACTTTGGTAGGAGGAACAGATGTGCACAGTATTTCTTAAATGGTAAGAGATTAGAAAGTATAGATGTACAAAGGGACCTGGGTGTCCTTGTCAATAAGTCACTGAAAGCTAACATGCAGGTGCAGCAGGCAATTAAGAAGGCTAATGGTATGTTAGACTTTATCGCAAGAGAATTTGAGTACAGGAGTAGTGAAGTCCTGCTTCAATTGTATAGAACATTGGTTAGACTGCACTTGGTGTACTGTGTACAGTTTTGGTCCCCTTACCTGAGGAAGGATATTATTGCCAGAGAGGGAGTGCAACAAAGATTCACCAGACTTTTTCCCAGGATGGCAGTACTATCCATTGAAGAGAGATTGGGGAAACTGGGCCTGTATTCTCTAGAGTTTCGAAGAATGAGAGGGGATCCAATTGAAACCTACAAAACACTTAAAGGGATAAACAGGGTAGATGCAGCTAAGGTGTTTTCCCTGGTTTGGGAGTCTAAAACCAGGGGACATAATTTCAAAATAAGGGGGAAGCCACATAGGACAGAGATAAGGAGAAATTTCCTTACTCAGACGGTTGTGAATCTTTGGAATTCTCCAGCCTTGAGGGCTGTGGAAGCTCAGTCATTGAGTATGTTTAAAGCAGAGATTGACAGATTTCTAAATACCAATGATATTAGGTGGATATGAGGATAGTGTGGGAAAAAGGCATTGAAGTGGATGATCAGCCATGATATTGAATGGCGGGGCAGGCTTGATGGACTGAATGGCCTACTCCTGCTCCTATGTTCCTAATGGGACTCCACTCCAGATTTTGTCAGGTTTACTCCCTTAGTAATTAGCCCTTGATGTTGTTGTTAATGTTGAAGGTACCAATCGGCAGGGCCCAAGGTCAGCATAAACGTAGGTCTGATCTTGTCCTCCAGGTGTGCGAAGGAAGCAGCTGCAGGTCACTGCTTCCCACCTCCAAGTTGCCACCTTCATCTCCAGAACCCTGCAGATACTACGCCCTCAGGTGGTCAGTCTGAGATGACTGTAGATCATTTAGGAGTGAACCCAGCACAGGCAGTTGATTTTCTGACCAGGAATAGGCTGAAGCAGAAAAACCAGTATAACCAGCAGCCAGTCACAGGCTCAGCAGGAGATTGAAGTCTCTCAATCACAGCAGTGGTGGTGGAAGGGCAGTAAACTGATCAAAGTTATTTCAAATATCACAACAGAGCAGCAATCCAGAGACAAAGTTGGGTCTTACCTTATAGCCAGTGTAGTCCAGAGCAAAAGCATTTTCTTGATGCTGAGATAAGTCCAGAAATTTGAAGCCAAGTTTCAAAGAAGATTTAGATCTAGATTTTTCCGGATCTTTTCCACACCTCACCAGTCAGAAAAACAAAAAAAAGACACCAGATTATGGATGGAAGCAGAGTCTTAATTTTCTTCCACTGTAGTCCAGTGCAGAAACGTGATGTCCAGTGAAGCCAGGAATTTGAAGCCAGATTTGAGAGAAAAAACCACATCCAGGTCTTATCCATGTCTTTACCACAGTTCACATGGCAAGGTTGGGGGATAGGGTTTGTACCATCAGACAGAGGTTGTTTAACAGTTAACTTGAAGTTTGGGCTAAAAATGCACCCACTGTTAGAATCAGGGGAACCTAAACAGTAGAAGAGAGGATTTAGCAACAGAAAGAGCAATGGATGGCAGCAGATGGCCATGGATAGACATGAACAGGGAGGAGCTCCCTAGAGAGCTGACTGCCCAGGAGCCATTGAAGAGAAATTGCTGTCTATTGTTGACATTTATTGCTACTCTGTCATGAAATCTTATTGTTAAGAATTTTTAATTGTTCATAGGTTGTAACAGTGCCATTTTCTCCATATTTTCAGTTGCAGAGGTACTCTTCTTCTCACTCCTCTTTTACCAGATTCACAGAGACACTCTTTAATGATTTGCTCTTGACCACCATTCTATATTCCTAACTGGTGCTGTTACTGATTTGTTCTGAGGATCAATTCCTGCTGCATACTGTGGAAAAGATTTGTATGAACTCAGTGTTTGATTTCCAGAACAAAGCACATTGGACTTTTGAGTGATGATGAGAGACAAATCAGGGACCATTACAACCGCATCTTGGTGGTTTATAGGGTGACTACAACAAAACAGGAAACATTTAAATCCCTCTAATTTTCTTCCACAAAAATGGACAAGTGAACACTGTCCGAAACATTGATTGTCTCCATAAAGTGAGGCAAATGGTAAATTGCTGGTAGTGGTAATGTCACTGAACTAGTAATCCAGAGGCCCAGGCTGATGCCCTAGGCACATGGGTTCAAATCCCACCACAGCAGCTGGTGAAATTTAAATTCAATTAATCAATAAAAATCTGGAATTGAAAGTTAGTCTCAGTAATGGTGCCATGAAGCTATCATCGATTGTCATAAAAATTCATCTGGTTCACTAATGTCCTTTAGGGAAGGAAATCTGCCATCCTTACCTGGTGTTATAACCGACTGCTCCTGTCAAAGCCCCCAATCAAAATATATTACTCTTATTGTGGTGGGACCAATGACCAATTAAATCCCGTCGCTCCACAGATCAGCTAACATATCATTTAAAACTTTCCAAATTAAAGAAAGACCCAACTGAATTGTACTATCTATTAACCCCCGAATGAGGCTAACCAAACCAGGTGTCTTTAAATCAACAAATTAACTCTTTAATTAGATGAACTAAATTCTTAAACACTATGAAGATACAAACAACATTTATAATAGAAAAAATTAGAGTCCTTGCAAATTTACAGTCCAATGTTGCTCCAAGCCCTCACAGGATGTTGCTCGAAGTCCTCACAGGATGTTGCTTGAAGTCCTCGCAGAATGTTGCTTTCCTTCTCCAGCGAATTTCAATAATTAACGACTTGCAAACACTTTCAACAGAATCAATCTGACTTTAGAGTTATTGAGGGATAAAAGATGGTCACAGTCTAACTTCCCTTTCTTCAATTTAAATTACCAGAGATCTCTGTTTTGGCTTGATATTTTAGAATTTTGAGAGATAATAAGTAAACAGACTAAAATCCTATTCCTTCAGTTTAAATGGTTGAGAGCTCTTTTTCAGGTGTGCTAAACACTACAGATGTGACTTCTGTCTCTCTGTTTGAACAAACTGTCTTCAACCACTAAGCCAGTTCAAAACTGAATTGTAACAAATGTATCCCACGCAACTCACTCCCAGTGGCTGTTTCCATAGTATTGAGAATGCACCCTTTGAATTGCAGTCTCCAAATAGCTGTTTCTAAGGCAACGAAAATGCGCCTTCCTATAACTCCTGAGGCTTGCTGGTTCTTAAAGCAATACTGATCCCTTGCAAGCCTTAAAGGCAAACTGCATATTCAGGAAAAAAACTACAGGACCATGACACCTCTGCCCCTAGCAGAATGAAACGCAATTCCTGAAATGCATTTCATTACAATGGGTAAAATAATACAAATTGAAAAAATGCTAATTTTTTCACGCATTTACAGATATACACATTTCTAAAAAATTGTTTAGACTTCAGCAGCAAGTTCCACCAGAACATCGCAGCTTTAAATTTTCAAAAGGTTGTTCCAATTAACCTATTTTAAATTTCCAAGCGTAGTCTTCCAATTGTTTTGTGTTTTCCTTCCAAGTGTCCATCACCTCAGCCAGATGAGCTGCACAGCTAGGAGCACTGACCACTACTGGGTTCACTATTCTCTGAGATGTTTCTCGAGTACCCCTTAACCTATGTGGCATCACTTGACACTGGAAAGCCCTGTCCAGTGTAACAGAGCTGATTTTTTCTTACCCTGGGGTGTCAAAGGAATTTGATAGTATCCTTCCAACACGTCTGTCTCTTTAAGACGCATTGTGTTGCCCACTCTGTCCATACAATCCTTTAAATGAGAATTTGGGTAGGAATCTGCCTTCTTTACTACAGCGACTTTTCTAGAGTCTGTGCATGTTTGAGCCGTCCCACCAGGTTTAGTCATCAAGACCATCTGCGAATTCCAGCTGTCCTGACGAGGTTCATCTAAGCTGCCCATGAGCATGCATTGTACCTCTGCTTCCACTTGGGCCTGTCTGTCTGGACCTAAGCAACAAGGATGTTGTTTTAAAGGAATGGCTCCCCCTATACCCACATCATGTGTGGCTAAGGTTGTACATCCTGGCTTATCCCTACAAAAGTTTTGAACCATTGTGAAAACCCTGGTTAGGACTTCATGCTGTTTTGCCTTTAAGTGTAAAAGCCTATTGTTTAATTTTCCTAGCCATTCTGCATTCGCTAATGGGATAGTTGGAGGTTCAATCTGAGAATTTCCTCGGCCTACGTCTGCCTCATCCTCACTATCCTTTTCCTTCTCCACAGTCCTGATTACCTGACATACCTGCACTGGCTTATCCTCCTCCCTGTGGTAATATGGTTTGAGCATATTAATGTGACACAACCAGTTCTTCATCCAGCTATCAGGGGTGTCAATCAAGTAATCTACTTTACCCACTCTTTTGATCACTCTATATGGGCCGCTGAACCGTGCTTTCACTGGTTCTCCTTGTGACGGTAACAGCACTAATACTTCATCCCCTGGTTTTAGGGTAGGTTTTGGTTTTCCCACCGTTTGACAGGTGTGGCATGCCCTACAAAACTGTCTCACATCCTTTGTAAGACCTGGCCAGTAATAATGTTTGCTTATGTGTGATTTGGTCTTCCAAATTCCCCTATGTCCTGAAAAAGGAATGTTGTATGCTAACCTTAATAATCCTTGTCGATATTTAGGTGGTACCACTATCTGTTCAACAACTGTCCAGTCTTCGTCGGCAGGTCTATGAGGCAGTCTCTGTTTCCTCCTCAAAATCCTATTTGGCATATAATAGCCTTCTGGAACTCCTTTCACCTCAGCTTCTGACAGAGCCGTCTGTGCTATTTGGTAAATCTCTGGATCAGCTTGCTGTGCTGCAATGATAGACGATCTGTTAAACATCTCATTTGGATTATCTAAATCCCAAAATAAGGTTTCAGAGGCCTGATTATCTATTTGTGGTGCCCCCTTTACCTCCGACAATGGATCCTGTTTAGCCATTGCTCGGGTAACTACACACGCAGGAAATATTCCCGGAACTTGTTCCTGTAATGCTCTGTTTCCTTAATTTCACATGGTTCCTCTGTAACCATAGGAGAAACTGATATTTTTGATCCTACCAAATCATTTCCTAGGAGTAGATCAATTCCCTTTACTGGTAAACTGTGGACAACACCTACAGTTACTATCCCAGATAGTCACTCTCTAGGCATACTTTATACAAAGCTATGGGTATACACACCCCGCCAATTCCATTAACTAAAACTTTAACGGTCAAGGCGCTCTCTGGTGGAAACCTCATATCTTTCCCCAGCAAGAGTGTTTGGGTCACTCCTGTATCCCTGAGTATAATGATAGGTTTTCCTGCCTCACTTACAGGATATGGAGTTACTCTCCCCTTTGACAAAGAATCATTATAACTCTCAGGTATTTTGTTCTTAACCTCTACAATCCTCTTAGTTTTAGTATCTGGTTTCACATTCACAGCTGTCGTTAAAGCTATAGCCTGGTCTGCTATACTCTCAGTCAGAGTCTTTTCCTCTGCACTAACTTTGCATATTCCAACAAGTCCTATGGGTTTACCTCGCAATTTCCAGCACTCTGAACAAAGATAACCCGTTTTGTTGTAATGTTAACACTTTGGCTTGCGAACCTTACTTCTACCCTCAGCACCTTCCTTTCTGACCTGAGGAGGGGATCCTGGGACATTCCCAGCTGTTCCTTCTTGTCCCTGGCTACTTGCCTTCCTTTCACTCTCTCACTTCCTATCCTTCTCGGGTTTATGGGGGTGATGGTCAAAATAGGTTGGCTTATTCACAAGCTCAAAATCATCAGCAATCTCTGCTGCTTGCCTAGCTTTCAAAACTTTCAGGTTATCTTAATGAGTTCTCACTACTGAAGGAATGGAGTTCTTAAATTCTTCTAAGAGAATCAATTCTCGAAGGATCTCATACATGGTTTCTATCTTTAATGCCCATATCCAACGGTCAAAATTCATTTGCTTTGCCCTCTCAAATTCTAAATATGTCTGCCCAGTCAATCTCCATAAGTTCCTAAACTTCTGATGGTAAACTTTAGGGATTAACTCATATGCAGAGAGAATAGCCTTTTCTTACCATTTCATAATCTGCAGAAGCCTCTTCAGAAAGCATGGCATAAGCTTCATGAACTCTGCCTACCAGCCTGCCATGAATAAGCAATGTCCAGCTTTCTTTCAGCCATTTCATCTGTTTGGCTATTTTTTCAAAAGATATGAAAAATGCCTCTACGTCCCTTTCCTTGAACTTAGGAAGAGCCTGTATAAATTTAAACAACTTCTCGCTGAGTCCTGATCTAAATTCAGATTCTTCATGACCCGAATTTTCCCTGGATTTAAGACTACCCCTTTGTCTTAGTTCCATCTCTTTTCATTTAAATTCCCTCTCTTCTCTTTCACTCTCTCTCTCAAGTTCAAGTTTTCTTAATTCTTTTTCCTGCTGAAGCTCCCGTTTTTTCATTTTTAACTGAAGCCTATCCAATTCCACTGCATCAGTCTCGGACCTATTACCTTCATATCTCTCGTTTTCCCTTTCTTGTTCCTCGTACTGCCCTTCATCTGTATCATCATCATCATCTTCTACTAATTCCAGATGTTCAGCTATCAATCCAATTATCCCTGCTTTTTTGGCACCTGATTTCAATTCCAACTCCAAGTTCACTGCCAATTCTTTTAATTTGTTCTTAGTTAAAGTTGTCAAGTCACTCAGGGAAACATTCTGCTTTCCCAAAAACTCTGCTACAACCACTAATGCCATAACAATGGTATAGATTGTACCTTATTATACAAGAGACCTGGTTCTTTTAATTTCTTTGTAATTGGTGTCAGATTTAGATCCCAACAATCAAGTTTCCAATTAATAAGATCCCAGACTCAACAGCAATTAATCTGATGAAAAACACAAGACCCCAATTTAAATATGTTATCCCAGAGATGAATAATTACTATGATTCCAAATCTGAGCCCTCCAGATTAGTCTGATTCTGATCCCAGACGTGAGCCACTGAATTAAATATGATTCAACTGTGAGCGAGCCCCCAATTAAGATATGATTCTAATCCAGAAACCCAATTAATATGTGATTAAAATCCTGGATGAGCCCCCAATAAATATGTCACTGGTCTGGCCTACGTGTGACCCCAGACCCACAGCAATGTGGTTGACTCTTAACTGCCCTCTGAAATGGCCTAGCAAGCCACTCAGTTGTCAAGGGCAATTAGGAATGGGCAACAAATGCTGGCCTTACCAGCAATGCCCACATCCCATGAAAGAATTTTTAAAAAGTATACAAACAGGAAGGTCCTAATTGAGTCTAGTCTTTGCTGAGTTAGCTGATCTCAGCCAGTGTGGTTGTAGGCATCCTACAATTAGCCTCAGGACCTCTAGATTGGAAAGAGGAAAATCACCCAGTGTTCCCACTCCTGATGCTAATCACTTCTCAATGACCCCTACATGAAGTGCAGCATTTATGGATGAGGTGAGGACTCAGCTATGGTGCCTCTGAAGTCAAATAACCTGTTGATTATCACTGTCAGGGCTCACACAATGTATTGATAGCCAGTTGGGCAAGGGATCAGAGGCTAGCTGGTGCTTATGGAATTGTATCCCAGAAAAGACTCCGTGTCTTCAGGAGAGGAAAGGAGGTGAGAAAATTGGCCATGTTTTTCTTTTCAATAAATAAAATTTGTTCATGAAATTCTGGAGAGGAAACCAGACTTATGGGTGACAGCCAACAGCACCGAAGGATACAGTAATGCTGTGAAAGTAGCGTGTGAGAAAGTAATCCCTTTGGGGGAGGTTTCGTCTGCGTGTTTTCTTGTAACTGACAAGAGAAGCATTGAGGTACAGTAACAGAGGTATCCTCTGGATCAGATGAAATAGAGCAAAGCTTTTCGTTTTCACTATTATAGAACATTAATTGATTCCTCATGGCATTGCTCATAGGCAATCTTTTTAAATGTTGTGCCTTACTGTTCCTATAGCTGACTGCTTCTGTCCCATTCCATGGCCCAGATTTAACGCGAAGGTGGTGGCCCTGTCCACTGGCTGGAAAGTCAGGAATGAGCCCACTACTGCCAGCCATGGAAGCTATGACTGTATTTTATGGTCCTCAGGCAATTAACCGCCTGCAGTCATGACTTCTGCCCCTCTAAGGCAGGATGTCCCACCTCCAAGAGGGCTGGCAGCTCTTCAGTCCCAACAGAGCCACTGGGAGCAGTGGCCACTGCTGGGACTACAGTAGACCCCGGAGCAACAGCCATCGAAAAGGCCCAGAGTGGAGGTAGATAAAGTTGGGGATCACCAGGGCCAATCAGGCAGGCCCTGAAGGTGGAGGGTGAGGGTGGTCAAGAGAGAGGGCAGGGGGTGTCTTCCAGTGGGGGCAGCGCTTGCTGCTGGAGGGACCCTCCGTGGGGCATTGGATGCCCAATTGGTTGGGACCCCCTTCCACCAACAGCAAGTACCCTCCCCCCCACCCCCCCACCCAACGAGCCCGCAGGGAGTCTGCCAGGTGGCGAAGTGCCTATCCCAGTGCTGGTAAAATACCAGTGGTAGCAGGAAGAGGCTCTTAAATGGCCACTAATTAGCCATTTAAGGGCCTCAATTGACTCAAGGGCGGGCAGGGTGCTCTCCACCTCCTCCACCACTGGTAAAATAACAGCAGAGGTGGGCCGGCGACAAGCACTGTACCCATTCGCTTGCTTCTTGGGTGGGGGGAGGATGTATTCAAGAGTAAGTGATTTTTTAGCAGTATGATAAGTGACAATTACTGGCCCTGAAAATGTAATTTTACAAACGCTGGGCAGCTGTCAATGAGCTGAACGATGAATGCTGTTGCTGCACTGCTGACAGCAAAATATGGGCTACTGTCTCTTTATACCTCCAACTCCATTATTTCTCTTGGCGATAAAATATAGGGCTCAATACTCAAGGACAAAGCACATTCTCCCACTCTTGTCTTGTGTCATGCAGACCTCCACCTGCCAAGAATGAGGCATATTAATTTTGTCATATGAACATCGGCCGGAATTTTATGCTGGGCGGACGGGAGCCGGACTCTGACGTAAATGTCGGTGCCGATCCTGCTCTCGCCCAGCCTGGGGATCCGTCCCGTATTTTACGGATCGCCAGGCTTTAATTGGCCTGAGGCGGGACATCCACCCACTTGAGGGAGGAGTTCGCGCCTCAGTGAGCTACAGGCCAATCAGTGGGCTGGCAGCTCTTAGTCTCAGCAGCGCCACCAGGAGCGGTAGCCACTGCTGAGACTGCAGCCCAGCCGACCGAGGAGGATGCAATGGAACCGGGACAGAAGGTAAGTTCAGGTAGCCTCACCGGGGGAATTGGTCGTGCTCTGGTGAGGCTAGGGTGGTGGTTTGGGGGGAGGGGGGTGTCCTGGTTCCCGGGGCACCCTGTGCCCGATTGCCAGGCCCCCCCGGGGTGCAGAAAGGCCGGCAGCTGTAGCTGGGTGGCCTTTCACGTCCTCGGCACACCCGCTTGCCACGGGTAAAATACCCATGGAGGCGGGCGAGGGCCCTTAAGTGGCCGTTAAGTGGCCACTTAAGGGTCTTGATTGGCATCGGGTGGGCGGGCAGGCCGTCTCTCAACCCCACCCCCCGCCGAACCAACGTAAAGTTGGTCGGAGGTGGAATTGGGGTGGTGAGGCCTCTCGAAGTGTGCCACTCAATTTTACGCCGCTCCCATGCCACCATTCGACCCGCTGGGGTGGTGTAAAATTCTGGCCATTGATTTTAAACTGTTGCTGGAGTGAAGAAAGGACTTGTTAAAAAAAATCACCAGACACTTGGCTGGAAGGACATTTGCATACTAACAGACAGTGCTTGTGGAGACAAAGGACTATTCCCTGGACTAACCCACAATGGACTTTGATCACCAGACATTGAAGGTGAGGCAGCTCACATTCCAGGATGATTGCTAAGATGGCAGAATCCACAAATAGAAGTGGTCAAACCAGCTAGTCACATGACTAACCAGCTGGACAACATGAGGTTTTTTTGAATTGTGCCACAGAGAAAGATTCAGAAGGCTGTGTGCAACTGAAGCTGAAACAAGCAGGTCTCTCGCCTGGCTGTCTCTCTCTCTTGCTTTCTCCCCAAGCCAGCGGACCCATGGAAAACACATAAACCTCAAGAGAAAAAAGACTCCTACATCGAAACAAGTTGAAGCGTGAACTGGGCCCCAACAAATTGCAAGACTTACTTGCAACCAAAGACTCCACATTGAACTTAAAGGACTGTAACTATCAGATACTGCCTCAAACTTTTCCCCTTTATTCCTTCTACTTTTTCCGTCTCTATCTGCATGTGTGTTTATCACATATGCATGTTAGCGTGGTCGCGTTTCATATTCGTGGTCGTTAACCGGATGAGAGTTTAAGATTAATAAACTTCTACCTTTCTTGTTTAAATCTAAGGAAACCTGTTTGATTTCGTTGTCTTACAATTGGGGCAGTGAACAATGATTCACTACGGGGGAGCTAAAAACATGGTGTTTCCAAATTAAACCCTGTTACGATTAAACCGGCAAAGGCTGAGGGAACCCCTAGACCCCTTCTCACCTGGTCATAACACTTGCAAACCTCTGCATCACACTAATCCTGAGACATGCTGCCTAGCTCTGAGCTTCAGCATCTCTTTCATATGCTTAACATTGAGACTGGAGCCTACAACAAATCTACAATCCTCAACCCCAACTTCTGCAGTAACCATTTCCTTCCTGAGCTTCCTGAAGGTGTTGCAGCAACCTCAAAGAAAAGTACAGTGGTTTCCAGCTAAAAACAATGGAGTAAAGCAATTGAAGATGTCTCCCAAAGGATTCCAAAGATCTGATTAATTACAGGTGAGTGCCCCTTGAAAAAGCACTGGAATTGGCTGTTTCAGGCCTGTATCAACATTGACTATTATGCAGATCCAGCACACAGCAGGCGTCATGCTGCACTATAGCAGATGTAACAATGTCAAAGGACTTCAATTTGAATGCTGTACTGAGGCTCCCACCTGTTTTTTGGAGGGAGCACTGGCTACCTATATCAAGGCTGGTTTTCAGTAGACGGACTTCAGGCAGGGTTGGCAGTTGAAAGAGCAGTAGTATCTTGTAGTTAAACAGTAAAGAGATCTGTCATTGTTTTCAACTTCAGTACAAACCAACTCCATCCTCCTCCCTGGCCATTATTTCAAGCCGATAAGAAGCATTTGCAACTTTGACATCTTGTTTGACCCTGAGCTGATGTCCTAACCCTATATCCTCTCGATAATATGATGCACATCCATCCCTACCTACCTCAACCCATCTGCCACTATAACCCTCATTCATGCCTTTGTCACCTTCAGACTTGATTACTTAGTGTTCTCCTAACACCACCCACTTTGCTTTCAGCCACTTAGATCCACCACTCTGGAATTTTCTCCCTAAACCATTTTGAATTTCCACCTTCCTCTCATCTTTAAAACCCTTCTTAAAACCCATCCCCTTGGCCAGGCCTTTGGTTGTCCTTCCTAATATTTCCTTCCATTTTTCTTTGCACCTTGGTGAAGTGCACTGAGATATTTTATTAATGGTGCTGTATAAATTCAAGTTGTGGTTTAGGAAAAAAGGATAGTGGGCTGTATTTTACTGGCCCCTTGATGCCACGTGTCGTGGCACCGGGGCCGGTAAAATTCTGCAGGGAGAGGTCCGCCTCGACCTGCGACGTCAAGAAGGGCCCGCCGCACATTACCGGTGGTGGATGGACCTCTGTGTGGCCCCCCACCCCCCACCACGTGGCAGAGGGCCCTTAATCTCCACATGCAAATGAACGTTAATAAGATGTAAATATACTTACCTGCAGGCGTTGGACGTCCCATGCCGATTTTACGGCCGCCATTCGTGCTCCATGTGCATTCAGTACTCCACGTGGAGTTCCGAGGCGAGAACCTGTTGGGGAGAGGGGAGGAATAACATTTTTAGGCGGGAGGGGTGGAGGAGTGGGGAAATCAATTTTTATTGGTTGTGGGGATGGTGGGAAGGGGTTATAGGCCAAATGTTATAAGTTTGGGGGTAAAGTTCGGGTAGGGAAAAAGGCATGCATTCTGGGCATTGAAATGACCTGTGTGTGGGGGGGTGGTGGAGGTAAGGGCAATCCACATCTTCATTATTTTACGTTATTGGGGGCAGCCGCTCTGCCCCCTCCATTTAAATGAGCCCCTGCGAGTAATATCGCAGGGGCTCCTCGGCGGCACCTTTGTGTCAGAAGGCCACCGAGTTGAAAGCACGCCGCAGTGGAGTGTGGCACGCTGATAAAATTCAGGCGAGCGCAGGAAATGAATTGCTCATTACAAGGCAATAGTTAAAACTGTTGAGCACATAGATTATTTAGCAGTTTTGTTTTCAAACTTTAATATTGTCCTGGTGCATCACTTACTGATATGAACAAAGAGATGACAGTAAGAAAAAAATAAACCAGGAACACAATCTTTTTAATAATATAAGTGTTACGACCAAGGCAGGGGGAGTGCACTGTTTTTCTCTAGTTCCACTTTTCCACAGGTCACAACATATATTTAAATGTTTACCCAGGTACTGATTCAGCCAATTATATACTCCTATATTTTATTTTCAGAATAAAATCCACCAACCAGGTTTCTTTCAAAACAACAAAAGTATTAATTTATTATAAAACAAGACTTAGTCAATAAAGATGCAAAGCTTTTACACACCATTTGAAATATGACGGTAAATATATATATTCCCTTCTAAGTACCCAACACACACACACACCAGATATAGGAAAAATAAAGATGCTTTGGCCAAAGTACTTGTTAATTCTTGAAGAAAAAGGATGCTATGTTATGTTCCAAATAGCATACAGTCTGGTGTGCGAGTACACATAGACGGGTCACTGGGATCTTTTCAGAAGCAGGAGATGTTGAGAGGAAGTCTTCCAGAAGCTTCTCAGGAGAAAAGAAGCAGCAGGAGTTTTAGCTATCACACACTGGATTTTGTAGGGTTTCTCAGAGAGGTGGAGAAAGATGAACTAGGTGCTTCTCTCTTAGCAGGCTACAAACCCAACTGACTCAAAACAGTATTCAAAAATGAAACCTACTCTTTTGTTATTTTGATATGTCACTTCTCTTGTAAACAACTCCCATAGTCAGAAGGCACCTGTTATTTACTTAGCTGAAGTCATGTGACATCAAGTAAATGTTGTTTTTAAACAGAGTCCTTCCAGTAACCCTTAAAAAAAAGTCCAGCATCTATGGAATCACTTCAGTCCTCCAATGAGTCCATCTCCATAATTCTAAAACACGAGTCCTCAAAAAATATTTAAAAATGGAAGCACTTTCATAACACCTCCAACCTTGGAGGAATGAAATACCATTTTTAAATGCGTCTCATTACAAAGTGTGGGAAAAAAAACATATGAAAATAAATTAAAACACATTTACACACTCATTCCCATTCATTCTTTACCTGTAACTAATACAGTTATGCCCTGTACCATCTTTGTACTCAGATAATTCAAATCAAGGTTAAGCTCTGGACAAAGCATCGTAATTACATTATTTTTCCCCGCAATGTGGATAATCTTTAAGTGATAGGGCTGCAATAGTAAACTCCATTGGAATATTCTGGCATTCTGGTTTTTGAATTTTTCCACAAAGGCTAGGGGGTTACAATCAGTATATACCAATGTCTCTCTGTAGTTGTAGTGGATAGATACTTCAAAATGCTTAAGAGCTAGTAGTAAGCCCAGAGTTTCTTTTTCCACAGTTGAGTATCTCATTTGGTGTCAATTTAGCTTTTTGGAAAAGTATCCCACTGGCCTTTCTATACCCAATTCATCATCTTGTAACAGGACTGCACCAACCTCCAGGTCACTAGCATCAATTGCTACCTTGAAGGGCTTAGTGAAATTTGGGGCAGCCAACACTGGTTCATTGATTAAAATTGCTTTCAATCTTTCATAGGATGCTTGGCACTTTCCTGACCACACTATCTTGGCTTTCTTTTTTTTGTAGCAGATCCGTCACTGCAGCAGCTATAGTGCTGAAATTTAGTACAAACTTGCACTGGAAACCACACATCCCCAAAAACCTTATGAGTTCTTGTGTAGTCTTCGGGGCAGGGAACTCCATCAATGCTTGTATTTGTGCTGTTCCTGGCAGCACTTGTCGCCCTAGCATATGCCCAAGGTATGTTACCCGCACTTTTACAAATTCACTTTTGGCCAGGTTTATCACCAAATCAGCCGACTGTAATTTTCTAAATAGAGCTTCTAGTTGTTCCAAGTGGTCCTTCCAAGTGTCACTGTATACCAGCACGTCATCAAGGTAAACCACACAGTTAGGAACACTGGCTACCACTTGGTTCATTCGTCTCTGAAAAGTGGCTGAGGCATTTTTTAGCCTGAATGGCATCACTTGGCATTGTACAAGACCATCTGGTGTGACCAAGGCTGATATTTCTTCAGCTTGGGGTGTTAAAGGAACTTGCCAGTATCCCTTTAACAAATCTATTTTGGTAAGAAACGTGGTACTGCCAACTCTATCAATACAGTCTTCCAAGCGAGGAATTGGGTAGGGGTCTGCCTTTGTTACTGCATTAACCTTTCTGTAGTCTATACAAAATCTAGTTGAACCATCAGGTTTAGGTACTAACACAACTGGGGAACTCCAGCTGCTTTGGGTTCAATAAGGTGGTTTTCCGACATGAATTAGATTTCTGCTTTCACCTGGGCCTGTTTCTCTGGACTTAAGTGATAAAGATGCTGTTTTATGGGAGAGGATTCTCCTACATCCACATCATGTATGGCTGAGGTTGTACATCCTGGTTTATCCCTACAGACTCTTTTAAATGGTGTTAGTAGTCTTGTTAGGTCTTTTCGTTGTTTTGCATCTAAATATGAAAGCATAGTGTCTAATCTCCCTAACAATTCAGTCTTAGCTAACTGAATCGTAGGAGGTCCAATTTGAGGAATGTCTCGGCCTCCTTCTGCCTCATCCTCACTATCCCTTTCATCCTTCACTGGCCCTACTACCTGACATACCTGTGCTTGCTTATCCACCTCCTGGCGGTGATATTGTTTCAACATATTGCGGCACAGTGGCGCAGTGGTTAGCACCGCAGCCTCACAGCTCCAGTGACCCGGGTTCAGCTCTGGGTACTGCCTGTGCGGAGTTTGCAAGTTCTCCCTGTGACCACATGGGTTTCTTCCCACAGCCAAAGACTTGCAGGTTGATAGGTAAATTGGCCATTGCAAATTGCCCCTAGTGTAGGTAGGTGGTAGGAGAATGGTGTGGATGTGGTAGGGAATATGGGAGTAATGTAGGATTAGTATAAATGGGTGGTTGTTGGTCAGCACAGACTCGGTGGGCCGAAGGGCCTGTTTCAGTGCTGTATCTCTAAATAAATAAATAAATATTGATGTGACACAGCCGATTCTTTTTCTGGCGATCTGGGGTGTCAATCAAATAGTTTACCAATTCTTTTGACTACTCTATATGGTCCACTGAACCATGCTCTTAGCAGTTCACCCTGTAAAGGCAGTAATACTAACACCTCATCCCCTGGTTGTAATGTTTGGGTCTTGGCATGCTTGTCTACCCATTTCTTCATGGTTGTTTGGGAAGCTTTTCGGTGTTCCTGAGCCACTTTGCAAGCTCTTGTGAGCCGCTCCCGGAACATGGATACATAATCTAACATGGAAGATTCGTTCCTCTGTTAGAAAAACTTTTCTTTGATTAGTTTTAGTGGACCTCTTACCTCATGTCCATAAACTAATTCAAAAGAACTAAAACCGATAGACTCAGAAGGTGAATCCCTAGTGGCAAACAAAAGAAATTTCAGCCCTTTATCCCAATCATGGGGATATTCATGACAGTATGCCATGATCGCCAGAACTGGTGGGCAGCCATAAAGGCGGGGCTAAAGTGTGGCGAGTCGAAGAGACTTAGCAGTTGGCAGGAAAAAAGACAGAAGCGCAAGGGGAGAGCCAACTGTGTAACAGCCCCGACAAACAAATTTTTCTGCAGCACCTGTGGAAGAGCCTGTCACTCTAGAATTGGCCTTTATAGCAGGCGCTGCTCCACACACCATTGACCACCTCCAGGCGCTTACCCATTGTCTCTCGAGATAAGGTGGCCAAAGAAGAAGAAGAAGATGAAGATGTCGTGATCATTGTTTTGAGGGTCTGATGGTACCTTTCTAAAGCCCCTTGTGTCTGTGGGTGATAGGCTGAAGACTTTAACTGTGTTATCCATAACTTCCTGAAACTGTTCTGTCTCTTTGACTCGGGCTTTCCGTGACTACTGGAAAAGCTACTACCTTCATGCTGGTCAAATCATTCCCCAGGACTAGGTCACCTCTGTCCACAGGAAAACTATGAACAACTCCTACAGTTACCATTCCAGACGTTAGATCACACGCCAAGTGCACCCGATACAAATGTATGGGTATATACTCCCCGCCGATACCATTCAGTAAAACCTTGGTATTCTGTGGGCTCTCTGTTGTAAAAGTAATGCCTTTCCCCAGTAAAAGAGTTTGGGTGGCTCCTGTATCCCTAAGTATACCTATAGGTTTATCTGCCTCACTTGAGAGATAAAGAGTTACTTTTCCTTTTGACCAGAATTCCCTTTAATGCTCAGATATCTCGTTCACGTTCCCCCATACTTGCAGTGTTTTTTTTTACTTGGCCTTACAGCTGCATTCGGAGCTGTAGCCTCATCTGTCGTACCGTTGGTCAGGGTCCCTTTCTCTGCATTGGCTTTGTGTACCCCAATAAGTCCCATGGGTTTACCCCGCAACTTGCAGCATTCTGCATGAAGGTGTCTCACATTGTGGCAATGGAAACACTTAGGCTTTCGGACCTCATTTCCACCCTCAGCCCCTTCCTTTCTGGCCTGAGGAAGAGATCCCGGGGCGTTCCCTACTATCCCTTCTTAATCCCAGCTACTTGCCTTCCTTTCACTCTCCCACCTTCTATCCTTCTGGGGTTTGTGGGGTTGATGGGCAAAGGGTTTGGGCTTGCAAACAAGTTTGTAATCATCAGTGATCTCAGCTGCCTGTCTGGCTGTTGAAACCTTCTGGTTCTCTACATTGGTTCTTGCTAACAGAGGGAGTGAACTTTTAAATTCTTCCAGGAGAATTATTTCCCTAAGGGTCTCATACAAAGCTTCTACCTTTAGTGCCCGCAACCAACCGATCAAAGTTAATTTGCTTTACCCTCTCAAATTCTATATAAGTCTGCCCAGGCTGTTTCCAGAGGTTCTGAAATTTCTGCCTATACACTTCAGGGACTAACTCATAAGCAGCGAGAATAGCCTTTTTTGCCATCTCATAATCTGCAAAAGCCTCCTCAGTAAGCATGGCGTAAACTTCATGAGCTCTTTAAATCTACTTTGCAGAAGCAGTGTCCAGCTTTCTTTCGGCCACTTCATCTGTCTTGTAATTTTTTCAAAAGAAATGAAAATTGCCTTTATGTCCCTATCCTCAAACTTCTGGAGAGATTGCACAAATTTAACCAGCTGCCCTCTGGGTCCTGGGCTGGAGTCAGTTCTTTCCTCACTGGAATTTTCATCGAGGTCAAGGCCACCCTGTTTTTTCAGTTCTAGCTTTTTAAATTTGAATACCCTTTCTTGCTACCTTTCTTCTTTTTCTTTCTCTCTCTTTTCTTTCTCCTGCCTCTCCTCTCATTGTGAAATTGTAATTCAAGTTTTTTCATTTCTTTTTCCTGTTCAAGCTCAAGTTTTTTTGTTTACAATTCTCTTTCCTGTTCAAGCTGCTTCATCTGTAACTGAATCTTAGCTAATTCAACTGAATTATCAATTGGATTGCCTTTTCCCTCTTCCAGTTTCAAATGCTGTGCTATTACCTCAATTATGCCTGTTTTCTTAGCTCCTGGTTTTAACTCTAATTCCAACGTTGCTGCCAATTCCTACTGCCTAGCCTTGATTAAGTTTTTCAAATCACTCAGAGATAAGTCAACCCTCCCCAGAAAGGTTGTAGCAACTGACAAAGCCATTCTGGTAATGTAAACTTTACTCAAATGCACAAATGTTTTCCTTTTCCCCTTTTCAGTTATTATTCTCTTGGCATTTCTTTGTGTGGATGAAGATTTTGGGAAGGTTGTACTCATCGGTTGCAGGCCTGCTGGTGGCTAGTCAGGCCTGTCATTGCCTTTGTGTTATCCCGCACAGAGCCCCCAATTATATGTTATGACCAAGACGGGAGGAGTGCACTGTCTTTCTCTAGTTCAACTTCTCCACAGGTCACAACATATATTTCAATGTTTACCCAGTTATCGATGTGGCCAATTATATACTCTATCTATTTTAATTTAAGAATAAAATCCACCAACCAGGTTTCTTTAATAAACAAAAGAAGTATTAATTCATTATAAAACAAGACTTAGTCAACAAAGATGCAAAACGTTAACACACAGTTTGAAATATGACAGTAAATATATATATATTCCCTTCTAAATATCCAATACACACACACACACACACACACGCACAAACACAGGTTAAAGAATAAATAAAGATGCTTTGGCCAAAGTGCTTGTCAATTCTTGAAGAAAAAGGATAAGATATGTTACATTCCAAATGGCATACAGTCTGGCATCCAAGTACACGTAGACGGGTCACTGGGATCTTTTCAGAAGCAGTTTGTTCAGGAGATGTTAAGAGGAAGTCTTCCAGAAGCTTCTCAGGAGAAATGCGGCAGCAGGAGTTTTAGCTATCACATGCTGGATTTTGCAGGGTTTCTCAGAGAGGTGGAGAAAGATGATCTGGGTGCTTCTCAGCAGGCTACAAACCCAACTGACTCAAAACAGTATTCAAAAATGAAACCTCCTCTGAGCACCACAAATCTTGACATGTCACTCCTCTTGTAAACAACTCCCATAGTCAGAAGGCACCCTGTTGTTTACTTAGTTGAAGACTTGTAACATTCAATAAATGTTGTTTTTAAACGGAGTCCTTCCAGTGACCTTTTAAAAAAAGTTCAGCATCTTTGGAATCACTTCAGTCCTCCAATGAATCCATCTCCACAATTCTAAAACACAAGTCCTCAAAAAATATTTAAAAATGGAAGCACTTTCATAACAATAGGGGATAGATTGGTGATATTAGTGTCAAAGGTGCATGATAGCTTTTGTCCATATTGATGCCACATCCCTTCATTTTTATTAGATTTGGTTAATTGCTACCATTGTTCCAGCGTGTGATGCAAGAGCTTCACATACCATAGGCAAATTTTGTGTGAGCATTCTAGAATCCTTCGAGGTCAGATGGGTGAAGTTACAAAACTGACAATTTTCATTACAGATTGCCAGTAATCTTGTGCTTACATTTGCAAGTTGAGGGAGTTAGGATGTAGAGGGAATTAGGGCAATTTTACCTAATACTAATGAGCAGCCACAATTTTCAACAAGACTCTATACTTTTTCTGCCAGCCAACTTCCATCCATAGAATGCTCAGCCAGTAATTTAAAATGGATTTTCTCCATAATTTCCAAAACAACTTATATATGAACTCTACATAACAAGAGCATTTTGTGGTATTTTCTTGGTATTACTAATCAGGACTCTGGGGACTAGCATCTGAATTTTATGAGGTCTCCGGCATCGGGGGAGTGGTGTGGGGGCCGGAAAATTTCTTCCAGGACAGGCCAGCCATGACCCCCGATGCCGAGAAGGCCTCACCACATTTTACCAGCGGCGGCGAGGCCTCAGTGCGCACCCCCCCCCAATCACCGAGCAGTGGGGCCTTCATTTAAATATTAAAATGAAGTAAAATAAATGCAAATTAACTTACCTTGTCCCAGCAGCCATCCCACGCCAATATTCCAGCTGCCAACTGCAACTCGTGGGCCTTCGGAACTCCATTCCAAGTTCTAAGGCGTGACACTGGTGGGGAGGGGGGAGGATGGAAAATTTCAGGGCAGTGGAGGAGCGGGGAAAACCACTCCAATTGGTTGAAGGGAAAGTGGGAAGGAGTTTAGGGTCAAAGGGAATAAAGTTCGTGGGGGAAAGGTCGTGAGTGAAAACTCACCTTTTTAGCGGGGATAGCACAAAAAGTCAACAGATTATTAATTGGGGATGTAGGATAGTGAATTGAAAATGTGAATAAATATATATCTACATTTTTAAGCATTCTGTCACTTTAAAACTCTTAATGAGACCAAAGGACTAAAGCCATTTAGAAATGGTACCTACGTGGTGGCGCCGGACACCGTTGCTAGGGACGGAACGGTTACCCCCTCTATGTCATCGGGGACGGCCGCTTCGTCCCCCCCCCACTTAAATTAGCCCCCGCACGAAATATCATGGAGGATCAGCGAAGGCGCATCCGTGCCTGAAGGCTGCCAACTTCAAAATGCACCACCGTAATGTGCGACGCGCTTATAAAATTCAACCCTAGGTTTTCCACCCATTGACTATAAAAGATTATAACTCAGCCTTAGTAACTAAATTGAAAATTGTAACAACCAAGAATAAAAATGATAAAAATGGCTACATGTCACCATGTTATCCTGAATGAAGTTGACCAGGCACCGGATATGTTCAGGGCAGCTCAATTTCAAGAAGAAGGCTTCAAACAGCCGTTAAGTCCCCTATGCAAAGGACTAATGCAGGCACCCTGGTTTCTGTACTGGACCCTTTACCAATATGGCAAGCAGGGGACTTCTACCAAGGGATGTGTGCACTACCCGCTGTATCTGACAGCTGTTTTACAACTGTTAATCATATTGGTTGTCAATTAATTTCTTGGTCATCATGCCTCAAAGACCTCTTACACACCTCCCCAAACAAATGTATGCAGTTGTCATACATGAACTGATCTGAAATTATGTGTATAGCACTGATTATTAGCATTTTCCTTTTTGGCTTTTTAAATCCAGGATATATTGGAGGATACCATGTTAGCTCCTTCAAAAAATACTGTTGACTGTTTTTTTTTCAATTTTCTTCATCATGACCATGGATTATTCACTTCATTTAACTATTTTGATTGACAAAGTCTGGCAAGTGACTTCCTTTGGTCAGAGTTTGGTCTGTTTTTCAAACTGGCCTTAATCGGGACTCTGAACACCCAGTGTCATTAAATTGATATCTCCCTCTCAAAAATACTTTATCAGTTTTTTTAGCATTTTTAATATTTTACTTACTACCACAGAATATTACTCTGTTTTGTATTTGCACACACATGTATATATATAATTTTCTTATCACTAAAGTTTATATATTTTTTTTAATGCCACAGCCAGTAATGTGGAAAACCCTGTGGTAGATAAAGCTTACAACATAAATAAAGATTTTCTATTTACAAATTTAAATAATGTTTAAATATTTGCATTCTATTTTCCATTACATAAGCACTGGATTTTGAATGATTTCCAAAACCACCTCTATCCACACACTTTTGGCTAGGAAATTTTGTAAGTGTTGTTCACTTTTCCAGTAAAAATTCCATGGACAGCCATCCAAACCTTATGTTATGTTCCTGGGTTTGGACCTTATTACTGTTCTGAGTTCTTACTTCATGATAAATGTTTTTCTGGTGGTGTTATTTGATCTTGATTTAGTATTGGGAGCCAAGTTTGTTTAAAGCGGGATTCAGGGTCTTTTAAGTAAAGCAAGAAGAAGGGCATAATTTTATGAAAAAGCACCAAACTACTGTATTAAATTCACCATTACCCTGTTCATTAAATTTGACAAGCTTACTCACAAAGAGTTCAATTTTCCATAGCTATATGGCTAAATATTTTCCTGCCTTTCCACGAACGCAAAAATTCTCTTGAGTTCAAGTGTAGACGTCTAGCCTGTTTAATAAGAAAACATTTCAGTTCCAGTTAAGCTGGCTCTGACTTTGTAAATATCTTTACATCAAGCATATTATTGTGTACTCATTCTAGCATCTTATTTTGTATTTCCAGATTATGAGCCTTTTCATGATTTTATTCTGTGTATAGAAGCAAATTAAAAATCCAATGTCTCTAAACATTTTGCTGCTTTCCTCACTATGGATTTTTCTTCAAATACTCATTCAACTGCGGTCTTTGTAAATACCTTGAGATGAGATTTACAATAAATAACTTTGGTGATCTTACTATGCGACCAAGAAGGGCATTGTTTACTCGAGTAGAGGGAAGAGGAGTCCATCGGGATTTCAGTTTTCGAATTGGCAGGCAAGAATGATTGACACATATAAGCTCCTTGAATGGTCATTGCTATCAATGTAAAATAATTGGCAGTCATATCCAATGATAACAGTTTGATCTCATTGTAAGTAATTTAAAATGACACCCTACACAATTGTCTCTCCATGCCAGAGTCCTCTTTTTGCCATGGGTTGCTTTTTCAAACTGCAAATAATGGGTTGAATTTTACAGCCCCCCACTCCCCCGACATCGGGGGTCGGGGCAGGGGGGGGGATGGGGGTGGGGTGACGGAAAATGTCTCCAGGAGAGGCCGGCTACAAGCCTTGACACTGGGAAGGCCTGGCCCAATATTGCAGGTGGCGGGGAGGCACCACTGGGCGACAGGAGGCCAAGCTAAATATGTAAATTTATTAAAATAAATGAATTAAATACTTACCCACTCCCACTGTCCGTCCCACTCCAATATTGTAGCTGATAGCCGGCACTCCCGCGCCTTCGGATCTCCATTCGGAGATCCGAAGCAGGGCACTGGTGGGGAGGGGGAGCAGGTAAATATTTTAGTGCAGGGGGAGGGGGAGCGGGGTCAAACTAATATGATCGGTGGATGGGATGGTGGAAAGGGTTAAAGATAAAAGTTTGTGAACTTTGGAGGGGGGAAACATCAGGTGCGCAAGGTAAGTATTTTGGTGGGGGGGAGGGCACGGAATGAATCGTATGTTTATTGGGGGGGTAGGAGAGGGGCTAGAAACATTCATTTAATCTTTTTTAATAAAGTTTAATCTGATTTTTCTTTAAATATTTAAATTGTCATGTAAGGCTCGAAGCCCTTTAAAAATGCCATCGGCGCCTGCACAGTGGTGTCTGACGCCATTGCCGGGGACGGACCGCCCACCCCCTCCACATCATCGCGGGGGGTGGGGGGGGGTGGTGGGTGGGAGCAATCTGCCCCGGCCATTTAAATGAGCTGCCAGATTTAATATTGTGGCCACTCCACAACGAGCGGTCCGAACGCGTGGACCGCCATAGTTACAGCTGCCACTGATCTCAGTGGCGGTGATGTAAAATTCAGCCCAATACTTCTCAATTCTGTCATACCACTCCCAATGATTTGCAGGGCCTTATCTGTCAAGCTGGCCTTTCAATGTCTTACCACCTGCATCAGTATTCCAATTAATGCACTACATATGTGAATTAATGCAATATCGTCCACATATTTACATGTCTATTAAAGCGTTTATTGATCATTCAGCAGCATTATTGCAGGTTTGTTTCAATTGGCTGCTCTGTTTTAGTTCCAGTGCATCTGAGTTTCAAGATCTGTATGTTTATGCAAATTGGAAAAAGGGAAGAAAAATTAACTTTCACTTAGTGCACTGCGTTTGTGTTAAGAGAAAATTAGACCCCTGGTTTGAAATCCTGATTTAAAGCTGGAAAAAAAAACAAAGAATCAGACAGCTCAAAGACAGGCCTGAATATAATCCTTCTGACAGCTGAAAACAAGGAATTAGCTTGTAAGTGCAGTGGGGTATGGGTTTGTCATAAATTAAGTTGCAGGTATATTTAAATTTCAATCATTTTTACAGTTAGGGGAAATAATCTAAAGTCCATAGATGCAACTTTGGAGCAGCAGTGAATTTAAAAATGACTAAAAGGGGTTGTGATTTGTTAAAGCACAGGATTTATTTTCCAGCAAGGTCTGGGGCATCCCCACCCCTGAAAACTTTGATTTTTGACCCTTTATTTGGTGCATTTTGGTGCCTACTGTAATACTACTTTTCAAGCCAAAAATAATTCTCCTGATATTTTAAAAATGAAAATAAAACTAGTTCTAGAAAATTCTATATAACATTACAGGATTCAATATAACAATATAGCATTCAGTTCCATTCATTGCAAATCTAATGCAGGCACAGCTGAAGAGTGAGTAGAGCGATGGAAGCTTCCATCATTCCTTCGACCATGTGTGATCTGTGGTTCCCTGTGTGGGCCTTTCATGCTACTGGAAATTCCTGACCAAGGGGAGGCACCAGGGGTTGGTTGAAGTTGTAGTTCTTTCTCATAAATATTGTCTCTCCAGCAAGTCTAACAGCGGATGAATCAGAGACGAGGGCTTTTCGTCCAGTGGACATCTTGAAGGATCTTGCGCACACCTGCAGGATTCGCTTACAGTGGTCGCAGACGACTTGAAGTTTAAGGAAGTGGAATCCCTTCCTGTGCATAAAGGCACCTGGTTGCTCTGAGAGAGCCTTGATGGTCACATGAGTGCAGTTGGTCACTCCCTGCACCCGAGGGAATCGAGCCACGACCCCAAAGCCGACCACCCTCTCAGCTTGACTGGCCTGATCAGTGGCAAACCTGATGTATTGGCCAGCCTGGTGGCACATGACATCTATCACCTGCTTGATGCAGTAATGGGCTGCCGACTGAGAGATGCCACATATATCTCCAGCTCATCCCTGGGATGACCCACAGGATGATAAATTTTAGTACCACCATGACCTTCACCATGACAGGCAATGGGTGTGCACCACTTCCCAATGATGTCAACTCCTGTTCCAGCATTCTGCACAGGTCCGCCACCACCAGTCTTTGAAAACATTGATGCTCAGACATCTCCATGAAGCTGAGCATCTGACGGTAATCCCTTTCAGCTGGGTAGCGCCTTCTACCTCTTGTCCCCATGCACCCTCCTTGTCCATGTCCTATTGCTTCCTCAAGCTGCAGGAGCTCCCCTTGCTGCTGCTCAGCTGCTCCATGTAGCTGCATTCCCATCTCACCTTCTACTGAAGGATTCAAACTCTGAATGCAGAACCCCCATTGGCAAATGAAGTCTTCACAGTGATGAGCCTCTCAAGCACCTCGTCCTGCCTCCAGTGGTGCAGTGGACCTGAGAGACACTCTTAACTAGCAGCCCTTCACCCTGGCCCCATCCTCTGCATTGGCTCCAAACTTGCTAGCTCTCAATTCTTTGCAACAGCCTGCCTTTTTCAACACACATCTGCAAGCAATGGCTGCTGGTGGCGGGACAATGTCAGGGAGCTGGCCTGATGCAGCCCCAAACCATTTTACCATTCCCTGCCTCCATTTTGCCACCAAAGGGCCAGTAACATCGCTGTTTCATGTTGATGACCTTTCAGAGAGACAGGGCAGTGGCAGGAGATGGTCCCCTGCAGTTCTCCTGAATGTGTAGTGAATCAAGCCATGGCCAAATCAGCTCCCCCAGAGGAGACTGAATTGGCACTGTAGGCAGATGACCATGCTGTCTGTCTGTCTGAAACTTTCTTTGGAAAGTTAGAGGACCTAGGGAAAGGATTAAATGGGCCCTGGTTGAGGCTCAGCGAGCCGACCCAGTATTGAGAAAGTTAGCACAATGTTCCCCAGATGGAAATTGATGCAGAGGGAATCCCTGATTACTACTATTTAAAGAATGAGGTACTGATGAGGAAATAGAGTTCTCCTCACAGACCTGAGGACAAAGAGTGGACCGTGGTTCACCAGTTAGTGGTGCTGCAGAGGTACCAGAGGGAAATATTAAGAATGGCCCATGATGGCTGTGCCTGTCAGTATATGCAAAACCAAAGCCCACATACGACAGCAGTTTGACTGGCCAAAACTCCACAAAGATGTGTTGGAGTACTGTAGAACTTGCCACATGTGCCAGGGCGAGGGGAAACCCAAACCTGTAGTGAAATCTGCACCCCTAACTCCTGTACTGGCGTTTGGAGACACTGCAGCAGAGGGCTGGTGAATTGTAAGGGACCCCTGCTGAGAACAAAAGGGGACAGACAGACACGCATCTGGCAGAGAGTTAGAGAGGAAGGGGACAAAGAGGACAGGTTAAAGGAGGTCCGGGAGGATTCCCAAATGAAACCCCTACTGCCGAAATGTTGGAAAAATTAGACCCCACATCCTCCTATGTAAATGTAGACAACAGAATCATCCTATCAGGGCTGCTAGCAGCACTTGCAAAAAGTTGCAGGGACAAAGAAAGTCCTCAAGAGGGCAGAGAAATTGTGAGGGTGATGTCTCATCTAGTCGAAGTGCCACAGGGAGATGCAGTGGAATTTGGACAAATACCTGTAAGTAGGAGTGTCCCAGAGGACAAAGGGAAGATTAGCAAAGAATCCTACCCCCACAGCCAGGAGAAAAGGGAACCAATCCTGAAGTGAACAGGATGACTCACCAGAGCACTGAAAGTGAGGTCAGAGTGGATCCACCCACTGCAGACTCCCATGATCAGAGCTCAAACCCAGAGCTAATTAAATCCAACAATCCCCCCTGCAGACCCCAACAGGAACAAAGGCACCCTAGACAATGATGGAAATTTGCAGGCATCAAGCTCCCCAAAAATGTTTATTGGGATGCCCATCCCCAGCTTATCACCAGATGATACTAAGGAAACTTTAAATTCACTAGGTAACACCTAACCATATCAGACCCACCTCAAGGGAAAATGAGGCAGTTTAAAGCAGCACTGCTACAAAGAAAAAGACAGGCTGAAATAATTTTAAGACTTCTGAGTACATGAGAGTGAATGAGAGAAATGTATGTGTGCTTTCCTGCATTTTGTCTTCCTTCTAACTTATAATGAAATGCTCCCATAATATCGCATTTCATTCAGTGTGCTGCGGAGGTGTGACAGAAACCACATCTGCCAAATAAAAACTTCTTAATTTTGTCATATGGGACACTGCTTGAAACTTTTTTACCGGACTTTGCAAATAACTTGTTTAAAAAAAGCAGAATTGAACAGTTGAAAATGTGGTTGCATATTTGTATTCTGAGAAGAAGAGGGCTGGCTGAGAGATGATGAACGGAGAGACACTGGAGGTGCTTCTTGATTCTATTAGCAAAATTGGTCCTGGCAATAGTGGTGATCAAGACCCTTTGACTTTGTAAGAGCCAAAACTCCCCCCACCCACCGCACCCCCGCCCCCCTCCCCAGACCCCACCGAGCATGTCTGGAATGCTCTGAAATCCAACAACCCTCCAAGAAGTTGCTGTTTCAAACAGAGAGGTGGTCACATGACCTACCTGCTGGTAAGATGGGGGCTTTTGAATTGTGCTTCATAGAAAGGAGACAGACTGCGGAGAGATTAAACAAATACTTTGTTTAAGTACTTCACGGAGGTTTAAGTACTTCACGGAGGAAGACACTGAAAATCTTCCAGAAATACTCAGGAACCAAGGGACTTGTAAAATTGAGGAACTGAAAGTAATTAGTATCAATAAAGAGGTAGTATTCGAAAAATTAATTGGATTGAAAGTTGATAAATCCCCTGGACCACATGAGCTACATCCCAGAATATTGAAGAAGGTGGCTATAGAAATAGTGGATGCATTGGTGGTTATCTTTCAAAATTCTATAGATTTTGGAAGGGTTCCTGCAGACTAAAAAGTAGCAAATGTACCCCCACTATTTAAGGAGGGAGCGAGAGAGAAAATGGAGAACTACAGACCTGTTTGACATCAGTAGTAGGGAAAATGTTAGAATCTATTATAAAGGATGAGATAACTGAACACTTGGAAAATAATGATATGATTGGGCAGAGTCAACATGGATTCGTGAAAGAGAAATCATGTCTGACAAAGCTGTTGGAGTTTTTTGAGGATGTTACTTACAGCATTGATAAAGGAGAACCAGTGAAAGTGGCGTATTTGGATCTTCCGAAGACTTTTGATAAGGTCCCACACAGGAGATTAGCACATGGGATTGGGGGTAATATACTGCAATGGATTAATAATTGGTTAACAGACAGAAAGCAGAGAGTAGGAATAAATGGCTCATTCTCAGGATGGCAGGCTGTTACTAGTGGGGTGCTTGGGCCACAGCTGTTCACAATCTATATAAATTATTTGGATACGGGGACCAATTGTAATATTTCCAAATCTGCGGATGACACAAAACTAGGAGGTAATGTAAGTTGTGAGGAGGATGCAAGAAGGCTTCAAGGGGATTTGGACAGGCTATGTGAATGGGCAAGAACATGGCAGATGGAATATAATGTGAATAAGTGGGAAGTGATCAACTTTGCAGAAAAAAACCAGAAAGGCAAAATATTTCTTAAATGGTGAGAGGTTAGGAAGTGTTGATGTCCAAAGAAACCTGGGTATCCTTGTTCATGAATCACTAAAAGCTAGTATGCAGGTCTTTGGCCTCCTTATCTCGAGAGACAATGGGTAAGCGCCTGGAGGTGGTCAGTGGTGTGTGGAGCAGCGCCTGGAGTGGCTATGAAGGCCAATTCCAGAGTGACAGGCTCTTCCACAGGTGCTGCAGAAAAATTTGATTGTCGGAGCTGTTACACAGTTGGCTCTTCCCTTGCGCCTCTGTCTTTTTTCCTGCCAACTGCTAAGTCTCTTCGACTCACCACACTTTAGCCCCACCTTTATGGCTGCCCGCCAGCTCTGGCGAACGCTGGCAACTGACTTCCACGACTTGTGATCAATGTCACAGGATTTCATGTCGCGTTTGCAGACGTCTTTAAAGCGGAGACATGGACGGCCGATGGATCTGATACCAGTGGCGAGCTCACTGTACAATGTGTCTTTGGGGATCCTGCCATCTTCCATGCGGCTCACATGGCCAAAGAAACCTGGGTATCCTTGTTCATGAGTCACTAAAAGCTAGTATGCAGGTGCAGCAAGCAATTAAGAAAGCAAATGGTATGTTGGCCTTCATTGCAAACGGAAAGATCCTTCGGGGGAGAAAGTTTAAGGAGGCGGAATCCCCCTCCCTTTAAACACTTAATAGGATGGGGTTCCTGCCCCAAGATCTGCCAGCCAGTCACAGGGCCGGTGGCACAGCAGATCAGGAGAGCCACCAGGAGCGGTGGCCACTGCTGGTACTCCAGAGGCCTCAGATTCAGACCCAGCGCTGGAACCTGAAGAAGAGGTAAGTGAGACGGGGTCGCCAGGGACGGTCCAGATGGCCCCGGCAAGGGGAGGTGAGTGAGTGGGCGTTCAGTCCATGGGGAAGGATGTGCCGTGGGGGTGAATTGGTTCCCGGTGGGGATCCTCCATGGACTACAAATTGCCCATGGAAGAGGGTCCCACCCCCAAGCCCACAGGGAGGGTGCCTCATTTTCCAAGGCACCTTCCCTGCATGACAGGATCCCCCCTCCCCCCCCACCACCACCGCTGGTATGATGCCAGCAAGGGCAGGAAGAGGCTCTTGAGTGGCTGTTAATAGGCCACTTAAGGGCCTCAATTGGCCTCTGGGCAGGAAGGCCACCATTGGCCTATGCTGCCCCCAGGAGTATCGGAACCTGCAATCCTAGCATCAAGTTCTGTGGCAGCCACTGCTGCTCCAATTCATTGCCCCCCCCCCCCCTCACCCCCAACCACGAAATCTGCCGTTGGGAGGAGAATAAGATCTGGCCCATAGGGTGGGGGCATTGCCTAGACGTATGTGGCCACTGCACCTTCCTTGCAGATGCACAGCAATTCCTGATCGCTGATCACCAAAAGCTAGCCTCACTTCCAAGCTAGATATATTTTTATCACACACATCCACCTATTGAGGCTATACGCAGTGCATCTTAACCTTTTCAGCTTTGTTACTGCTGGCTCTCAGGAGCAAAATGCATCTCATCCATGGAGCAGGTTCAGGAAAAGAAACAACACCTTGCCCCCTCCCCCATACCTGCACCTAGAAGAGGAGGAGGAAGGGTCGGAGCACATAGATTTAGATATACAGCAGTGAAACAGGCCCTTCGGCCCACCGAGTCTGTGCCGACCATCAACCACCCATTTATACTAATCCTACACTAATTCCATATTCCTACCACATTCCCACCTGTCCCTATATTTCCCTACCACCTACCTATACTAGGGGCAATTTATAATGGCCAATTTACCTATCAACCTGCAAGTCTTTGGCATGTGGGAGGAAACCGGAGCACCCGGAGGAAACCCACGCAGACACAGAGAGAACTTGCAAACTCCACACAGGCAGTACCCAGAATTGAACCCAGGTCGCTGGAGCTGTAAGGCTGCGGTGCTAACCACTGCGCCACTGTGCCGCCCCGATGAATACACTGTGTCGGTGGCTACCAATCGCAGGCAGCAGCTCAGAGAACGGCAACATGCGCAAATTCGAGGTTAGTTTAAAAGAGCAATCCTTACAGTTGGACGCACCAGGTGCCAATGGGCAGCAGCCATTCAGGGTGGAATTGACACCACAAGAACCACCTTTCTGTGGGGGCAAGGTTGCATATGAGTGGTGCTGCAAAGGAGTCAGATGAGGACCTCACTGGGCCAAGCTTCAGAAGAAGGCTGATGGATTTAACAAATCAAATGTTTGGTGCAATGGAAATCTTGCCTGAAAGCCAATGGGCCATGTCTCTTGGTCTGTGGCTGGATGCAGAGCTTGGAACCCATCCTCTTCAGCATAGAGATGCTTGTGATTCCAGCCAGCAACCTGTGGAGCCTGACATCATGCAGCATCTGATGACTGAGGTTGCAGCTTTTGCTGCTGTCATTGCAGCTTCGGTAGAAAGGCATACAGCTCCCTGGAATGTCAAAGTGCTGCAATGGAAGTTCAGGCAGCTGCCATTGTGGCTCTGGGCTCCTTGGTTGAAAGGGACTTACAGGGCTGGATTTTACAGTGGGTGTGAGGGAGCTAACCACTGGCCAAAACGTCAGTGACAATCCTGCCTCTGCCAGACATGGGGATCCAGACCGGATTTTACGGTCCACAGTCCTTAATTGGTCTTGGGCAGGACTTCTACTTCATTGAGGCCTGAAGTCCTGCCTAACGGAGCTGCTGGCCAATTAGCAGGCCGGCAACTCATAGTCCCAGCAGCGCCACTGGGAGCAGTGGCCACTGTTGAGACTGCAACCCAGCTTCAGGATGAAGATGATGGAGAGCACTGGAAAAGTGGTAAGTGAGCAATTGGTTGGGCCCCTGCGAGGCAAGAGGTTCAGTTAAGGGGGCATCTTGGGCGTGGGGGGCAGTTGGGGCTTCAGAGGTGTTCCTCCATGGGGAACAGTGTGCCCCCCGAGGCTGCCAGAGGCCGCCTAGTTTTATCAGGCAGCTTTTCTGAGGCCTCAGCCGCCTGCCAGCCAACCATACAAGCCTCTTGGCACTGGCCGTTTCTCACCACCGCCACCCAGCATAAATTGGCAGCAGTGGCTGGAGAGAGTCGGGAAGGACTCCTCCAGCCTCCCACTCCATTTTACTCCCCCCCCCCCTCCCCTGCCACCTGCTATTTTGTGGGACACAGAGTGTTTCAGCTGCCCAGTGATCTATCCTTCACCATATCCCTGGGCTAGCTGAACAGAGACCCTGGGGTTGTGACGTTGACATCATGGAGCAGGAATGTACTGGCTTCTCTCTGGATTCCAGTGTTGCTACTCCCTCCACCACTACTGCACCATTGTCCTTGGAGTTGCCTGTCAACCAGGTGGTCCAGACTGCAGAAGCCCATGCTGAGTTGATGCATTCTAAAGCAAGATCACCACAGCCCACAACCTCTCAAGGACATCCCAGAAGGACATCTGAACTGCCCTTTTCAGGTTCTCAGCAGCCATCAGCCTTACCTATTCAAGGAATACCAGGATGAATAGTTTAATTTTTGTAAGTCATGCTGGCTTTGTCATATTTGTGTAGTTTTTGATGTATATAAACAGCGATTATGGTTAATTGGGTGGTGGTGGAATCAGTGGTCTTTTTTGTAAAGTTCTTTTTTTATTGTGATCTTCTTGGAGAAGGGGTTGAAAGGATTGAGTGCAGCTGATGAACTGCCTGGTGTATCCTATGTCATGAAAGATGCATCATGTGACAACAGTGTGCCAGAGTCTGATGGTGGAGACAGCTCTCAAAAGCACTCTTCAATTAGATGGCAGCAAGCATCCCTCCCAGGTGTGGCTTGTCTACCTGGAAGCCTCTAGTGCTCTCCCTGATCCCCCATGTCTTCTTCCACCTCCTCAACTTTCTCCTCCTCCCCCTGTGGCTCTTCCCTCTGGCACAAGGGCTGGTGGTAATGGCTGGTCTCTCACAATCACCAGATGGTGTAACATGCAGAAAATTACCACAAATGTGAAAACCTTCTTGGCCGAACACAGCAGGGCATCTCCTGACTGGTCAAGGCTTCTGAATCTCTGCTTGAAGACGCCAATGGTTTCCTCGATGATTTTTCTGGTGGTTGAGTGGCTCTCATTGTATGAGTGCTCAGCTGGTATCTGGGGATTTCTTACAGGAGTCATGAGATATGGCATCAGAGAGTATCCCTGTTACCTAGTACCCATCCATACACATTGCATTGGAGTTCAAAGATTGGTGGGACTGATGACTGTCTCATTATAAATGCATCGTGGCAGCTCCCTGGTTAGCAGGTCTTCACCTGGATAATGCACTGCTGGTGGTCCCAGACAAGCTGCACAAAGAAGTAATGAAATTCCTTCCTTTTCCATATTTACTCTGAGTTTAAATGAGAGACTCGCATGGCCACATATGTATAGTCAATGGCCCCTATGGAACTGTGGGGAATCATGCAATCCTGTCAAATCTGAAAGTTGTCTGCCTCTGGTCTTTTCTGGCAATAAGGGAATGAGTCATTCATCAGCGTGTATAGAACTGCAGTTAACTCCCTTATGCAGAAGTGCACCAAGGATTGTAAGGTGTGATTTATATATCCTGTGGTAACCTAGAAGATTCTAGTAGTATAACAGTTAAGTACTACTGTGACTTTGACTGTCACAATGCAGTCATTGCTGTGCTGTGACATCTGAGTCTTCATTCTACAAATCCACAGATCTCTGTAATGATCTCCTTGGTAAAGCACAGTCTCCTCATGCATTGGTCTTGGGCCATGTGAATGTAGGAATATTTCTCTCTGAAGACCCAGGTGGGTAGGATCTCCTGCTTAGAGTCCTCTTCACCCTCCTGTCCCTCTCTCATGGAGCAGCTCGTGTTGCGCTGCCTAACCTTATCTCCTCCAATTCATCACGCAGAACAAGAACGACCCCTAACAAGATGCCCATTACCAACCACTCCCTTACTCCTGGTGACTCCTGTAAGGTACAGTAGCACAGCACTCAATCTTTTTAGGTGAAGGATTGAGAGAACATTCCAGAAAATTGTTGATAGAGTGTTGGTGAAATCTTGACAAAGTGTCCCAGAATGTATCCTAATGCATCTCAAAATCCTCTTCAAATGCAGTGCAGTGAGTCGATCTTAATCAGCAAGTGAACATTGAAAGCTGAGCAAAATACTCAGCAAAGACTTGTTTACTCCTATTCAGCTGGTCACTGTTAGGAAAGATCATGAAATGAAGCATTATCCACAAAATGGCATGCAGCCTCTTTAATGAGGGCTAGCAGGCAATTTAATTTGCGATCAGGCACTTAATCCCATTCCTGATCCACACTTCAAATCCTTTACCAATATGATGTCTTGCGCTAAACATGGGGTAAACCCGTGTTGCAGCTTACGACCTCACATTGGCAACTTCTTTACCGCCTTGGTACCTAAAGTATTTGGCCAAAATGTCCCCTAAGCTTTCGGTCTCTGGCAATTTCTAGATTTTATAACTCTTTTGGCCATGTTAGAAGTGTATTTTCTTGTGCTAAAAATAAAAATGATTGCACATTGTAGTCATTTAAAAAAATGCTCAAAACTGATTTGCAGGAACAAATTGGCTTGTATTCCCTTGTGTATAGAAGATTGAGGGGTGATCTGATCGAAGTATTTAAAATGTTAAAAGGATTCAATGGGGTAGATAAGAAGAAATTATTTCCTTTGGTGGGGGAATCAAGAACAAGGAAATTAAATCTTAAAATTAGAGCTAGCCCATTCAGGAGAGTAAACAGGAAGCACTTCTTCACACAAAGGGTAAGAGAAATCAGGAACTCTCTCCCCAAAAGGCTGTAGATTCTGAGACAATTGGAGCTTTCAAGGCTGCAATAGATACTGGGAACAGTAGCATAGTGGTTATGTTACTGGACTAACGAGCTAGAGACATGAGTTGAAATTCTACCATGGACACTGTAAAATTTAAACTCAGTTAATTAAACGAATCTAGAATAGATACTAGTGTGGTGACAATGAAACTACTAGTTGTCATAAAAATCCACCTGGTTCACTAAGGAAAGGAAATCTGCCATCCTCACCTGATCTGACCTATTTGTGACCCCAGAACCACAGCAATGTAGTTGACTCTTAACTACCCTCTGAAACACCACGAAGTATAATAAGAATAAAACCAGACTGATAATCCAGTATCGACCTAGGAAACAGATTCAGACATGACAAAGACACAACCAGCCCAGTCAACCCCTGCAAAGTCCTCCTCACTAACATTTGAGGACTTGTGCCAAAATTGGCAGAGCTGTCCCACAGACAAGTCAAGCAACAGCTTGACATATTCATACTTAAAGAATCATACCATTCAGGCAATGTCTCAGACTCCACCATCACTATCCCTGGATATGTTCTGTACAACCGGCAGGAAAGACCCACAAGAGGTGGCAGCACAGTGGTATACAGTCAGGAAGCAGTGGCCCTGGGAGTCCTCAACATTAATTAAGGACTCCATAAAGTCTCATGACATCAGGTCAAACATGTGCAAGGAAACCTCCTGCTGATTACCACCTACCACCCTCCCTCAGCTGATGAATCGGTACTCCATGTTGGACAACACTTGGAAGAAACACTGAGAGTAGCAAGGGCACAGAATGCACTCTGGATGGAGGACTTCAATGTCCATCACTAAGAGTGGCTCGGTAGCACCACTACTGTCTGAGCTCGCTGAGTCCTGAAGGACATATCTGCCAGGCTGTGTCAGTAGCAGGTGGTAAGAGAGCCAAAAAAAAACAACCTACTTGACCTCGTCCTCACCAATCTACCTGTCGTTGGTGCATCTGTCCAAGACAGTATTGGTAGGAATGTCCAGCGCACAGTCCCTGTGGAGACTGAGTCCTATCTTCACACTGAAGACACCTCCATCATGTTGTGTGGCACTGCCACTGTGCTAATTGGGATAGATTAAGAGCATATCTAGCAGCTTAAAATTGTGCATGCTCGAGGCAGCAGCAGAATTGTATTCCACCACAATCTGTAACTTCATGGCCCGGCATATCGCCCACTCTACTGTTGCCATAAAATAAGGGGAGCAATTCAGAATCAATGAGAAGTGTAGGCGAGCATGCCAGGAGCAGCAGCAGCCATACCTAACATGAGGTGGCAACCTGTTGAAGCTACAACATATGACCACATGCATGCAACATGGCAGAAGCAGCATGCTATAGATAGAACTGAGTGACCCCACAACAAACAGATCAGATCAAAGCTCTGCAGTCCTGCTACATCCAGTTGTTAATGGTGGTGGGCAATTAAACAACTAACTGGAGGAGGCTTCATAAACATCTCCATCTGCTAAGGTGGCAGAGCCCAGCACATCAGTGCAAAAGACGAAGCTGAAGTGTTTGCAACTATCTTCAACCAGAAGGGCCGAGTGGATAATCCATCTAGGCCTCCTGCTGAGAACCCCAACATCACAGAAGCCAGACTTCAAAGCATTTGATTCACTCCACATGATAGCAAGAAACAGCAGAGCACACTTAATACAGCAAAAGCTATGGGCCCTGACAAGATTCCAGCTGCAGTGCTGAAGGTGTGCTCCAGAACTGGCCACACCTCCAGCCAAGTTATTCCAGTACAACTACAAAACTAACATCTACCCAACAAATTGAAAAATTGCCCAGGTATGTCCTGTCCACAAATCCAATATGGCTAATTAACACCCCATCAGCCCACTGTCAATCATCAGCAAAGTGATAGAATGTGTCATCTAAAGTGATATCAAGGACATTTGTTCACCAATAACCAGTTCATTAATGCTCAATTTGGATTCCATCAGGACTTGGCTCCAAACCTCGTGCCTTGGTCCAAAAAGCTGAGTTCCACAGGTGAGGTAGAGGTGACTGTTCTTGACACCAAGAAAGCATTTGACCGAGTGTGGTACCAAGGAACCCTAATAAAATTAAAGTCAATGGGAATCAGGCTGGCTAGAGTCATGCCTAGAACAAAGGAAGGTAGTTGCAGTTGCAGTTGTTGGAGGCCAATGATCTCAGCCCCAGGACATTGCTGCACGTGTTTATTTGGGTAATGTTCTAAGTCAGCTGTTTCATCTATAACCTATCCTCTATCATAAAGTCAGAACTGCACAGTGTTCAGTACCATTTGTAACTCAAGAACAGAAACATAAGAAACAGGAGTAAGATTAGACCAAACGACCCTCAAGTCTGCCCTGCCATTCAATGATTATGGCTAATATTCTACTTAAACTTTACTTTCCTACCTAATTCCAATAGCCCTTAATTCTCTTAGATTTCAAGAATCTATTGATCTCAGTCTTGAATATACTCAATAACAGAGAATTCACAGCCCACTGCAGTACAGAATTCCAAACATTCACAACTCTCTGAAGGAATAAATTTCACTTCATCTCAGTCCTAAATGGCCAACCCCTTATCCTGAGACTGTGCCCCCATGTTCTAGACTCTCCAGCCAGGGGTAACAACCTCCCAGCACCCACCCTGTCAAGCCCTCTCAGAATCTTGTAAATTTCAATGAGATCACTTCTTATTCTTCTAAACTCTGGAGAGTATAAACCCATTCTGCTCAATCTCTGTTCCGTAGGACAACACTCTCATCCTAGGATTCAACCTAGTGAGCCTTTGTTGCACCGCCTCTAAGGCAAATATATCCTTCCTTAGGTATGGAGGCCAAAAATGTACACAGAACTCCAGGTCTGGTCTCACTAAAGCCCTGTACAATTGCAGCAAGACTTCCTTACTCTTGTACCCTACCCCCTTTAATAAAGATAAACAAGCCTTCCTAATTGCTTGCTGTACCTGTATATTAACTTTTGGTGTTTCATGTACAAAGACACCCAAATCCCTCTGAACGCCAACATTTAGTAGTTTCTCGCCATTTAAAAAATATTCAGTTTTTCTATTCTTCCTCCCAAAGTGAATAACTTCACATTTCCCCATTTTATACCGCCAACTTACTGGTCTCTCACTTAACCTGTTTATACCCCTTTGCAAACTCCTTGTGCCTTCCTCACAGCTTACTTTCCCACCTAGCTTTATATTGTAAGAAAACTTGGATACATTGCACTTGGTCCCTTCATTTAAATTGTTAATATAGATTGTAAATAGCTGATGCCACAGCACTGATCCTTGGTGCACTCCACTAGTAGCAGCCTGCGTAACTGAAAATGGCCAGTTTATTTCTACTTTCTGTTTTCTGTCATTTAACCAATCCTCAATCCAAGTTATATATATTAACCCTGATCCCATGAGCCCTTATTTTGTGTATCAACTTTCATGTGGCACTTTACCGAATGCCTTTTGAAAATTCAAATATGTTACATCAACTGGTTCCCCTTTAGATACCCTTCTAGTTACATCCTCAAAACACTCTAATAGATTTGTCAAACATGATTCCTCTTTCTTAAAACCATGTTGATTCTGCCTAATCATGTTATGATTTTCTAAGTGTTCTGCTACCATTTCCTTAATAATGGATTCCAGCATTTTCCTGATGGCTGATATCAGGTTAACTGGCTGTAGTTACTTGCTTTCTCTGTACCTCCTTTCTTGAATAGCTGTGTTACACTTGCTACCTTCCAATCCATTGGGACCATTCCAGAATCTTGGAAATCTTGGAAGACCACAGCCAATGCATCCATCATCTCTGCAGCTAGCTCTTTTAGATCCCTAGGATGTAGACCATCAGGCCCAGGGTCAGCCTTTCGTCCCATTAATTTCTCCAGTACCTTGTCTTTACCAATCTTAATTAATCTAAATTCCTCAATCTCATTAGACCCTTGGTTCCACACTATTTCTGGAATAGTTTTTACTGTGAAGACAGATACAATTTTTTTTTTAATCTCTGCTATTTCCTTATAGTTTCTCCTGTCTCAGTTTTTAAGGCAGTGGTTCTCAAACTGTGGGGATCTGCAGAGACCTTCCAGGGGTTCCATGAAGTAGGGCTGCTCCATGGATGGGTGGCATGGGCAACCATCCAAGGCACTGTCATTGAGTAAATGAGTGGGCGGCGACCAGAGGCATGCTTGGCTCCTCCTAAGCACCTGCTCTACTCCTGCTCCTGCTTCCCCTCCCCACCCCATGATGTTCTCCTGCTCTCTCCGTGCTCCTACTCCCCTCATGCTCCTGCTCTCTTGTGCTCCTACTCTCTCTAGGATTCTGATTTCTCCACACTCCTACTTTCCCCATTCTCCTGCTTTCTCAGTGCTCTCTCTCACATGCTTCTGCTCTCACCAGAGTGTGCTTCTCCATTGCTCATGCTCTCCCTGCTTCCTTTGTGCTTTCTCTGTGTTCTGCTCATCTTGTGCTCCTGCTCTCTCCAGGCTCCTGCCAAGGATAGACAGACCCCGTAGTGAGAAGCAGGCACCCCCATCTCACTGATATCTGTAAATAAATACGTTTTCTTAAATGCATTTTTAAACCACTCATTATGTGCAGCATATTTTGTGTATTATATAGCATTATCACTTAGATGGGGTTCCATGATTACTAATCGATATGAAAAGGGGGACTTCAACCAAAAAGTTTAAGAACCACTGATCTAAAAGATAACACGGCATTATTTGAAGAACAGAGAATTCTCCCTCGTGTCCTGACCAACACTCATTCCTCAACCAACATCACCAAAACCTATTCATTGGGCATTTATCTTACTTGTTGTTTGTGGGATCTTACAGTGTGAAAAATTGACTCCTGTATTTGCATAAAAGACAACAGTCATTACATTATAAAAATAATTCATTGGCGGTGAAGCACTTTGGGGCATCCTGAATACTTGAAAGGCACTATGTAAATGCAAATTTTCCTACTTTAAATCCAGCACTCTTACCCCAGCAGCTCAGTTTTTTGTATATCCGAAATTCTGCAGCTGGATAAAGAGTTAGATTTAGAAGTGTAAACACGGTGAGCTGACTCATTTGAGGAGCTGACTCATGGACATCAGTTTCCTGGACTCTGAGCCAAACAAGCACCAATATAAAAGTATTTTCGTGACTCTTCAGATACTGAAGCAGTCCGTGTAGACATGCAGCAAGACCAGGACAATATCTAGGCTTGGGCTGATAAGTGGTAAGTAACATTCGCGCCACACAAGTGCCAGGCAATGACCATCTCGAACAAGAGAGAATCTAACCATCTCCCCTTGACATTCGATGGCATTACCATCGCTGAATCCCCCACTATCACATCCTAGGGGCTACCATTGACCAAAAGCTGGACAAGAGTAGCCATATAAATTCCGTGGCTACAAGAGCAGGTCAGAGGCTAGGAATCCTGTGGCGACTAACTCGTCTCCTGACTCCCCAAAGCCTGTCCAGCATCTACAAGGCACAAGTCAGGTGTGTGATGGAATACTCTCCACTTGCCTGGATAGGTGCAACTCTAACAACACTCAAGAAGCTCAGCACCATCCAGAACAAAGCATCCCGCTTGATTGGCACCCCATCTACAAACATTCATTCCCTCCACCACTGACGCACAGTGGCAGAAGTGTGTACCATCTACAAAATGCACAGCAGCACAGCACCAAGGCTTCTCAGACAGCACCTTCCAAACCCGCGACCTCTACCAACTAGAAAGACAAGGGCAGCAAATACATGGGAACACCACCACCTGCCAGTTCCCCTCCAGCTCACACACCATCCTGACTTGGAACTATATCGCCGTTCTTTCACTGTCGCTGGGTCAAAATCCTGGAATTCCCTTCCTAACAACACTGTGGGTGTACCTACCTCACATGGACTGCATCGGTTCAAGAAGGCAGCTCAGCATCACCTTCTCAAGGGCAATTAGGGATGGGCAATAAATGCTGGCCTAGCCAGCAATGCCCACATCCCATGAAAGAATTTTTAAAAATTTTAAAAGACATTCAGCAGGTTCAGTGCTGTAAGTCACCTCCTGTGGGCATCAGGCTTACAGCATAAGCTTCTCTTCTGCAACCTCCCCAAACCTAGTGTTTTAAGCATAATCTCTTGACATTGTTGAATTATTTTGGGCAACCCTGCTAAGTTTTTTTTTATTGCAAGCAATAATATTCAACAGTTCACTCACTTTGGGCTGAATTCTATGGGTCCCCTTGGGAAAGGAATGGGGTGTGCATAAAATTGCGTTGAAATCCAGGGGGCGGAGTATCCGTCACCTTCCAGATGCCTTCCAATTTAGTCCAGGGCGGGGAAGGCTGAGGACGCCCTTCCTGTCCCAGGCCAATTGAGGCCCTTAGGTGGTCAATGAATGGTCACTTGGGCCTCTTCCGGCCTCTGTCTCAATTTAATTAAAGGCGGAGGAACCTGCCGCCATGGGGAGGCACCACAAGGTAAAACCTGGTGCCTCCTGATAGGATTGTGGAGGGCTCCCTCCTTTGGGGGAAATCCAGCCCCCCTGGTGGCAATTACCACCCACCTGGCAAGACCCTCCTCCCCCACCCTCACTAACCCCACACCCCCATCCCGTCGCCAGGACCTGCCTGAATGGACCTGGCAAACCCAATTCCACTTAGCTCTCCTGGGGTCTCTGGAATCTTTGGTACTGCAGGGCTCTTGGAGGTGGGAGCTCGTCTCTTAAAGAGATGGCGCCCCAACACCGGGCAGTAAATTGCCTACCTGCCGTGTAATTGCAATAGGGATTCAATGGAGTCATTGAGTCATAGAGTGATACAGCACAGAAGCAAGCCCTTCGGCCCATCGTGTCTGTGCCGGCCATCAAGTACCTACCTATTCTAATCCTATTTTCCAGCACTTGGCCCGTAGCCTTGTATGCTGTGGCGTTTCAAGTGCTCATCTAAATACTTCTTAAATGTTGTGAGGGTTCCTGCCTCTACCACCTCTTCAGGCAGTGCGTTCCAGATTCCAACCACCATCTGAGTAAAAATTTGTTTCCTCAAATCCCCTCTAAACCTCCTGCCCCTTACTTTAAATCTATGCCGCCTGGTTATTGACCCCTCTGCTAAGGGAAAACTTTTCTTCCTGTCTAACCTATCAATGCCTCTCATAATTTTGTACACCTCAATCAGGTGCACCCCCTCAGCCTTCTCTGCTCTAAGGAAAACAACCCTAGCCTTTTCAGTCTCTCTTCATAGCTGAAATGCTCCAGCCCAGGCAACATCCTGGGGAATCTCCTCTGCAACCCACTCCCGTGCAATCACATCCTTCCTATAGAGTGGTGACCAGAACTGTACACAGTAATCCAGCTGAGGCCTAATTAGCGTTTTATACAGCTCCATCATAACCTCCCTGCTCTTATATTCTATGCCTTGGCTAATAAAGGCAAGTATCCCATATGCCTTCCTTACCACCTTATCTACCTGTACTGTTGCCTTCAGTGATCTATGGACAAGTACACCAAGGTCCCTCTGACCCTCTGTACTTCCTAGGGTCCTACCATCCATTGTATATTCCCTTGCCTTGTTAGTCCTCCCAAAATGCATCACCTCACACTTCTCAAGATTAAATTCCATTTGCCTCTGCTCCGCCGATTTTACCAGCCTATCTATATTGTCCTGTAATCTAAGGCTTTTCTCCTCACTATTTACGACACCACCAATTTTTGTATCATCTGCAAACTTACTGATCATACCTCCTATATTCACATCTAAATCATTAATGTACAAACTACAAACAGCAAGGGTCCCAGCACTGATCCCTGTGGTACACCACTGGTCACAGGCTTCCACTTGCAAAAACAACCCTCGACCATTACCCTCTGTCTCCTGCCACTAAGCCAATTTTGGATCCAATTTGCCAAATTGCCCTGGATCCCATGGGCTCTTACCTTCTCAACCAATCTTCCATGAGGGACCTTATCAAAAGCCTTACTGAAGTCCATGTAGACTACATCAACTGCTTTACCCTCATCTACACATCTTGTCACCTCCTCGAAAAATTCAATCAAGTTAGTTAGACATGATCTCCCCCTGACAAAGCCATGCTGACAATCCCTGATTAATCCCTGCCTCTCCAAGTGGAGATTAATCCTGTCCCTCAGAATTTTTTCAAATAGTTTCTCAACCACTGATGTTAGACTCACTGGCCTGTAATTACATGGTTTATCCCTGCTACTCTTCTTGAATAATGGTACCACATTCGCTATCCTCCAATCCTCTGGTACCTCTCTTGTGACCAGAGAGGATTTGAAAATTTGTGTCAGAGCCCCTGCTATCTCCTCCCTTGCCTCAGATAACAGCCTGGGATACATCTCATCTGGGCCTGGGGATTTATCGACTTTTAAGCCCACTAAAACAGCTAATACTTCCTCCCTTACAATGCTAATATGTTCAAATATATCACAATCCCCCTCCTTGATCTCTACACCTACATTGTCCTTCTCCATAGTGAACACAGATGAAAAGTAATCATTTAAAACCTCACCTATGTCCTTCGGCTCCACACACAGATTGTCACTTTGATCCCTACTGGGCCCTACTCTTTCCCTGGTTATCCACTTGCCCTTAATATATTTATAATATGCCTTAGGATTTTCCTTTATCTTTCCTGCCAGTGTTTTTTCATGTCCCCTCTTCGCTCTCCTAATCACTTTTTAAAGTGCCCTCCTACACTTTCTATACACCTCTAGTGCCTGCGCTGTTTTCAGTTCTCTGAATCTGCCATAAGCCTCCTTTTTTTTCCTGATCCAATCCTCTATATCCCTTGACATCCAGGGTTCTCTGGACTTGTTGGTCCTACCCTTCACCTTAACGGGTACATGTTGGCTCTGAATTCTCACTGTTTCCTCTTTGAATGACTCCCACTGGTCTGATGTAGACTTTCCTACAAGCAGCTGCTCCCAGTCCACTTTGGCCAGATCCTGTTTTATCAAATTGAAATCAGCCTTCCTCCAATTCAGTACCTTTATTTCTGGTCCATCTTTGTCTTTTTCCATAACTACCTTAAATCTTATGGAGTTATGGTCACAATCCCCGAAATGCTCCCCCACTGACACTTCTACCACTTGTCCGGCTTCACTCCCTAGGATTAGGTCCAGTACCGCCCCTTTTCTTGTAGGACTTTCTACGTGCTGGCTAAAAAAGCTCTCCTGTATGCATTTTAAGAATTCTGCCCCCTTTAAGCCTTTTGCACTAAGACTATCCCAGTTGTTATTGGGGAAGTTGAAATCCTCTACTATTATTACCCTATTATCCCACCTCTCTGAGATTTGCCTATATATCTGCTCCTCTATCTCTTCCTGACTGTTTGAAGGTCTGTAGTACACTCCCATCCAAGTGATTGCCCCTTTTTAGTTTTTAAGTTCTACCCAAATGGCCTCATTTGAGGAACCTTCTAAGATATCATCTTAGATCTTAGGTCTCCCCCTACCTTCCAGCATGCCACCAGGAACCCCATCATCAGAACAAAATTCAGCCCTTTTCAGGCAATTCTGTATTGAAATTGGATTGAGTGGGTTTATGGTAACCCCAAAGAGAGATGCCCACCTTCTGGGCTCTTCTCCAATGTCTAATATCATTTTTTGCTTGGTAATTCCTGGCCCTTTAGCTCACTTGGTAATGGAATTTTAAACAATTTTATAACTGGTATTATTTATGGGGGCCAATGGCTGATTTTGATAAATTAAGCTATATAAAACAATTACTCAAAAGTACTTTTTCATTTCCTGGCTTGATTTACAAAAGATGGTAGATCTGAAGTAATAAATCTACTAAATTAAATGTCATCAGTTGCGTACTAGATGTGTACAACTGCCACATATTTAACACTCAGACATGACAAAAAGAGAATGATCTTTCTGTATATAATTAATTCGCAAAGCTTATCATTGTGACTCGGTTTCAAGCTTACACCTCTAGCTTTTCCTGTTCAACCAAGAGAACTTTGTTTTTTTTTGTAGAGCGCATGCACACACAGAAAAGTATCTCTACTTTTCTGGAGAAGTGATGGGTCAACCACAGAGATGCCATTCATTTCCTAAAAGATTGAAAAAATCTTTGAACAATTCAGTAACATCATGATCTACCAATGCAAAACTGGGCATCCATGAGATGTTGTGGGCCATCAGCAGCAGTAGAATTGTACTCAACCACAATCTGTAACCTCATGGCCCGCCATATCCCCCACTCTACCATTACCATCAAGCTGGAGGAACAACCCTGGTTCAATGAAGAGTGCAGGAGGGCATGCCAGGAGCAGCACCAAACATACCTAAAAAAGAGGTGTCAGCCTGGTGAAGCTACAACCCAGGACTACTTGCATGCCAAACAGTGTAAGCAGCATGCAACAGACAGAGCTAAGCGATCTCACATCCAACTGATCAGATCTAAGCTCTACACTCCTGCCACAACCAGTCATGAATGGTGGTGGACAATTAAACAACTAACAGGATGAGGCGTCTCCACAAAATCCCCATCCTCAATGCTGGGGGAGCCCAGCACATCCGTGCGAAAGATAAGGCTGAAGAATTTGCAACAATCTTCAGCCAGAAGTACCAAGTAGATGATTCATCTCGGCCTCCTCCTGAAGTCCCCAGTATTACAGACGCCAGTATTCAGCCAATTCGATTCTCTCCACATAATATCAAGAAATGACTGAAGGCACTGGATACTGCAAAGGCTATGGGCCCTAACAACATTCCGGCAATAGTACTGAAGACCTGTGCTCCAGAACTTGCCACATTCCTAGCCAAGCTGTTCCAGTACAAGTACAATACTGGCATCTACCCGGAAATGTGGAAAATTGCCCAGTTATCTTCTGTTCACAAAAAGCAGGACAAATCCAACCCGGCCAATTACTGTCACATCAATCTACTCTCGATCATCAGTAAAGTGACGGAAGGTGTCATCAACAGTGCTATCAAGCGGCACTTGCTTAACAATAACCTGCTCAGTGATAATCAATTTGGGTTCTGCCAGGGCCACTCAGCTCCTGACCTCATTACAGCTTTGGTTCAAACATGGACAAAAGAGCTGAATGCCAGAGGTGAAGTGAGAATGAGTGCCCTTGACATCAAGGCAGCATTTAACCGAATATGGCATCAAGGAGCCCTCGCAAAACTGGAGTCAATGGGAATCAGGGGAAAAACTCTCCGCTAATTGGAATCATACCGAGCGCAAAGGAAGATGGTTGTGGTTGTTGGAAGACAATCATCTGGGCTCCAGGACATCACTGCAGGAGTTCCTCAGGGTAGTGTCCTAGGCCCAACCATCTTCAGCTGCTTCATCAATGACCTTCCTTCAATCATAAAGTCAGAAGTGGGGATGTTCGCTGATGATTGCACAATGTTCAGCACCATTCACGACTCCTCAGATACTGAAGCAGTCTGTGTAGAAATGCAGCAAGATCTGGACAATATCCAGGCTTGGGCTGATAAGTGGCAAGTAACATTCATGCCACACAAGTGCCAGGCAATGACTATCTCCAGCAAGAGAGAATCTAACCATCTCCCCTTGACATTCAATGGCATTATGATCACTGAATTCCCCAATATCAACATCCTGGGGATTACCATTGACGAGAAAATGAACTGGACCAGCCATATAGGTACGGTGGCTACAAGAGCAGGTCAGAGGCTTGGAATCCTGCAGCGAGTAACTCACCTCCTGACTCCCCAAAGCCTGTCCACCATCTACAAGGCACAAGTCAGGAGTGTGCTGGAATATTCTCCACTTGCCTGGATGGGTGCAGCTCCAACAACACTCAAGAAGCTCGACACCATCCAAGACAAAACAACCTACTTGATTGGCACCCCATCCACAAACATTCACTCCCTCCACCGCTGACGTACAGTGGCAGCAGTGTGTACCATCTACAAGATGCACAGCAGCAATGCACAAAGGCTACTCAAGCAGCACTTTTCAAGCCCATGACCTCTACCCCCTGGAAGGACAAGGGCAGCAGTTGTGTGGGAACACCATCACTTGCACATTCCCCTCCAAGTCACACACCATCCTGTCTTGGAACTGTATTTCCATTCCTTCAGTGTTGCTGGGTCAAAATCCTGGAACTCCCTTCCTAATATCAGTGTGGGTGTACCTACCCCACATGGACTGCAGCGGTTCAAGAAGGCAGCTCACCACCACCTTCTCATGGGCAATTAGGGATGGGCAATAAATGCTGACCTAGCCAGCGACGCCCACTTCCCATGAAATGAATTTTTAAAAATGATGATCTAAGAATGAACCATTCATACATTATATTCAGAGCTTCTGGAGGAGAGGAATAATTTTCCAATATCCAGTTTTTTTTCTTCTGATGTCGGTACAGCATTGGACTAGTTTAGATTCATAGTGAAAACCAAAAGTTAATTTAGCTAAGGGTAGGTGCTTTTGCCCAGTTATACACATCTTTGACCACACATCCACAACTGAATCTCCCAGTACAATCTCCCAATTTCTTAGGACAGCCTATTGGTTCTCCAAATTACAAATGGGAACAGTTTAAATTTAGAGGGTTAATTTTAACTGCTTTAAACTGGTGTTAATGGGACAGTAAAGGCCAGCAAATGGGGTCAGTAGACTTGCCATTCTGTTAAGGCGAACACTGCAGCTACTGTCATATTGAAAGGGGCCTACCCCTGGACAGCTGCAGTGTCTGCCTTACCCATGCAAATTGGTATCATATGACATACTTAGGACCCCAGTTACCATTTCAAGATACACATGAGCAAAGTGTGTGCTGAGCACACTTAGCCCATGTGTATTGACATTGTTCAGCCTAAGTAGCAACCTTTAACAAGCACAGGGAACAATCACAAAATCATTTTATGTTTGTATTTTTATGGAGCTTGTTCTTTGCCTGATTCCACATAAATACTGCTGTCTACTACTGGTCTGTGCTCACCATTCTCAGCCTCGTCACCCCTCCTCCACCCACCTGGCCCTATCTGCAGCCGGACAACCCAGCCAGCTGGCGTTCCTGTGGCCCAAAATTAGCAAGCTGCCTCAAGATGCCCATCTGATGTCTGCGCTCACCAGCTGAATTCAAATGAGACCTTGGCCTTTAAATTGTGGGGTCCTCTCTGTTGCCGGCATGGACAGCCAGCTGTGTGCACCACAGTTTAAGGTGACCTCCTCCCCGAAAGGATCTCCATCATTCGAGGTAAGCTGATCTCCTGGGTGTGATAATTATTCAACAATAGGAAAGGGCAATTTTTATAAATTGAAATAGTTAGATCTCTTTAAGAAGATTATATTATGAACAGATTTCAAATTTGAAACACTCTTTGATAAAGTTCCCCCAAAAAGCAATTTGATACTTGTCATGATAAATTTTTATTAATATTTTCTTTTAGCATTAACATGTTATTAGTACTCCTCCACTTAAATAACATTTTTCACTGCTGGGCTTCAATTCAATGTATTTCATGGTGAGAAGCATTCTAGTATTTGACTTCCATTGCTGTTTATGCAGTGCATGGTAACCGCTTTGGAATATTACCCATAAATCTTAATGTAATAAAACCTCTTTGTTTTGACCAGTTCTACAAAGGTGTTCTCTTCCTGACCATGCAGGTTTAATAAAGGATCTCACCAGAAATGTTAAGCTGTCTTTCTCTTTGAAATGATGACTGACCAGAACATTATTTTTTGTTATAAAAACAAGAAATGCTGGAAATACTCAGCAGGTCTGGCAGCATCTGTGGAGAGAGAAGCAGAGTTAATGTTTCAGGTCAGTGACCCGTCTTCAGAACTGGCAAATATTAGAAATGTAAAAGGTTATAAGCAAGTAAAGCAGGGGTGGGGCAAGAGATAACAAAGGAGAAGGTGTAGATAGGACAAGGTCACAGAATAGCTGACCAGAAGGTCATGGAGCAAAGGCAAACAATATGTTAATGGTGTGTTGAAAGACAAAGCATTAGTACAGAAAGGGTGTTAACGGACTGAAAATTGAACAGCTGCAAGTACAAACATGAAAAAAAAATATAGTGGGTATGCAAACTGAACAAACTAAGATGAAATAAAATAAAATAAACACAAAAAATATTTTAAAATAGGAAAAAGAAAAAATAACTAAAAATAAAAATAAAATGGGGGGCCCGTCATGCTCTGAAATTATTGAACTCATTGTTCAGTCCGGCAGGCTATAGTGTGCCATTATTTTTTGTTGGTTTTTTTTACTGCAATAAAACTGTTTAATCCTGGTACATGTGTCAACTCCAGCATGGTAAATAATTCATAATAACATAAAAACATAAATGTGGCAGCAAGAGACTCATATTTCCTGCAGATATTTATTTTAACTTGGATACTGTACAAAGGGTGAACAGGCAGCAGGACTTCTGGCCTTTCATACTCATTGGGCTCAGTTGGCTCAAATGAAGCTCCCCTCCTCATCACTTTAATGTTTCAACAAATCAGCTCTAATAAAATCTCTCCAAATGGTGCGTAAACTATGTTCATACTTAGCACTGGAAGATATACCTCATTTTTTCCACAGCTTCTAATTGTTCCATCTATTTGAAATGTTCTTTTAATCTTTTTTCCTTTTACTACTCCAACATTTCTCCATTCGTTTGTTCTCCTCCCACTCTTTTGTTTTTCTTTTTATCCTTTTTTCTCAATAATGTCTTCTTCTTTCCTCTATCAATTTTCACCCTTGAGTTAGCCTGTAATTGTTTAAGCCAATAATGGATGTCATTTGCCAATTTCAGTACCAGCCCTCAGACAGTAGTCTTCATTCAAATCCATCATCATAGACACTGTTCTGATTTTACTATTTACCTCTAACTCATAGTCAGTGGCAACAAAATTGAGATTTGGTTCCTTGCTCCTTCTTCCTTTGTATCGGTGGGGTGTCTTTGTTGACATCTCTGTGCACTGGTGATTAATACTTCCATATTTATCAGTGACGAGTAGACAAACATTTACAATAGCAATATTAAGCCAGAATATATTACCAAGAAATATGCATCTATATTTATATATCATGCTTTTTCATTTTTTTTTCCATTTGCTATCTGATTTATCCATAAACTAAAACTCACTTCCAAAATAAAGCTCTCTATTTCCAGTTTCTAACTGAAAATTAGATCTGGACTTCACAGTAACCAGCACAATAATCAAAGTTTGAAAAGATAACCAAAATCACATCATAGGAAAGCATATGCAACCATCTGTCCTCTACAACTGTAAGTTGCTCCTCAGAAACTTCCGGCAAAAAAACAGCAAAAATGATAAAATGTTCTATGGCGTTATACTACAAATTGAACAGTGCATTAGAATCCATTAAATATGAAAACATACTCTATATATGCCACTCCCTTGTTAAATACTTTCCATATTTTATAAACTCCAATGCTCTAGACTCAATTTACTTAATAATTGTCTTTAAATAGCTGCTTCCAAAGCCATTAGCTCTATTTAATAATAATGTGTCTAACAATTAAACCATTCTCAAAGTTCATTCGTAACTCTGTTTTTTTGCCTCTTCAAGGGGATTGAATGATGGTGGGTGGGGAATAGATGGGTGTGATGGTGTGTAGAAGTCACATCATAACAGCATAGCTAAGGCTCTGAACAGTTGCCCTTTCCCATCTGTTTTTGTATATTCATATGTAGCCATTCAGTGAATTGAAACAAAAAACTGAAATGATCCAAAATTGTTTTTGGCAATGTTCATTTGGAAACGATAGAACCTGAACCTTGATGCAGCTTCATGGAACCCGTTGAAAATGTTTTCTTACAAAGTCCTATTAACAAGCCTCTGTGAATGAGCATACAATTCCTGCACCAGATTATAAGTGCCTGAACAGCTAAGATATGCTATGTGTCAAGCATCATATTTATGACCAAAAAAGACTGTTCGTACTAGCCTGTTTTGCTTCGCTGGTGTATATTCTTACTGTGTAAGAGGTTATACATTGCAAGTAGGGCCCTACCAAATTTACAGCTGTGAAAAATGTGTCACAGACCGTGAAATCTCAGGTCCTATGTGAAATCTCAGGTACTCTGTGAAATCAGCCATTTTCCGAACTTCATTGACACAAGGCTCACCTTGCTGATTGCTGGGCATGTTGTGAACTTCGTGCATTTTAGTGATGGACACAAGGCTCAACTCACTGATTGGTAGATGAGGGAGGGCTTCCAGTGCAGTTTTGAGAGCAGCAGTCTCAATATTAGCAGACAAGTGAGAATGCCAGAATGAATAATTCAAGAACGCCACATCCATTACTGCAACACATGGAGTGAATGAATTTGGAAGTCAAATTCTGCAAGCTGATTGTGGAATACTGTTTTGTACAAGCTGCAATGTTTGTTGAATCACACACAACAGCAATGGTTCAGCGCTACTTAAAGCCATCACAGCAGAAAAAGAGCATCCGACGCCGCACTGCTGGAAAATGAATGCGTAATAAAACAAGCAATGATTTTATCTCCCTTTAATAGCTTGATAGAGAGCTCAGAAAATCGTCAGTTAGTTACAATGGAACTCGTGGATGCTTTTGCAGGCACCAACATACCATTGGAAAAACCTGATCACCTAAAGCTGCAGGTATTCATTCAACATAATATGCAAAATGTGGTTGCTTGCCAAGTGCAAATAAACTACAGCAGGACTATCTAAATGAAGGTTTTTGCTAGAAATTGTGAGGAGATGAAGTCTCAGATTAATGCAAGTGAATCGTTTGCATTATTTGTGATGAGTCCACCGATGAGCAAGACAACTATGACAAGTATGAGAAACATATTAATTTTGTCATATGGAACACTACTTGAACCTTTTTTACTGGACATTGAACGTAACTTGTTTAAAATGGCCACAGAGTTGAACAGCTAAAAACATGGTTGCACATTTACATTCTGAGAGACAGTTGAATAGAGAGACAATGGGAATGCTCCCTGATTCAATTAACAAGATGGGTTTTGTCAATAGTGATGATAAAAAGATATTGAGAGCCATTGACTTTGTAAGAGGCAATACGGCAATACTCCCCTCCCCCCATCCCCCACACCGAGTGTCTGGGAGACTCTGACATCCAGCAACCCTCTAAGAGGTTGCTACTTCAAACAAACAGATGGTCACATGACTTACCTGCTGGCCAAACTGGGGACTGTTTGAATTGTGCCACACAGAAAGGTAACAGACTGCAATTTGAAGACCAAAGAGAAGGAAGCTCTCTCTCCCTGTCTCTCCCTCCAGCAAAGTCCCAGGAACGGGACCCACGGCAGTAGTTTAAGCCTCAAGGCAGAGCACCTCTTCAGCTTTCTGGTACCAGAGAAGCAAGTTGGAAATTGTGCACTGGGCCCCAGCCAGAACTCCAAGACTTCAACTTTTGTCAAGGATATTTCTACCCAGTAACTGAATTACAAACTCTACTTCAACCACCACCCCACCTCCACCACCCCTCTATCCCCCTGCGATTCTTCATCCCCTCTGTATCTATTTGTGTGTGTGTTTCTCACGTAGCATGCTAGCATGGTTGCATCACATATTTTAGTAATTTGAACTGAGTTAGAGTGTTAAGGCTAATAAACTTGCATCTTTCTTATTTAAACCTAAGAAAACCTGCTTGATTGGTTCATTTGCAATTACAATTAGAGTGCAGTAAGCAAAGGGCTCACTGAAGGGGTAAGCTAAAATCACTGTGTTTTAAAAGATAAACCCTGTTACGGCCAAACCAGGAAAGGGGCAAGAGGGGAGCCTGAGACCTCTTCCTCACCTGGTCATAACAGAAATTTGGGGGCGAGCATCCGAGATTGGACCCACAGACAAACGAGAAATTGGAAGTGGGAAATCAAATTGATCCCAATCGAAAAGTGAAAAGACTTCAATGCAGGTTTTTTTGTGGTTGTGTGTGCTAGAATGCGACCAAAGCCAGTACACTCCCAAGCCAGGGTGAAGTAACTTGGGATAAGTTAAAGGCACTATCTAGGGAGGAGTTGAGGAATATGGCTATGCAGTGTGGGATCACTGTCCATGCCAAAGCTAGGAAATCGAACTCCTAAGTATAGTGGCCAACCAATTTTCCCTCGAACCCGAAGAAGCAGAGACAGGGTTAGAAATAGACTCTGACCGGGTAATGTGAGCAAAGATACAATTGGAGGAGAGGAAGCTTGAATTAGAAGACAGGGAACAAGAGAGAGAAAGAAAGACAGGAGAGAGAAAGAAAGAAATTTCCAGAAGGAACAGGAGGAAAGGGAGCTGAAGCAGCTTGAGTTAGCTAGGGGGGAGACAGGGTAACCCCAGTGAAAGCCTGGACAATATGGAGAATACAAGCAATGCAGGGCTGTGTGCTGAATTTTAAAAATTTTCCCAATTGTTTCCAAAATTGAATGAGGGAGATGTAGAAGCATTTTTTCTAACTTTTGAAAAACTTGCTAGACAGTTAAAATGGCCAACGGAGACCTGGACACTACTGTTACAAAGCAAGCTAACAGGGAGAGCCCATGAGGTTTGTTCCCTGTTGCCAGATGAGAGTTCATCAAATTATGAACTGACTAAAAATGCTATCCTCGGGGCATATGAGCTCGCACCAGAAGCCAGAAGTTCCGAATCCTCTGGAAACAAGCTGATCAAACTTACTTGGAGTTTGAGAGAAGTAAGCAGCCAGCTTTTGACCAGTGGTTGAAGGCTCTTAAAGTGCAGCCCAGCTATGAAAACCTCAGAGAGGTAATTCTCCTCGAGGAATTTAAAAACTCTTTTCCCCTTTCCATAAAGACCCATGTGGAGGAATAAAAAGTACAAAGAGCAAGGCAAGCTGCAGTTCTGGCTGATGAATTTGCTCTAATATACAAGTCAGTTCCCCAGGGGAAAACCTTTCCGAGTCACCCCTACAAATCCAAAAAGGACAAAGGGTGGGAAGGTGATAGGAGCCCAAGCAGTAATGGGAGTGAAAGAAAATTTGGACACACAGGGGGCCCTTCTCAAGCCAAAAAAGATGGTGCTGAAAGTAGAAGTGAGACCCAGAGGCCTGTGTGCTTCCATTGTAATAAGGCAGGTCATCTAAGAGCTGACAGCTGGAAACTAAGGGGAAAGCCTGTCGGGTTAATCAGGGTACACCCACTCAGTGAAGGAGAAGAAACCCTGATGGAAAGCACAGCCAAGTAAGCTGTGGCTTTAACTGCAGCAGCAGTAAGACCCTGAAAAAATACCACTGCAGGTGCAGGAAAATTTAAAAGTATCCCTGAAGGTTATCAGGATTTTTTATCTGAAGGGAGAGTGATCCCATACCCCTCGAGTGGAGCAAACAATTCCATAGTAATACTCAGGGATACAGGGGCCACCAGATCCCTTTTTTGTTTTTAGAGATACAGCACAAAAACAGGCCCTTCGGCCCACCGAGTCTGTGCCGACCAACAACCACCCATTTATACTAATCCTACATTAATCCCATATTCCCTACCACATCCCCACCATTCTCCTACCACCTACCTACAATAGGGGCATTTTACAATGGCCAATTTACCTATCAACCTGCAAGTGTTGGCTGTGGGAGGAAACCGGAGCACCCGGCGGAAACCCATGCGGTCACAGGGAGAACTTACAAACTCTGCACAGGCAGTACCCAGAACCGAACCCGGGTTGCTAGAGCTGTGAGGCTGCGGTGCTAACCACTGTGCCACTGTGCCACCCACTTTTGCTGGGAAAAGGCAGAGACCTTTCCCCCAGTAAATACCAGAATGGTGGTGAATGGTATTGGAGGGCAGTGTACACCCATACCTTTACATCAAGTGCACTTGGAGTGTGACCTAGTTTCAGGACCGGTGACCGTAGGGATTGTCCCTAGTTTGTCTGTGGACGGGGTTGACCTGCTCCTAGGTAATGATCTGGCGGGGGCGAAGGTGGTACCTTCCCCAGTATTGATAGAGAGACCGAAGGAGGTCCAGGAGACAGGGCAGTGGCAGGAGACGGTTCCCTGCAGTTCCCCTGAATGTGTAGTTAATTGGGTATGACCAAACCAGCTCCCCCAGAGGAGCCTGAATTGGCACTGTAGACAGATAACCATGAGGTCTGTCTGTCTGGAACTTTCTTTGGAAAGTTAGAAGACCCAGGAAATGGATTAAATGGATCTTTCCTGGCTGAGGCTCAGTGAGCCAACCCGGTATTGAGAGAGTTAGCACAGGCTGCCCAGACTGAAATTGAAGCAGACGGAGTGCCTGATTGCTCCTAGCTAAAGAATGAGGTACTGATGAGGAAGTGGAGTTCTCCTTACAGACCTGAGGACAAAGAGTGGTGGTGCCGCAGAGGTACCGGAGGGAAATATTAAGAATGGCTCGCGACATTACAATGGCTGTACACGTCGGTATATGCAAAACCAAAGCCCGCATAAGACGGCAGTTTGACTGGCCAAAACTCCACAAAGATGTAGTGGAGTACTGTAGGAGTTGCCGCATGTGTCAGGTTGTGGGGAAACCCCAACCTGTAGTGAAATCTGCACCCCTAATTCCTGTATCGGCTTTTGGGAAACCCTCCAGCAGAGGGCTGGTGAACTGTAAGGGACCCCTGCTGATAACAAAAGGGAACAGACAAGCACAGGTCTGGCAAAAGGTCAGAGAGGAAAGGGGAAAAAGGGGCAAAGAGGACAGGTTAAGGGAGGTCCGGGAGGATTCCCAAATGAAATCCCCTACTGTACGGTCGGCCAACCCCGAAATGCTGGAAAAATTAGTCCCCACATCCTCCTATGTAAATACAGACACCAGAAGCACCCCGCCAGGGTTGCTAACAGCATTTGCAGAAACCTACAGGGACAAAGAAAGCCCTCAAGAGGACAGAGAAACAGTGAAGGTGATATCTTACCTAGTCAAAGTGCCGCAGGGGAATGCAGTAGAATCTGGACAAATACCTGCAAGCAGGAATGTCCCAGAGCACAAAGGGAAGATTAGCAAAGAATACCTCTCCCCCGCCCCCCTGCCCCCCCATCACAGTCAGGAGAAAAGGGCACCAACAATACCCCGAAGTGAACAGCACTTGCATGACTCATGAGAGCACTGAAAGTGAGGTCAGAGTGGATCCACTCACTGCCGACTCCCATGATCAGAGCTTCAAACCAGGGCTAATTAAATCCAACCCTCCCCCTGCAGACCTCAACAGGAACAAAGGCACCCTAGACAATCATAGAAATGTGCAAACCTCAAACCTCCCCAAAAACCACATGTTTATTGGGATGCCCATTCCCAACGTATTTCAGACTGTTAGTAACGAAACTTTGAACCCCTTGGGTAACAGATAGCTATCTCAGACCCCCTCAGAAAAGGGACAGTTTGAAGCAGCACTGTTAAAAAGGAAAGACAGGCTATAACAATTTTAAGATTTATGAATGAATGAGAATGAATGAGAGAAAAGCATGTTTGCTTTCCTGTTCTTTCTATCCCTTCTAATTTATACTGAAATGCTCCCCTAATGTCGCATTTCATTTAGCAAGAGGTGGAGGTGTGATGGAAATCACACCTGCCAAATGGAAACATTTTAATTTTGTCATATGGAACACTACTTGAACCTTTTTTACTGGACATTGAGCATAACTTGTTTAAAAGGACCACAGAGTTGAACAGCTAATAACATGGTTGCACATTTGCATTCTGAGATGCAGTTTGATAGAGAGATCATTTGAATGCTCCCTGATTCAGTTAATGAGTTGGGTTTTGTCAATAGTGATAATCAAAAAGCATTGAGAGCCGTTGACTTGTGACAAAACTCCACCCCCCCAAACCACCCCACCCCCCACCACCCCCACCACTGAGTGTCTAGGAGACTCTGACATCCAGCATCCCTGTAATACATTTCTATTTCAAACAAACAAATGGTCACATAACTTACCTGCTGGCCAAACTGGGGACTGTTTGAATTGTGCCACACAGAAAGGTAACAGACTGCAATTTGAAGATCAAAGCGAAGGAAGCTCTCTCTCCCTGTCTCTCCCTCCAGCAAAGTCCCAGGAACCCACAGCAGCAGCGTAAGCTTCAAGACAGAGCACCTCTTCAGCTTCTGGTACCAGAGAAGCAAGTTGGAAATTGTGCACTGGGCCCCAGCCAGAACTCCAAGACTTCAACTTTTATCAAGGACATTTCTGACATTTCCACCCAGTAACTGAACTTCCCCTATTACAAACTCTACTTCAACCACCTAATTCTTTTTCCTTCTGTATCTATTTGTGTGCGTGTTTCTCTCATATGCATGCTTGCATGGTTGTGCCACATATTTTAATCGAGTTAGAGTGATAAGGCTAATAAACTTACATCTTTTTTGTTTAAACCTAAGAAAATCTATCTGATTGGTTAATTTGCAATTACAATTAGAGTGCAATGAGAAAAGGGCTCATTAAGGGTTAAGCTAAAATCACTGTGTTTTAAAAGATAAACACTGTTACAGCCAAACCAGGAAAGGGGCAAAAGGGGAGCCTGAAACCCCTTCCTTACCCAGTCATAACACTGTCCATATTACCTGTAATGCGCATATAATTTCTCATATAATTTCTCTTGTCGGAGAGCTCTGGAAAAGCGAGATTGGTAATGTTGACAAACTGGCCAGCTACATAAAAAAGATCTTCAAATGCCGCCCTAGCTGCAAACTTCAATACATGCAATACATTGCAAATGCATTGAAATGGCTGAAATTGGGGAACAAAACATTATCTTTCCTCCAGAACCAGTAATTAAACTTTGGGATTCTTTGTTTCAGGCAGTATCGTGCAGCTCATCTGAAATACTACTCAGACTTCATCTCAGAGGAGCTCACACTGATGCCAAAAACACAGGTTTTAACAGACATTGTAACCCATCTAAATGATGTACAGCTTAATGAGGAAGTTCGTTTGTTGCCAATAATGCTACACGACTGATGTATTTAATCACTTGGTTTGAATCTTGCCATGTCACAATCCACAAAGCCTACAATAAAGTAATGGATGTACTGTTCTGGGCTGAAGCACAGTCAAATAAACAGCATTCTAGTGGCATTGAATTAAATGCCTGTGCTCAACAGTTGTTTTCTTGCATGGCATAGAAGCTCAAACAATATTAATGCTACGGGAAGAGTCAAGTGAAGAAAAACTGGCTCAGAGGTTTCAACAACCTTCTGCAGTGTTCCTGAAAGCTGTGCATATCTTTGACCCTGCACAAACACACCTGTTAATGGTAGATTTACACTCATTTGATGTGATTCCTGGTTTTGACAAGAACTGTAAGCTGGAGATTCCTGCTTATAAAAGCATTGCAAAAGAAACAGATTGTACTTTGCCTGTGCTGCAGTTTTGGAACTCTATGGAATGCAGAATCCCCCACCTTGCAAGCCTAGCACAGCACTGTCTGACAATCCCAACAAACATTGTGGATTTGGAGAGAGCTGTGTCTAAACACAGGCAGGTGTTCACAGCACAGAGACAGGGAATGAAGAAAGAGACAGTTGCAGGTTGTTCCATGCTTACATTCAATCACTGACTTCGGTGAGTAAAGAATGTGACCTGTTTTGGTCAACTTTTTACAAGTTTTTGAGTATACAATAGTGTCATTTAAAACCAGAAACCTCCCTTGTCTTTTTTATTTTATTTAGATCATTTTCATGGATTGTTGCAACACCTTGAAATTTATGATTTAAACATGTGAAGTCATGAAATTCATGATTCTTAAAATGCTGTGACCATGAAATTTGCAAATTTTGACTGAGAATTTGGTAGGTACCTAATTGCAGGTAATAACATCTTCAGTAAGTTCAGTTTCACATGTTCATATTCACAGACTATAATGTATCTCTTATATATAACAGTTCATACAGTGAAAAGGGATGACCACGCTACAGAATTTTGATGTAGCCTTACTCTTTTCATAGATCAGTATCTGTTGAAACATCATACAAGATTATTTACTTACAAAATGTGATGAATTAAATGGTTTGTAAAATAGGTAATAAATACAAATTAACATATGCCATTAGCGTGTCTATGGTGCCCCTATGTATAGCCCCAAGAGGGTATTGCAAATTTCAGTTTTGCATAATTGAATTATTCAAATATTATTTTAAGATTTAAAGAAACTATGCAAATATAAAAATCAGCATTTTTGATTGCCTCAACCTGATTTTATGTGAGTCCATAGCTCAAAATTACCCCTATCTTGGTACTGATTGAGCATTTTAACTGGGAAGAGTTAAAGGATGGCAGGTATCAGAAATAAAAAGAGGAATTGATTCCTTGGCACGCTAGTAGCTGTTTTTTTTTGAAAGCTAGGATTAAAAAGGAATACATCCATATATGTATTATTTTAAAAATATACTGTAAATCGTAGTGATTTACTCATACGCAACCCTCTGCTATTCTAAACTGCGGCTGAAAAATTTTATTTTCAGCAACTTGACAATTTCATTTTGTCTTGTCTGCTGACTTCACTATGGACAGGTTTATAAGTAAAAATGGTCCCAGGTGGCGCATGTTATTCCAAGTACTTTGCCACTGTATTTTGCAATCCAATATTCTGGATAATGTATCCCACCTAGGATCATTTTTACTGAAAACCATAAGAGGTCAGCAACTGAAAAAAATACAAAGTGTTCATGTCTACTAAGTACTTTCTTTGGAAGATTATCCTTTAAAAATGCTTTTGTTCAGCCCTCAAGTGAGCATCTAAAAAAAAAAGCAAAATCTGTTAACTGCGAGTGAATATGTATTCACTAAGTCAGGCCTGCATGTAGTGAAATATCTAGTAACCATTTATTTGTCTTGAAAGCAATAAAATATATTGTAGATGTCATAATAAATGGGAACTAGTTGCTCTGTTACAGGGACAATACATTCATTAGTACAAATTCTATTATGCCCATTTAAAAATATTATTGTGTGAAATTTATATGTATGAATTTAGCTTATCGAGCACTGCAAACACCTTCATTCGGTGCCTTTGGGATCTTTATTTGCTGTAAGTACAGTAATATCATAAAAACTTCCATCCCGTAAAAATGTAAATGTTGTTATTCAATCACATCTATTGAGCAGTTAAGGTGGAATATCTTGATATGCCCAGAAAAACATGACATGTTGGTTGTGTCCCAATTACATTAACAGATGTTTAGGTTTTTCCTTCTCGCTGTGACTGTACGTTTTGATTTGTAACAGTTTTTGTTACGAAAATCAGATTTGACTTTCTAAAACTATGATGAATACCACTTCTTGGCCACCAGTCTTTTCATGTAATGGGACTTAGAGTCAACAGAGTGTTTTGAGTTTTCATTTTTAGTGTGAGATAAACGATGAACTAACCGAAGAGGTTGAAAGAATCTTATCTCATTAAAACATTTTGTTTTTTTTTATATTTAAACCATTACCCTAAAATAGACATACAGCTAGGTGCCAGAGAACTCTTGAAATCACAACGAAATCTCTAATGAATCTCTAATCTCTAACAAAAACAAAATACTGCCGATGCTGGAAATCTGAAATAAATACGGGAAATATTCAGCAGTTCTGGCAGCATCTGTGAAGAGAGAAACGAAGTTAAAGTTTCCGGTCGATGAACTTTCATCAGAACAAATAGCCCTAATTGGGTGCTCAATAAATTATCCTTATGACGACTATATTTGTACATAGTGAACGGGGCTTGACAAAGCTTAAATTACTACAGAAGCAGTTAACCGACAATTTATTTTTTAATTAATTGGGAAACTATTTGAGGTAAGGCATTTTATTTGGTCCTGTGTGTTTCCATTTTGTTCTATAATAAGAATAACAATTTTGTCGCGATAAATTTGTTTTAGAATACGCACTAGCAATTTGAAAGTTGTAAGCAAGTTTGTCATTTAAATTATCTTCTGTGGGTAGAACAGGATACATGCATACATACATGTCTAAATATATGTCAAAATAACCCAAATTGCCATATGTGTTACTACTGAGTAAATTTTGCTAGAAAGTAACTCTGAAAGGCTTCATAACTTGTTACAGCTGCTTTCTCCATGTGCTGTGAAAAATACATTTCGATGCGCTGCGTGTTTTTGAGATTATTTGAATCTTTCGTGTATCTGAATTTCATCTTTATCATGTTGAATTCACAAGTCACCTGATAGTTTAGTAAACGCGTGTGTGCAATGGATGTGTTGAATTTAACTCCTCGAAATAATTTTCTGAAGTATTTAACAATTGTGATCTGCGTAGTTAACGGTCATGGTGAATTAGAAAATTAAAAAGTTACAATTTTTGATTATATTTGTTTCTTTAACTTTTGGGACATATTACAAATTAAGTTTATATTATGTGTGTATTTAGAGTACTCGGTTTGTACACAATAGGGTAGTTTTTTTTTTAAAGGCTGACTAGTTCGGCCAGCTTTATGAAAAGCCGATACATTGCCATCTGTTACTTTGGAGCCAGAAACGGACTAAAATCGCGGTGTTCTGGCCGTAAATGACCCTATACAGGCCAATTAGCCTGATGTTGGGAAATGTTAGGTTGGTTTTGAATGTTAAAACACAATCTTCTTTTGTTAGTTTAAGGTGAAATTCAAAGAAACAGCCAGAATTAAATATCATTTCAAATACTGGAGTGCTGTCAAAAGTTCAATGTTAATTACGAAATAATTCCCTCAAATTTACGATTGAATAAGGTCAGGGAGAAATGTTGAAATGTGACTTGCTGTGTTGCATTAAAATAGGCAGTCTTGAACTACTCAGCTTTTCAAAATGCCCAGATGATGGGACATGTATGCATCAACGTGCATAGTATTATTGGTTTTAAGGACACAGCACTGTTAACACTAAAAGCCATCCCCTGGGTTCCCCATTCAACATATCGCATTGCCCAGTCTATTTCATAACCTGATTTCCTTTTCTTTAAATTTCTACAGCGCAAGTCATGGCACTGAAATTGCTGGAAACATTATTACTATTCTAAAGTAGGTACTAAAATATAGCATAGGTGCAGCCTTCTTTTTAGAAAAAAACAACTAAATTAACAATGTGATAGCTATCATTAGATAGATAGATAGATAGAGTTGAAAATGTAAATAAGCAGTTCGAAATAGCGACTATTAGTATTATTTAGTATGGTTTATTTAGTCATAGAGTCATAGAGTTATACAGCACAGAAACAGGCCCTTCGGCCCATCGTGTCTGTGCCGGCCATCAAGCACCTATCTATTCCAATCCCATTTTCTAGCACTTGGCCCGTAGCCTTGTATGCTATGGCATTTCAAGTGCACATCTAAATACTTCTTAAATGTTGTGATGGTTCCTGCCTCTACCACCTCTTCAGGTAGTGTGTTCCAGATTCCAACCACCCTCTGAGTGAATTTTTTTCCCCTCAAATCCCCTCTAAACCTCCTGCCCTTTAAATCTATGCCCCCTGGTTATTGACGCCTCCGCTAAGGGAAAAAGTTTCTTCCTATCTAACCTATTAATGCCCCTCATAATTTTGTATACCTCAATCAGGTCCCCCCTCAGCCTTCTCTGCTCTAAGGAAAACAACCCTAGCCTATCCAGTCTCTCTTCACAGCTAAAATGCTCCAGCCCAGGCAACATCCTGGTGAATCTCCTCTGCACCCTCTCCCGTGCATCCTTCCTATAGTGTGGTGACCAGAACTGTACACAGTACTCCAGCTATGGCCTAACTAGCGTTTTATACAGCTCCATCATAACCTCCCTGCTCTTATACTAAAATAGTCAACCTCCCAGTTTTCTTAGTCAAAGAAGATCGTCAGATTTGTACTTCAATAGCTTTGGGAGAAAATAACGTTAATGGTCAAATGTATTCTCCACTATCATAAGGTTCTTGTTACTCATGAAAATGACTACACGCTGTTCCATTGGCACTGTTTCGTATTTTCAACGGCAGTAAACTTTCAGGTTATAACATATCGAAGTAAGTGAAATACTAGTAAACAGATCTCTTTTGTTAGGTGTATTAACGGATATATGAATTTATGCCACTAGACTGTTTAGGTTAACTCAGTAAACTTTCTTCCACATAAATATTGTAAAATAATTCCCACCTTTTGCCACAAACTGTTACATTACATTTGGTTAGCAACATGCATTTTGATTAATACCAATTTAGTTTTGGATTTATTCAAATGGACTTTGTCCCTTTCTATGTAACCCAATCGAGTTAGTAAGAAATCCACGAATTTCAGGTCTGGAGTCAGACAGAATATTGACAACAATACAATCAACGATATGTGAGAAACAAACACAGATTAGAACCTACCTATTAAAAATCACAGAATCACATATAGAGAAATGCATTCTCATTTGAGTTTTACTATTTGTTTTTAAAAAGCGCAATATTTGATTCTGTTACATTTCCCTTCTTAAGTGGGAAGAAACCCGCAAACAAATCAATTAGGCTGCGATATGACAGAATGGAAGGGAAAATATCCTGCTAAATATGTAAGTTATTTTAAAATTGGATGTTTTGGCGTAAAATATTTCAAGAAGAACGAAAAAGATCATTTTAATATGTTGTTTGAATGGCATTTACAAAGCAATACATTGGGAAGTCAAAATATAATGATTAATGAAATAAAAAAAACATAGACATGGGCTAGATGTCAAAAAGCTAGCTTTGGCGAGCTGGTAATTTGAGTTCATTAAGTGTGAAACTGGATATGGAACAACAAATGGAACATGTCTGTGCAATTGAGAATAATTTTAATGATTAAGTGCTATTATGCCTGTCAAGTACATTCGCTTTAGTTGTACAACATGCTTGCTTTGAACATTTAAAAACTTTCCCAGATTCTGCAGGAATTTACAATTCACAATAAAGTTATTAAAATTGTTGCTGTATTTTTATATAAAGGAGCAAAAAGAAAATTCTCTATCAAAAACACAGGCACACAAACGGGCAAAGAAATGACCCGAATCATGACGCGAATGCTCCCATTCCAACAATTTTCTTGTCAACTTCACATGTTTATAACAGCCTATGGATTGCGAGACTCGGAAAGAAACAGTGCTTCTGGCTTACTGTCATACAATTTATTTATATTTGAAACGAAAAAAGTTACCGAGACGAAATAATTATGGAACTTAAAATGAACAATGCACTTTTGCATTTTACAAATCTCCGTGTAGGCCTCTGGAAGACCCAAAATAAAGGAATACTGTAACTTTGGGTTTATGAATAGGCTGCATTTATACCAAACAGTACTGCAGCTCATTGGACAGATTCCATTCAAATAAGAAATATTTACAGAGGCGTTGGAAATTAATATGCAACTGGGACAAGATAATTAACTTTTTGGAATGAATACACTCATAATCAGTTCAATGTTGGAGGTGGTTCTTTAAACACCAAGTAAATACAATAAAACACAAACGTTTTCACTGTAGCTGGGAAACAATGCAATTTTTGCCATGAAGCAGTACGGAGTGAAAGCCTATCTCCGTCCGGTTTCTAGTTCGTCGCATTAAAGAAGGATTTAATACCACCTGTTGACTTCGGCGCTGTCGGGTGGACTGTCTGCTGCTTTCAGACTTGCTGCCTCCTTGATTTTTCCCCATGATTAATGACAACAACAGGGCACTGACCGCAATTAATATTCTTTCATTTCAACAGACACCAACCAGGAATAGCTCCATGCAGCATTTGCTAAAGGCAAATCCAAATATCAGTGATCCCATCCTGCCTTTAGTAGATTAATCTAAATACAGCGAAAAAACATAAATTACCTTTGGCAACGTGCCGCATTAACGGAAACAAATCTTCGACTGAGCTGCGGACTGTCATTTTTAAAATAAATTCACTGCCAGTCCCTTTTCTGTTACTAATTTCAGTCACCTGATCACCAAGCACTATTTAATGTCTGTTGATTTCAGGAGTACTTGTGTACATAGATATGGGAATGAAATCTGCACCATGAAATCCATTATTCTTGAATCTATGATATATTAAAATAATAACACAAAAAGCTGCTTTCAAAAGATTGACTGTTTAAATATGAACTTGATTTAAAAAACTAATTTCCATTAGATACATAGAGGCAAAAACTTCGAATGCCGAAACTCTGAAGCGAAAGGAGAAAATAGCGGGAAATTTGGAACAGCTCCGTCAACATCTAAAAATAGAAAAGAGTTAGAGTGTAAAATCTTAGAACAAGTATTGCAAACGTTACCTCTATTCCGTTTAGCTCGTTTGTAATTAATCGATTTTCTAAGCCCCTTTGTGCTCAGCATATTCAGAAATCTACCCAACACATTGCTGTCTGCACGGTTATAAAATGTGAAAAATGAACTGTTTTGAATGCACCTTCGGCGTGTATCTGTTTTAACAACGACAACATTGTTGTTATGATAAATGACTGACTTATTATTGCGTCTGATATATTATGTACTTTTAAACTGGAAAGACGTCTGTGTGCATTTTGAATTTAAATACGTTTCATTGGACACATTAATAATCGTTTTATAACAATCATATGATTTTCAGAAGAAAGTAGAAAATAGTCGATTGGGGAAATAATTTATAAGAACTAGTGTTGTAATTTGTAAAAATAGAATTCAGTGTTACCTCGAGAATCTATTGCATCCCAAATTAAATTGTTAAATTGTGAAAATGTATAATAATCCGTTACACTTGGATTCGTTTTTATGTGTTGTTTGTGAAGTAATAATTTTTGCTTTGTCATGCTGTATGCAAAGACTCGCAGGCTGCAATAAAGCTGTTGCAAAATTACCATTGCATTTATTTTAAATATCTTGTCTAATTTGCGAAGTTGTTCTTCAGACCAACAGCGAGAAAATGAAAAGGACTGATCTATAAAATGTATACTTGCCTAAAGGGATTGTTCAAACAATAACAAACGAATTATTAGAACTGACTGCAATTTATAACTAATAGTCCCTTGCAACATTTACTGTGTAGATATATCTGGAGCGCCGCTGCAATTATTTGGAACTTTACTATCCACTGGAGTGTATTGTATCAAATTTTGTGTGATTTAAAATTCTAAATAATAGCTAAAATAATGTACATTAAAGCAGATAGAAAAACAATTTGTCGAACATGTTTACGTCAACGTATAAAATGCTGAATTTCGATGTAGTGCGGGTTATAATTTAAATCGTGCAGTTCCTACCTTGCACTAAAATTAGTTTCAAATCCCACACGCTTAACTTGACAAATGACCTTTTCTCCCAAATGATCTGGATGTGAAGCTTCGTGGGAAGGGATATACTTCATGTAGAGATTGCTTTTCATATCATTCAAATAATATAAATTATTTTCATCACTAAGTACAATTTCTGAACCAAAACTAAAATATATTAACACTATAATCTTTGAGTTGATTGTAAATAAATAAATCACAATTTGGAGCATGCATTTTTCTAAAAGATATGTTGTCAGTCCTATAATACGGTACTCATCTGCAGAAATTTGCAACGCTGTTTTTTTAATGGTCTGACGTGTGAAATAAAAGGTGCTTATTTTGTAAGCTAAAAAATCTCTCGAAATCCCCAAAGCGTAGCCTCCCGTACCATACACAGGAGAATAGTTTCTAGTTCAGACAGGGCTACTCTTTCATTGGTGAGTTGTGGACTCCCCTCTGGGTCCCCCTATACATTACAATTTTGAAATTTTTAAAAGTTAACTGCAACGGCATATATTGAGATGCAGATAACATCTCAAAGATGATTTTTCATCATTGATTATAATTCTGTCCCCATTGTAAACCAGAGGAGTGTCCTAGTCTTCTGGGATGAACATAATGATCCCTAAAAAGAAGCGTTTGATTTCCGTTGACCCATATAACCTAGTCAATAACAAAACTTAATATTCTGAAGCATGGACCCAAGTGGAACATCAATTAATATTGAATACTATTGTTTTCCTAAAATACTCTCTTAGATACTCTTAGATACGGATTTATTGCCTATATCTGTAGTCCTAATCTTTTTCCATTCATTTGCTGAAAGAGGTTTTTTTTTCCAATTAAATCACAACCAGGAACATATAAAGTTGCAGAACCTAAGTGTCTCATTTGGGACGGCATCTGGAATGCATAAATTAGCACAGATATTAACTGCCAGGCATATTAACAGAATTATCTAATAACTTACAGTGAATGTTGTTAGTTTCTCTCCGATTTGCGTTCCTTTAAAAGAAATGGGAATGTAGCAGATGTTAATTTAACTGAATTTCATCCTGATTTTCCTGAGTGCCATTAATCTACTGCATAGCACTGAAGTTCTAATCAAAGATTCTAATGAAAAAATCATTTCTCCAAACAACATGTTGCTTTTAACAAAAGTTTAATGCAATACGGTATAGTAATGCATGAAACAAATTTAACCTAGATATCCACAGACTTGATATTACTTGGAATTTTATGGTATTCTATTCTAATTGATCTTAAATGGATTATGTTGTATTTTGAATAAATTATTATTTGGGCATTATCATTTGCATGGGTTTATATCTGAGGCTCGCAAATCACTATGGATATAGAAAATGAAAAATTAAAAAGGTATACCAGATTGTAAACATCCTTCAAGCAGGAACTGGCCGACTTAAAAAGGAATGTAACTCCTGTTTGGCTGTATTATATTTCTTTGCTATAGATAACATGAAAGCAAAAAAAGAACTCAATATAATAAAGTTGAACTCCGGGCTTCGGCTTGTTTTATTAGGGGAAGTATTTTGAATATTATTTTTATTCAATGCAAAGATTACTTCCTCTGTGATCACAAGCGATTTGTAGAGATACAATTAGATCTATGTATCTTAACTTCTCTAACAAAAAGGCTAAATATGGTTTGGTGGGTTTTTTTTGAATACACATTCAAGTGCCTGATAGGGGTTAAATAATATTCCAAATAACGCACAGCTGCACATGTACACATTATACGTTTTTGCTCATCGGTGATTTTTTAAAGTGATGTCCCCTCACTCATTTACCGTTACAATTTACCAACATCATCAGGAGTTGAGACTGTTAGAGCAAAGGTATCATTCTCACTTCAGTAACACACGGGTAAAGTTCGATTTTTCTCTTTGTTTTTGTAAATACATGCATATATCAATGCTTTTGGCTTTGACATTGATTACTATGCCATTGAAAACATTTCCAATGATGGCACAATAGCTTCTGTAAGCAGTTAAAGCACAACATGCTACAAAATCTACATTTAGGCAGACTTAAATACCCTTTCGTAAAGGCATTTACAACGGTAATGTTTTATTATAAAACATTATCCTGACATTAGAAGTCGTATTTTTCTGTGAATGTTAATGGATACTAAAACGACCGACTAGATTCATATAAACGGCAGGTAAACAGCAAACAAATTACAAGTCCTTGGCAATTTCGCTGCAAACGCGAGGTCAACTTCCTGCAGGCGGCGCCGTATCTATCCCGACAACATTCAAAACAGTAATGGTACTTGAGCTCCCAGGTAACTTTCTGAGGCTTTACATCCAGGCTACCTCTGAACACGCCACCGTTTTCTGTGGAACTTCAATGAAAAATAGCGTCATTTTTCGACCTTGTAACTGCATCATATATACAATTTTACATTACAATTATAAAAAGTCAACTAATAAGGTTTTTTTTAGCATTCAAATACAAGTGTGAGTTGGTGTATTTCGGTTGGAAGATTAAAGAGGCCACATATTGCTTGGACAATAAGACTCTGGTTGGGGTGAAATAAAAGGATCTAGGGATACAGACATCACTAAAAGTAACAAGGCACGTTAAGAGAGCCATAAAAAGGCAAGCCGAGCACTGGGGTTCATTTCTAAAGAGATAAAATTGAAATGCAGAGAAGTTATTTTAAATTTGTATCCAATCTTGGTTACACCATACTTGGAGTACCGCGCACAATACTGATCTCCTTATAAAAAGGATAAAGAGACGTTGGAGAAGCTACAAAAAAGATTCACAAGGGAACTGAAAGGATATACTTCGCAAGAAAGGTTGAACAGGCTGGGGTTCTTTTCTGCAGAAAAGAGTAAGCTGAGGGGTGACCTGATAGAAGTCTTTAAGAAAATGAAAGGGTTTGATAGGGTTGACGTGGAGAAGATGTTTCTACTGCTCTGGGAATCCAAAATTAGAGGTTATAATTATCAGGCAATGACTAATAAATCCAATGGGGGATTCAGGAGAAACGAGTTTACACAAAGATTGGTTTGGATGTGGAACACGCTACCATAACGAGTAGCTATGGCAAACAACATAGTTACTATTTTAAAGGGAAGCTAGATAAGCAGATAAGTAAGAAGGAATAGAAGAATAGAGTTAGATGAAGTAGGGTGAAAGGAGGCTGGTGTAAAGCGTAAACGCCGGCGTAGACCAGTTGGGCCGAATGGCCTGTTTCTGTTCTGTACACTCGATAGAACACGATTTTTTTTTAAATTGATGGCTTCAGTTGATAGCTTTTAAAGTAAAAGCTGGTGCCTTACTTTAGATTCAGCGCCATCAAGTGCAATTGCATTTTAATGCAATGAGAGTTTATTTTTTTTATATTAGAGGTGCAATTAAATCACAATAAAGGCTCATCTATTTTGCCAAGAAATTGACTGTCAGGATTATATTGAGATCAGGATTTGTGTAAACTGAAAAAAGAATTAGCTAACTCGGTGTGACAAATCCATTTAACCGTTGGTTCAGCAAACCCATATTTTAAAACCAAAAAGTCACCAAAGTTGCAAAGTTGTTTTGAGTGAACTTTACCGTATGGCGAAGAATAAACAGCAAAGGATTGGGAACATATGCCTGGGTCGGGATAAATTTTGTGCCTAGAAAACTATGTCTTTGTTACATTAGCAATCTATGCTTGGATCACGATTCGCCATGGAGCAAGTAATGTATTTATCTGCAATTTAAATTCTTAATATAATCTAATATTGAATGCCTGCATCCAACGATGAGCAACCTGGTCAAAGCTTTTGGCAACAAGTTTTTAAATAGTGTTTAATCACACGTCTTCTGGCGTTACATGGTTAATTATAGTTCTGTAATAACCACTGACCACCTCCAGGCGCTTACCCATTGTCTCTCGAGATAAGGAGGCCAAAGAAGAAATAAGCACGCAAAAAGAGAAATAACTTGCATTTATATAACACATTTTTTCAAGACCTCAGGATCCCCAAAAGCGCTTTATACCCAATGAAGTATTTTGAATTGAAGTGGCTGTTGTAGTGTAGGAGTTGCAGAAAAAAGTAAACATTTACTTTGTAGAGCGATCCTACGTTTTGCACCATGACATTGTTTGAAAGGATTCGGCTAGTTGCCCAGTGTATTTGGGGCTAAATGTCCAAATATTCTTATTAACGATAATGAATGATTAGATGGAACGCGCACTCTTCTCTCCAGATATTGATTGGATCAGTTAATCAAACATTTGATGGCATTTAAATTTCCGTCAGCGAGGCAGCAGCCGCAGCGATTGATTTAGGGTACCCCCAGATTCAGTCAGTGAGAAAGCTCTCACTCTTCTCACAATTGGCTGTTTGTCTACAAACGTTCTCAAAACAAACCTAGAAACCCATCAGCTCGTTCTAGTTGACCGCAAAAAGCAGACAGAAAGTGTTAGAGAGGCAAATTTCCGAAAAGGGAAGGAAGAAGGACTTTTGCTTGTTTGGATACCAGCAACGCTTCCTGTTTTTGTGTATCACCAACTGTTACAGATGTCATGTCTTAAAGATGAAGTTCTAAATCCAATAGTGCAAGAGTGACAACAATAAAGAACGTGGTCGACCAGACATAGATAGTTAAGGCAGAACGCAACGAGAGACGATAACAAAAGGGGCAAATGTAAAACAAAACAGTGCAATATGAAGTGGAGGAGTAATTCAGACAAAAAAAGTGCTGTGAAAAAAAACTAAAGACTGATTATATTGTGAAGAGCGCTACGGTTGGCATACAACATCCATATGCGATATATGTATTTACAAAAGCAACCAATTCACATTTACAAATGTTACAAATCAAATAATTTTCAGTTTGCAGTAAATTATGTTATTGCTGTCGTGGATTGCTCCCAAAAGCCCCGGTGTTAACAGGCCCGTTGTATCAAGCGCCAGTGATAAGATTAATAACTGCTGTCATAGTTTGTTACTATCCAAATGCCTTCTCAGCCATTTTACAATGGGGCAAACGTAACAAATTTAAGTTTTCTTAATAAGAGCAAACAGATTTGTGATAACAATATGTCCTTGTATAGGCATCAACACAATTCACTCTGAAAAAAGTCCATACCTGCAGGATAAATTCGTAAATAAATGAATATAATGACTAGTTGTTTTATCAGTTCTTATAAAAGCAAGAAAATTGTCGCGACTAAAGGCTCAGCAATCACGCAAGTTATGCTATGTTAGTATTTCCAGCGAATGTAGCCGCCCTTACAATAGCTTTGCAGGTTGGATAATTTTTGTGACTTCCTTTGTACATCTTGAGCATTTGAGCGCGGTTTAATACCTCCATTAACACGTAATGCTAAACATGGTTTACTTAGAATTGAAATTTTATCCTGGACAAAATTGCATTCCAAGAATTTTCTCACTTGATATGAAGCCAGTAGAACAATGTTTTCGAATTCCATACTACATAAAGCAATTGTCTTTGCCCACCTTTTCCCACAAACGGGGCACAAACATACTTAAACCGATGTAGCCACGTTGCCAGCATAACTAAACAATCGGTAAAAGAGAAATGCAGGTGCACGGCTCACATTGTTTCCAAATACAATGGTAAGCCTTTCCACACGTTGACATTTGCATCTCTCAGCATTGAGTTAAGTGCTATAGTGGGAGAGCCAAGGGCTGCCACTAGGTTTAGGTGCGATGAGCAAAATTACAAGTTTACATTATTGAGTAGCACGCGCCCTCACAATAGGTCAGGTGAAGCCCTGTTATTACATCAACCGCATCTAGTTTGCAATTATTACGGATGTTGCAGGAATCAAGTTTGAAATTAACATAATATTTACAATTTTGGGGGGTCGTGACTGAAAATAATGTAGTTAGATCAGCTAAAATGCTAGCCTGTAGTTGAAAGTCTCAGAATCATTCCATATGGCGTTATTAATGAATTAAGTATGTTGCTAGTATTGGTCATTCTTGTTTGACTATTTTTGAAATTGACCACTTTAAAAATTCTATGCTCGATTATAATAGACATTTTGAAATGGTTGCGATTACAGAAACCGGGCGAAGGTATTAGCTGACGTATTTATACCCCAATGAGGAACAGAATCTTCGTTAATAATAATGGATATTTTCCTAATATCCCGTACTTGAATGTAATTAAACGAGATTACGCATGATATTTGACTAGCTAGATAACATTCAATGTACTAATTAAGAGTTAGTTATTGATACAATGTTGTATAACATATGTAATTTAAAATGTCATAATACTGCATGATTTTATACAGGTCAGATGTACGGACTCACTAATGTTCAATAGACTTGTGTCACTGTGATATCTCGATTATTACAGTTTATCAAATATACATTACAAAATATACTTCAGTGTCTCCATGAGGTGAAATGTACATGGAAGATTTTTTAAAAGGAAGAATATAGCAGGGAATCGGAGATGGAACCCCAGAGATTGCTGTATTGCATTATACTAAACAATTGTACCTAAATATGTATCAAAAAGAAACAGAACCCTCTGGAATTATTCAACAGGTCAGGCGGCATATGTTAGAAAACTGTATAGGGTATAGGATACAGACCCTTCTCTTCACAGATGCTGCCTGACCTGCGGAGTGGTTCCAACGCTTTCTGTTTTGGTTTCCGACTACCAGCCTCTGCAGTAATTATTTTGTGCAGAAATAAAATGCCGCGACACTGACAATAGATGCAATTCTTCACCAAAAAGTAGCATAATAATGAGTGTTTTAGCAACAACAAAATACTTGCATCGATTTGGTAATGAAGAAAGATGTGTACAATATTTCAGGTCGCTGATGGTATCACAATCCGCTCCTCATATTGGACAACCCAGGTCATGACTACCCATAGCAGTCATCCATTGATTGTCTACATCAGTCTCTATTTTACCGGATATATATATACATGTATACACACATAATGGCATTGGAGATTGCTTTCTAACACAGATAAAGGATTAGTCTATCAGTCCATTTATCTTTTTTCAGTGCACTGATCCTTCACAAAAGGTATTTGTTTCCCATCCCCCGTAACATTAATCAAGCAGGGACCACATCAGTGTTATCTCTGAAAACAATTCACTGGAGACACGTCAACTTTATTCATTAATTTAGGGAGTATGTCAGCAAAAGCCAACAAGCTGCGTAAATGCGGCGTGGACTGCGTCTGATTGCCTTAACCCACATTATTATATTGCGCATTCTTATCATTGTACTCTTTACAGTTCGCAAACAACGGCTATAATAATTCAGTCGCTTATTTCTCCAGGGCAACATGCTGAAGCAATTTCCTTCGAAATAACATGAAGTAACTTTACCTCCCTCGTGATTGCTAGATGTAACTTTGTCTAATCATGCCGACAAAGAAGAATTCGCATTTTTGCCAGGGATAGTGACATCTTTGCTTGTTGCTATGAAAGCAACTCTCATCGCATAACTTTGCAAATCCATCATTAAAGGTGGGAAGAGTGAGTGTTCGTTCAATGTCTATGACGCTATGACTCTTCACATGTACAGCGTTCTTATTTCATATACTTTACGGGTCTGTTATTTCCAACTGCACATGTTGCCTGCAAAACGTCCAGCAGTAAAAGGACCAGACTTATTAATATGATGTTGCGTCAGGCTCACAGTGTCCTACAATCTACACTAGTAGGTCCCATCACTATATACGCTCTGATGTGCCATAACATTGGACAGGAAGTCTGATTTCGGAGATAAACAGCCACTTCTACACATGAGATTTTGTTTTTAGAAATTTACAGAAATAACAATTCAAATTACATTTGCAATGGTTATCCTAAAAAGATTCTTGGAAATAAATGTTGCGAATGAAAGCACAATATTACTTAAATGATAGATCTCAGAAGGACTGTATCATTAGTAACTCATGAACCCAATGTTTCGTGTTCGCTATTACAAGAGTAGGGAAGGGTTCTAGTTAAAAATAAAAAAAAAAGAAACGACAATCAAAAATAAGCTCTTTGAATTGTATTAAGCGTTAAAAGTTCTAATAGCTATTGATATATAAAACCGAAAGAATGAGTCAGCCGAATGTGGACGTTAACGAAGTTTCTTTCCGCTTCGTCTACAACGTCGCCTATTCAATTTGTTTGACGGCACCTATGAGTTAACGTTCAAAATTATTTCCTTTCAAAAAGAGGAACCGCGCCTTCTGAATAACAGCTTCTAATGTACACGTTTTTCCAGTCCACGGTGGAAACCAATCCGGCTTATTTTAAATAGAATTGACTGGCCTGGTAAACATTCTGTCAAGCAATTAATATGAGATCGCTGTAATTCTGAGCATTTAAAGCACGACTATCGGGCTGTCGCTGCATATCAAATATGTTTTAATCTTATAAACTGAGTAATCGATTAATGAAATCAGTATATTATAATTTTAAAACTGTTCCTTAACATAGCAATGGAGATTGATTATTGTAAATGGTTAGCTGGAAAACATATCCTCATGCGTCTGTCGATTGGTTTGCAGGCAATGGAAAACTTGATTACTTGAATACTGGGAAAGTTCAGTATGGAGAAATGCGTTTAAAGACTGTTCAATACAATGCAGATGGTTTACATATTTTGACATCTAATCCTTAATGTTATCAAATTTCATGCGATCATTAATGGCCTGATTCAATGAGCGTTAGGAAATATGAATGTTATGAAATAAAGAAATGGCACTTGCGGAAATAAATATTTTAAAGGCATTACCTCAACGGGGTACCTTTATGAATTAAATTTAAAATAACTGCATATAAAGTGTAATTTGTTCTTTTTACCGAATCGCTGTCATATAGTTCCGCAAACCTTGAGTATAATTGTTCTGTCAAAGAAGATTGCGTGTTAAAGATATAAGACACTCCCTTGTGGGCCCACCTAACGTTACGAAGCACTGCATTCAACTTTCAAGAAACTTTAGTTATCGTTAACATTTTTAATGCTGGATTGGTTTGAAAGTTTCTAATTGTAATGCAGATGTCAAGGAACAGAATAAAGTATTTTTTAAACCTAAATAACCCTGGCTATCTTAGACTTTTCATGCATGCGAAGCACGAAGCCTAAGATTGTTTACATAATAGGTTGATGACGTGTGCAACATGGAATTATAATTTAGCATTTAACAAGATATGACCGCTATTAATTAATTTGGATATTTACAGAGAACAAAAGGCACATTCTTCAATCATAGTAAATTTTATTATTTTAAGACTGGAAATAATGAAGAGCGCACGGTTCATACGAGGGATACAAGGCCAGATGCACTATCCTGAAACGAGCCATCCTTAATCGCTGTAATGTTTTTGCTGCAAGTGTTTAAACATTCATTCCTATTCTTTTTAATCCTGGATCCATTCAGGTAAAACTATTAACCAGTTATAATTTTACATGCTGCTATTACAAAAAAGCTTGCAATAAGATCGCTCACACTAACCACTACTAAATATCAAAAAGAACGGAAAGTGCTAAATTCTTACCCCTATACTGCTCGGATATAATCACATATCGAAATGTTTTGGGGTTGGGACAAACATCTTCACAACATCACCCAAAGCAGTTTGCGAGAAAAATGTTAAATGTTCTGCTCTTTCCTCTGCTGTTCTTAACCAGGAAGTATAATAAAACAATATATATATATATCTATAGATATTTGCACTTAAGAGACACCCCGCAGTTTCTCTATGGTTCATACATTCAGCACACATTGCTTCGCAAAAATAGAAAATAATGTCCAACCAACGCAAAACTTTGAGATTCTCTTCAGTGAAATTTAGACAAGAGTACGTCCGCAGCATTTTTTGTCTGTTCCTCTCCGGCAGTCTTTCATTATTTGAAGCTAGATTCGAATTAAATATCAAGGACATGGATACCATGGAAACTTCGTCTGCTGAGTCCAGTCTGCAGCTTATATTTGAGACCATCGCAAATAAATACTGTAGTTCTAAGGGCGTGGATTTGAAATGTTGTTCTTTAAAAAATCTATTGAGTCCCTGTGCAAGCGGCTACTGTCCATGCAGGCAGGCAATAGGTGAATGGATAGTACTGGTATGACGGCTGAAGTGAAAGCAGTGAAGGTCGAAGCAATTCTCCCGGGCTATACTGTCTTTGATCGTCCCGGATTAACACTTTCACCGCCACTTTCTTTGCTGCTGGGGCCGAAGCCATCATGTCAGCGGCAAGCTGCCGGCGTTTGGTTTTGTACCTGCGGTTCTGGAACCAAATTTTGACCTGAGTTTCAGTGAGTTTGAGAGAGGCGGCCAGATCCGCGCGCTCGGGACCAGACAGATATCTCTGGTGATTGAAACGGCGTTCGAGCTCGAATACCTGAGCGTGAGAGAAGGCGGCCCGGGAGCGTTTCTTCCTCTGCTTGGGCTGATCCGGGCTTTGCTCAGATTTACAATCTTCCTCAACGGGGCTGGGAGCTACGGAGCGAAGAATAATATCTTAAATGAATAGCATCAAGAGGCCATTTATCTCTGTACATTACTGTGGGCGACTTCTTAAACAAAACGCTTGAGAATAATTGATAAATCGGGAGTTTAAACCAAAGCGAAAACGTGAAATTCTAGAGCGACATTTTCTAAAAAAAATAGCACTTGGCAATATACGAAATGTTTAATGGTCAGAGAAGCGTAAATGCGGATGAAATAGGTACTGACATAAATTGCAAACTTATTACCGAAATATATATATTTTATGCTACCTGATAAATGTTTTGATATTCCCCCGTTACACAGATAGTCCTTATTATCATCCTTCTCAGTCTCTTCGCTGAGACTCGATCCTGCTTCTTTCATTGGTTTCGACTGTAAGGAACATGTTGCAGAAATCTCCAGCTCCTTTTCCGAGTTGCAAATGGAATGATTTTTACTGTCAGTTTCATCACTGACGCCTGAATCTGAGTCACAACAGTGTTGTTCATTCGGCAGCTCCCTCCATGCCTCGCTCTTCCCAGAAGAGGGACTCATCTTTGGACAGGAATCCAAACTGTCCAGCATCTTCCAGCAGGTAGCAGGCGAAAAGCAGGACACGTCCAAACTTTTCGAGTGTCGATTCTCATCCTTTCTAGTTAAAATAGCTTGGATGGAGAACGGGGTCAAGGTGTTACCACGAACAGCCATTTTAGCAAATGCTGTTCTCCTCTAACTTTTATAAACTTTTTTTTTCTATGGAGTTATCGGTAGTATCCGTCCTTTCCCGGCGTGATGAGTTCGAAAGTCATCGCTGCTGCTTGGGTGAGTGTTAGAGAAGGTTAACACTAAAGCTCTCACTCTGCTCTTTCGCTCGTCTTTCGTGTCATTGCTCCTCCGATGATTGACAGCTGCACCACCAACACGTACACTCCTATTGGGCCGCCACAAAGAGGCTCGTTGGTTTCGCGTGTCCTCATTGGTTGCTCGGTTTCATCCTTTGCGACGCTGGACAGTGGTGTACAGAAAGGGGATTTGAAGAAACTGCTGCACCTTGGGCTTGTAGTTTTAAAATGCTCTGGAAAACTGTATATAGTAAAATCCAACAGTGATATTAATATCATTAATAGTCATATTCATTCCTCATTACTGCAATAAATTATCACCAGTCACAAGGATCGTACTTGCTTCATATATTGCATATCTCAACATACGTTTAAAACATTCTCCAAGTTTCTAAGAATTCCCTGGTAATCATTGATGTGTATTCAATAATGATAGAGATTTATCAAAATGCATTTCAGTTATAATGACAGTCGGCTATGTGCAATACGCACGAGTGCTCCCCTGTATATTATATACATACATATTAGATCAATATATTGGATGAGTGTATTAGACTGATATCCATATATTAGGCACACAATAGATATATACACATATTAGACATACCATTTAGATAGCTGTACGTTGGCTTGATAGACATATATCTCACATACATATATAGATCGACATCAGATTTTAATAGACATTTTGGAGATACAAAGATAGATAGACAAACAGGCAGCTAGACAATTATTTAACCACAATAATATCGTTAGGTAAATACGGAGAAGGAAAAACGTTGGTGTAAACAAAGTCTTCTGATGTTTGAAGACTGAATTCCAAAAGCACTTAATAAACGATGTTGTTCGATAAAAAATACAATTGACTTAATCACATAATTTAATGTCGGCGTATGCAAGCTAATGTATAAACATGTCGATGTTTTTGACAAGAGTGTCAAGCATAAAGAACTAAAAAAAACTCAGTAACCTATACCACCCCGCCCCCCCAACCCCGTAAGAATCCTTCAGGAGCTAGGATATTCAAGGCATTTGGATTTGTATTATTGCAGGAAAGGGGGTTAAAACAGAACAACGTACACATTTCAACGTAAGCTAAACCGTTTTAGGCACAGCTTTGCTTCCTGAGTTTTAGCTGTCGAACTGGGTGGTCCGTGTTCATTTCAGCAGCTTCGCAAGCTCCAAATGCCTTCCTCTGGTGCGGCTCACAGCTCCTAACCAATAGGGAGTGGGCGGCCTGTGAAACGATATAAATTATAACGTGTTCGTTTGTTTGCACAGCAATCATGTCGCTAATTTATACGCAGCAGAGTGTCAAATTGCGGAGTGCCCCAGCTCCGCAACGCTGCTTCTCTAAACTCTTCCCAAGATCTCTTAACCGTTTCACAGAAAGCTGTCCAAAACCCAAGACGCACACACGCTTGCACTGGTTATATATAAAAAAGAGCTACCTAGAAGCATTAGATATATCAAGCATTTTCAGTTCTTCACTGAATATGAAACAATATTTCTTGATAACGTTAAGATTGCCATCAACATGAAAGGATTGGATAAAAAAAGAGTAAAGTGGTTCATTAGAATCATGTGTAAATTGTGACCGAAACTGCTGTTAATCCTTTATCGAATGGAACTCGACATTAGACAAAAAGAGGTCGGGGAGGCTTTGTCAGACCGGCTCTCATCACCTGTTACATCTGCAAACATCTAAATTGATTTGGCGTAAAAAGAAAGTGCGAGGATGAAACGAAAGACGGAAGCACGCAGCTTGCTTAAGTGCTGAGCGCTCCGGTTTCTGACATGCAAAAGTAAAAAGGCGTGACAGAAGTCCTCCTTGAGTGAGTGGATTGTGTGTCTGCGCCACGGTCAGAATCTCCCATTATTGCAAACCAAGAGAGCCACGGGCTCAAGGTGAGGAGACATTTACTGTAGGACAGTTGGAAGGTAGCCGATCACCAAGAAAACACTGTAGAACATGTCTCAACAGTTTTTCCTATGATTATAAAATATATAACAGTTGTGCCTAAGCCCTTAACTCTACACTGTACAGATACCAGTAATATATTGTAACGAATAGCAACCAGGCCAGCGATAATAAAATACAGGAACTGGAAAACCAACTTTCTCGATACGAACAGGACCGTATCCCTTAATGAAGTTCTAATGTTGTACTCTCAGTATGTTCAATGCGAAGTGTAACTGCACTACGAGATGAACGGGAAGATTATTTCAGCACATTTGGGCCACAACTCGTAAAGCGAAGCGGGTTGTCTTTGAACCGCAGCTTCGCCGTTTACATTCGGCGGCACCTCTAAACTGGGCGAGGTTGGCAAATCCCGTTTCTCGTCACATGGCGGCAGACTGCTCCTCAGGGCAACCTTGTCCTCACACAACCTGGAAACTTAAATTGACAAGACACCCCTTGCACCTCCCATACAGAGATAGATAACATGGTCAATGGACGTTTTGTAAACAGAAGGTCGATTTCGAAGTTTCAAGCAACAGCCCAAGTCAACACACATTATGATGCAACCAGAACTCTATTTCCAACTTTGTTCAGCGCAAAGCAGCATAACTTTCACCATCTTATTTACTTTAAAAGAAGTGAATGAAGTGCCGGCTGGACACACCAGTCACATGATTGCAGATAGCTGGTGATAATGCTTTGGTTCCTGCCAATCGCCCAGCCCAGAAGCTCCAAGTTTAACTTTGAGCTGCTTTCGCGCGCCATCTAGAGTCTTTAACTTGGCATGCTCGCATCGGAAACTACACATCAACATATTTTTGAGGCAATTTTAATCATTCATTCATGAGAATTAAAAAAGTTCTGATTTTAATTTGATAAACAGCATTCCAACGCTTAAAGTTTATAATCTAAGCCAGTCCACAAGAGGGTTTTAAAAAACTAAATGATCCGAAAAGAAGGAGCGTTTCCCTGTCTGAAAGACAAACACATTTAGTCACGGGGGAGGCATTCTGCTGAACTGCCTCATAATCCTAATTTCATCAAACAGACATTTTAATACATACTTATTAAGGGTTTCTGTCAATTATCTAGTTGCCCTGCTTTATGCTTTAGACTCACTGACTATAGACCATCTGGAAACAGGTATTTTATGTAGAACTTTACCCTAATGTAACAGTGAAGTTGTCAACCAGTGACATCATAAATAGGGACAATGAGCTTTGGGACTCGCCATTGATGATAACATTGGAACAGAATTTCACCATGTCTGCATAAGGGAGGAATTCTGCACAGAATGTCCAGGTTGCCTCTATCCAGCAGTTCTAAAGCTAAAGGATAACGAGGGATGACCTACAGCATTCCAGATAATGTTACAACATGGTAAACTGCACTTTAAATAAATGCTGGCATTTTATGTCGAGAATAATAAGTATATGGGTGTGGTCACAATCTCATCTGGTTTTCATTGCAGAAATTTAATGAAAAATAACGTTCAGATCTTTAAAAGACATAGGCCGCAAAAGTCGGTTGTGTAGTGCCTGTGTTTTCAGCGCTATGGATGTCACTTCAAGTGCAAAATGGTGTCCGCACGATGTGTGCACACTTGTGCTGGCTTAGCTGGACACCATTTTGGTGAGGTTGTTAGTGTGGGCATTGGGAGTGTGCACTGGAAGTTTGCAGAGTAGGCAAATCGTAACGTCAGTCAGCGTGTTAACATTGACTTGACACCAACGGGGTCATTTTCAACCACAATGCTCCAGCTGGAAAAGCACAGCTGAAAATGCCTTCAGCAGTAGGAAGGATGTGATATTTAAAGGAATCATCAACCACTTTCAGGCTAGTTGCTGATTGATATCTACTTGCTGTTGCTGAGTTAATAGAAGTGTTTGGAGGTTTGCACAGCTACTTATTCCACTATGAGGGCACAGCACTTGCCACCAGGTAACAATGAGCAGTTGAGGAAGAAGAGGAGGAGACAGAAGAGGAGAAGAAGGAAGGAGTCAACTGACACAGCCGCTTTCTGACTGGGTTGGTCCTAATGAGCTCATCTGTCTGTGGTGCCAGTAACGCAACCCCAATTCCCCATTTAACAACAGTTCCACACCTTACTGTCTCTCTGTTACTGACCATCACAGTGTCCTCTCGGCCACAATGCTGAAATAAAAGCCACCACAAAACAAACATTCCAAACCAACTTTATCAATCAAAGTATTTTTTCTCTCAGAGGGTTGTGAGTCTTTGGAATTCTCTTCCTCAAAAGGAGGTGGAAGCAGAGTCTTTGAATATTTTTAAGTCAGAGGTAGATAGATTCTTGATAAGCAAGGGGGTGAAAGATTATTGGGAGTAGGTGGGAATGTGGAGTTGAGGTTAGAATCAGATCAGCCAACATCTTGTTGAATGGCAGAGCAGGCTCGAGGGGCGTGTGGCCTACTCCTCCTCCTAATTCATATGTTTGTATATTCATATATATCCAATATTCCATACAAAAGTCAATTAATCACCTATTTTTTTTCTTTCAGAGCCTGCATTTTATTCTGAAAGCAGAAAACCAGCTGTCCGACTTATAATACAGGAAAGGTGTTGCTATTCTTTGTAATCAGGATCACTGTTTGATGGTGAGGGAATAGCTTGAAATATGTTACATCAGATCCTAGGATTTTTACCAGTTTTCTCGTGCATTCTCTTAGTGCCTATCTTCCAAGTGCCTTTGCCTGTTCCAGTGCTCCTATGCAGTGCTATTCCAGTGACTACAGCATGGCTAGTGGAAAACTGCTGAGATTCAGTGGGGGGAGACTGCAGAGAGCATTGCAGGATGACCTTGTGCAGCTCTGACCCTAGAAGGCCTCTCTTTGGACTGCACCACCTTGGCATGGGTAGAAGCAGTCTGGGCTGGCCGGCTGAAAGGCAACAGCAAAGGCACTGGGGGAGTTGCTGTGGTGGGAGGACGAATACTATCATTCTGAGAGAGGACAGCAGGTTGGTGCTCCACAGTGCCACTGCTGCTTACCTGGGGCAACACCTGAGTAATCCTAGCAATGTGTTGGAGGACAGATTGCTGGACTGCTGTGTGAGCCTGAAAGATCCTTTGAAAACTGGAATCTGCAACCATGATGGCAGCAGTCTAGCAGTCTGAGCATTTGTGGCAGCAAGCTGAGCTTGCATGACTTCAGTCTGAGCTTCCATTGCAACACTCAAGACACTGCATCACTTCAGCTTGTGCTGCAACGGAAGCTGAGACGTTGGTCATCAGACACTGCTGGCTCCACAAGTGTGTTAATGGAGTTGGCCACCAATTTCACACTGGAAATGAAGGGCTCTAAGCTCTGTGCAAAACCCTTGCCAAATTGGTGCCGGATTCCTCCATGTTCCTTGATAGTGATCACAGGTTTTCTGGCAGCCTGCCAATGCACCAAGCATTTCTGTGTGAACACCCATAAGCCTTTTTCTCTATACAGCCCCATCAAAGCCCTCATCTGAATCTCAGGAGTGAACTGGCACCAATGCTACCCTTTCCCCTGCCCTAGCTGCAGGCCACTCATGCCCATTGTCTCACTGTGTGCGGATCCTGCCTCTAAGCTAGCTCTAAAGTACGTGCAGTATCTGAGCTGGTGGCTGCGACTGTGGGAGTGAGTGGCAGTGTTTCATCTCCATCACTATCTTGCTGCTCTTTCACCTCTTTCTCTTCCACCACTGCCTGCCTGGGTGGCAGTTCTTGGGTATCTGAAAGCAGAAAGGCACAAGGGTAAGGTTGTGGTGAACGGATGGTAGGAAAACAAGAGGCACATACGTAGAGCATCTACAACTTGTATATCAGAAGAGACTGTGGGATGAGGGGGAAGTGGAATGTGAGAAGGAGGATTAGGTATGGGCATACTGTCATCTTCAATGCTTTCAGCCCTGCCACTGGTCATGGCCTCAGTTATGGCTGCTCCAGTGATGGTGAGTATCATCTTTCCATTGAAGTGAGGACATGCAGCTGTGCCTATTCCCCTACAGTGAATTCCTGCTGCCTATGCCACCTTGTCCCACAAGAGAGAGAGAAGTGTGTCAGGGAATGTGGTGCAATGTGTTTGGTTTATCTGACTCCCATGGTTGCAGTGTGAGCAAGCTGTGAGATGTGGGTGTGAAGCTTGCAGCAATGTTAAGTGTGTAAGGGTGAGTTGAAGCTACGAATGTCAGGTATAAGTAATGGTAGAGATTGTTGGTAGGTTTGTGATGGAGCTGTGGTGCATTGAGCAGAGTGTGAGGCTAGTGGTGCAGTTAGTGGAATATGGCATTTGAAGATGCACTTACTGACCTTGACCACCTGTGCAATGTCATTGAACTTCTTGCGGCACTACATCCAGGCCCTTGGAGTCAGACTGCTATGTTGGAGTCCATTCTCTCCCCTGGTGTCATAATCACTTTTCATGTATGTCAGACATTCTTCCCCAGCCACTTTCAGCACCTGCTCCAATCAAAGTTTGTAAGTAGTGTAGGCTAGCTTGAACTTGTGCTAACCTGTCCTGAATTGTGCCTCCTGCTCAGGGATGCAGCCACTCACTCAACTGTGCACAAAACAAATGAGCAGGCAGCAAAAAGTTTGCATGCTGCCTGCATCAGAAGTAACGGAAGTGGGGTAATCGCGTTTCGTGATTCCCGTTTCTATTTTTGGGCCTTATTGAATTTTGCAGCCTTAAAGTCACAGTTGAGGTAGGTGTAATCAGATTATTTAATTTAAGATCTGATCATAGAATTAGAAAGTGAATGCACAGGTAACAAGTCTCAAGCAAAACTAGAGATTGGAAGAACTTTTCCCCTTTCACACTCCCAGACTAATAGGCCCGCAGAACAAATTCTCGACAAAAGCAATTAATACTGGCCATTAATAACTTTTAAAAATAATCAGACAAAAGATTGTATATCAATATGTATAGATCTAAATGACCAAATGCTTTGCAGAACAAGTGAGTCTCTGTGTACTGAGATCAATGAAACGTCAGCTGTGGAATGCACCAGTCAGAGTTGAATAATGCAGATTGTAATGTTAGATGATAAACTGAAGTTTGGCTAGATTATATTTAGAAGGTAGATAGAGCTGTCACAGAGATTTATCTTTTTATAAACCTGGCTGGGGGTTATTCATCTCTTTCAAGAGATTGGATAGGCTTAATAGGGTCCATGAGTGCAAATTATTGACACCAAATTATTGACACCATTTATCAGCCAATGAGTTTCACTGTGTCAGCCAATTAGTTGTAAGTGGTGCAAAACTTACAGCAGGACTCACAGCAAACTGTGTATCTTACAGAAAACAAACGCGCTTTGACTCAGCAAACAGAGTCTGTTTCAATAGCACACTACAGCAAACAGCCTACACGGTCTTTTTGTGAAAGGAACAGGCATTATGGACTGAATGGTCTTGTTTCATTCCGTATTTTCTTAATTTCTTTCTTGGATCTCAGGTAATGAAAATGAAATATATTTCCATTTAAATTTTAACATTAGATTATTTTATTGTAACTGCTGCCATATCCTCAATTTATTGTACTATATTGCAATATATTTTAAGCAGTAATGCTACTCTGATGTACTTTTAGTTTAGTTTAGAGATACAGCACTGAAACAGGCCCTTCGGCCCACTGAGTCTGTGCCGACCATCAGCCACCCATTTATACTAATCCTACACTAATTCCATATTCCTACCACATCCCCACCTGTCCCTATATTTCCCTACCTATACTAGGGGCAATTGCTAATGGCCAATTTACCTATCAACCTGCAAGTCTTTGGCATATGGGAAGAAACCGGAGCACCTGGAGGAAACCCACACAGACACAGGGAGAACTTGCAAACTCCACACAGGCAGTACCTAGAATTGAACCCGGGTTGCTGGAGCTGTGAGGCTACGGTGCTAACCACTGCGCCACTGTGCCGCTCTAAAGAATACTGTGAAAGGCCTGTTGTGTTTTTCTTTCAAAAGTGGTGTGTTTAATTTCTAACATAATTATTGCAAGATCACCAGTGCAAGGATATCAAAGCCTTGGATTCAGAAAAGATTTATTAGAATTATACCAAAGAAGAGAGACTTCAGTTATGCGGAGAGACTGAAGAAGCTGAGATTGTTCTTCTGTCAGCAGAGAAGGTGAAGGGGAGATTCAGTAGAGATGTTCAAAATGATGAGGGGTTTTGATAACGTAGATAAGGAGGGTCAGTAATCAAATGGCACAGATTTGAGATAATTGGCAAAAGAAACAGGGGGCTGACGTGAAGATTTTTTTTCCACAATGAGTTGTTATAATCTGGAATGCATTGCCAGAAAGGGTGGTGAAACCAAATTCAATAGCAACATTCAAAAGGTAATTAGATATATACTTGAAAGGGAAATAGCTCAAGAACTGTGGGGAAAGAGCAGGACTACTTGGTTCGGTCTTACATAGAGCTGCCACAAGCACAATGGGCCAAATGGCCTCCTTCTGTGCTGTATGATTCTATGATTCTACTTAATTTGTCAGTGGATTACTGGGGAATAACACTGCTGTACCTTTACAAGACAATTTGATTGAATTCCATAGCATTCATCTTGAATTGTCTTATAATAGTATTATACACCTTGGAGTAAGTTGCAGGGCTGTAATCAAATAGTAGATTTCAGCTAATGCCATAAATAATTAAAATTAAGGTTGAACAGGAATAATATCACTTGAATCTACTGCCCTAACTCCCTCCTTGATGTGTTATTTTCTTTATCAAGCTGAGAGATAGCATCAGCTCTGTCTCTAATCTTTGTTGGTATAAAAAGTTAAGGGAAACAATCCTGAAAAATAAATTACTGCAGATAAACAGAGGGAAATGGAATTGACCCTCCAGCAGCCAGCCAAACCATAGCAGGCATCATTGGAGTCAGAGGCTCAGCTTGGATGAATGTCACTGGAGTCGAATTGGCAACATAGGAACACGAGGTAGGGGATGATGCAAAAGTGGGCCTGATGGACCACAAAATGTATTTCATAATACAGAAAAGGAGGACGAGTTTCAGCAGGGCATATTCTTTTGGTTATGGGGGAGCTGCAGCCAGAGCAAGACCTTGACTGGGTGTTGATCTTCATGGTGGTTGGAGAAAATAAAATCTGGAGAGAAGAAATATATTAATGCATAAAATCAAAAGTGTACGAAAAACTTGTAGAAAATTAATTTTAAAATCACGTATCCATGAAAAGTCAGTTGATTTGGCAAAAATCAAGAAGATAACGTTGGAGCTGGATAGAAAGTTCAATTTAGTAAATATATTTTTCAAAAATACTTATGGGGAGAAGGTTCAAAACATTAGAAATGTTGAAACAAATATTTTAAAAGAACATTCTGAGGAAAAAAAGGCCATATATCTTTACAGACAGCATGTACTATGTATGAGACCAATGGTTGTGAATCTGTGACAGGCAAGGTGTGACATCCTTAACATTGAAGACTCCCATCTCAGTATGACCTACACGTATAACTGCTAATACAATACAGTACAATAATGGGGTTGCCCTTACTGACAAGAAAGTTTTCAATGGAACTTGCCCCACATATTGAAATTATTAAATTATACATGATTCATATTTTCCTGGATTTCAGATCATAATTACATAATGAGGGAACTATTCTACTGGTTTCCTATTTCTTACAAGAAAATCCCATCCCTCAGCATTCTACAAACTACTACAATGGGGCCAATGAATTTCATGCATAACTGCATTTATGAATGAGTCACTGAGCTAGAATTATTATTTTTAATCTCAATGATATAAATACAAAATGTTGAATGCTGCATGAATTTTTAGTCTATTACTGTAAGGAAATAAAACTTGCCCTTTGCCACCAACTGTTCAGAATTCAGTCCAGAAACCCACATTTTATCTCCACACAGTGGGCAGTAGACAATTTGAAGCTTTTTTTATTATGTATACAGTCACACCATTGAAAATTCATACCAACTGCATGAGTCACTGTTGAAATTAGCGATGTCTGTTGCTGAGGTAATACACACAAAGTACTAGCTTACTGGACTGAGGACAGACTTGGCTCATATGTAAAAATGGAGGATAGTAAACCTCATCCATGTTCAGAATCATGGCTATTTCTATTTAAAAAGTAAAAAGTTAATTAAAATTATATTTTATGTATACACCATAAAAATAAAAATGATTGAACAATATGATTTATATCTTACCCTATGAGATGATCAGAAATGTCCTTTGTGACTTTCTGATCTCCTATGCTAAATGGAGATTAAAGAACAAAGAACAGTACAGAACAGGAACAGGCCATTCGGCCCTCCAAGCCTGCGCCGATCTTGATGCCTGCCTAAACTAACACCTTCTGCACTTCCGGGGCCCATATCCCTCTATTCCCTTCCTATTCATGTATTTGTCAAGATGTCTCTTAAACGTCGCTATCGTATCTGCTTCCACCACCTCCCCTGGCAGCAAGTTCCAGGCACTCACCACCCTCTGTGTAAAAAACTTGCCTCGCACATCCCCTCTAAACTTTGCCCTTCTCACCTTAAACCTATATCCCCTAGTAACTGCTTCTTCCACCCTGGGAAAAAGCTTCTGACTATCCACTCTGTCCATGCCGCTCATAACTTTGTAAACCTCTATCATATCGCCCCTCCACCTCCGTCGTTCCAGTGAAAACAATCCGAGTTTTTCCAACCTCTCCTCATAGCTAATGCCCTCCAGACCAGGCAACATCCTGGTAAACCTCCTCTGTACCCTCTCCAAAGCCTCCACGTCCTTCTGGTAGTGTGGTGACCAGAATTGCACGCAATATTCTAAGTGTGGCCTAACTAAGGTTCTGTACAGCTGCAACATGACTTGCCATTTTTTATACTCTATGCCCCGACCGATGAAGGCAAGCATGCCGTATGCCTTCTTGACTATCTTATCCACCTGCGTTGCCACTTTCAGTGACCTGTGGACCTGTACGCCCAGATCTCTCTGCCTGTCAATACTCCTAAGGGTTCTGCCATTTACTGTATACCTCCCACCTGCATTAGACCTTCCAAAATGCATTACCTCACATTTGTCTGGATTAAACTCCATCTGCCATTTCTCCGCCCAAGTCTCCAACCGATCTATATCCTGCTGTATACTCTGACAATCCTCATCACTATCCGCAACTCCACCACCCTTTGTGTCGTCTGCAAACTTACTAATCAGACCAGCTACATTTTCCTCCAAATCATTTATATATACTACAAAGAGCAAAGGTCCCAGCATTGATCCCTGCGGAACACCACTAGTCACATTCCTCCATTCAGAAAAACACCCATCCACTGATACCCTCTGTTTTCTATGACCGAGCCAGTTCTATATCCATCTTGCCAGCTCACCTCTGATCCCGTGTGACTTCACCTTTTGTAACAATCTGCCATGAGGGATCTTGTCAAAGGCTTTACTGAAGTCCATATAGATAACATCCGCTGCCCTTCCTTCATCAATCATCTTCGTCACTTCCTCAAAAAACTCAATCAAATTAGTAAGACACGACCTCCCCTTCACAAAACCATGCTGTCTCTTGCTAATAAGTTCGTTTGTTTCCAAATGGGAGTAAATCCTGTCCCGAATAATCCTCTCTAATAGTTTCCCTACCACTGATGTAAGGCTCACCTGCCTATAATTTCCTGGATTATCCTTGCTACCCTTCTTAAACAAAGGCACAACATTGGCTATTCTCCAGTCCTCTGGGACCTCACCTGTAGCCAATGAGGATGCAAAGATTTCTGTCAAGGCCCCAGCAATTTCTTCCCTTGCCTCCCTCAGTATTCTAGGGTAGATCCCATCAGGCCCTGGGGACTTATCTACCTTAATGCTTTGCAAGACACCCAACACCTCCTCCTTTTTGATAATGAGATGACTGAGGTATCTGCACTCTCTGCAGATAGTTCCCATTCTGCATCTTTCCCTGATAGCAGAGTAGGTAAATGGTTCTTGTGGTGTGGTTTTACACCACACAGACAAGGAAGGTCTTAGGATTGATTCCTGGTATGTCCTGAGCTAGTAGCTCTCAATCAGGATAGCATAGGATACTACAGTTTGTCTTAGACTACAGAGAGGAAATTTGTCCAGGGTTCTCATTCCCGATCATTAGAAAGAAAGAAAAAATTGCATTTATATAATGCATTTTGCGACCACTGGACGTCTCAAAATGCTCTGCAGCCAATTAAGTACTTTTTTAATGAAGTACATTTTTTTTGAAGTGTATTCATTGTTCTAATGCAGGAAACGCGGCAGCCAGTGCATGTACATAGGAAACTCCCACAGACAGCAATGTGATAATGACCAGATAATCTGTTTTTAGTTATGTTGATTGAGGGATAAATATTGGCCAGGACACCAAGGATAACTCCTCTGCTCTTCTTTGAAATAGTGCCATGGGATCTTTTACATCCACCTGAGCAGGCAGATGGGGCCTCAGTTTAACATCTCGTCCGAAAGACAGCACCTTCAACAGTGCAGCACTCCCTGAGTACTCATATACTCATTGCCCAGGCACACAGATGAACAATGGTCAATTGAATGAATTATCACCTTTAAAAGAGGTCTGGGGGTGGGGAGGGGGTGTGGTGGTGGGGAAATATTGGAAGGAAGACTAAGGAGAAGGAATATGTCTTTTATTATCCACCCTCTCTTTGGGCCCAACTCCACATCTACCTCGGCTCATCTGCTGCTGAAACCATCATCCATGCCTTTGTTACCTCTGGACTTGACTATTCCAATGAACTCTTGGCCACCCTCCACATTCTACCCTCTGTAAATGTTGTCATCCAAAACTTTGCTGACTGTGTCCTTAATTGTGCCAAGTCCCATTCATCCATCAACTCTGTGCTCGCTGACCTACATTGGCTCCCAGTCAAGAAACGCCTCAATTGCAAAATTCTCACCTTTGTTTTCAAGTCCCTCCATGGCCTCACCTCTCCCTATCTTTGTAATCTCCTCCACCCCCACAACCCTCAGATATCTCCACTCATCTAATTGTGGACGCTTGAATATCCACGATTTTAATCGTTCCACAAATGGTGGCTGTGCCTTCAGCTGCCTAGGTCCTAAGCTGTGGAATTCCCTCCCTGAACCACTCCACTTCATTACCTCTCTTACCTCCTTTAAGACACTCCTTAAAACCTATCTCTTTGACCAAGCTTTTGGCCATCTGCCCTAATATCATCTTATGCAGTTCGGTGGCAAATCCTGCTGTAAAGCACCTTGGGGTATTTTATTATGTTAAAAGTACTATATAAATACAAGTTGTTGTATTGAACAGTTAAAGTGTGAACATTTGTACACATGGTGAAAGCTTTAGGAGTTCCTGACATATTGAGGAATAGTGAAGCAAGTAGTTATAATGCCAAATTTTCAAAATGTAGTTTTATCTTTGTAAAAGCCTGCAAACATATCAACAAATAATTTGAATTGATTATAAGGCAAATGTTACACAAATCATGTTATGCAAACATATAATAGCACAGGGTTTCAGCTGAATTAGAAAGAGCAGACATTATATCAAGGCCATGTAATACTGATGAATAATATATATCTGGAATTTATCACAAGTACAAGAGAACAATTGGTGTCTGATAGATGTGCAATATTGAGAGATATATCACCTAACATTCTGACATGCACCGTGCAGTTTACAGGATATCACTGTCAGAAGATCAGATATATTAAGTACTTTCAAAATGTTATATTTGTACTCACTTCATCAATCACTCAAGTTCAACCATGTAGGTGAAATGGAAGAATTGTTCAATAATGGTACAGTTACACAGGGATCAACAGGTGGGTGGCATTATTGCGGTGTGACTTCAAGAAATCCTACTAAATATAGCTTTTATATATTCATTTTAAGAGCTCTTTGAAGAAATAGTGGGGCTGGATTTTCCTGCAGGCTCCGGGACCCCAATGTTGGGACCAAATGGGGGTCAGGCGCCCTCCAGCACAATCTTCCCAAAGGCGGCCTCCTAATTAGCCCCCTCCTCATTTACTTATTGAGGATGGCAGGCAAGCTCTCGATGCTGCAGGCCCAAACTGAGAGCTGGCAACTTTGGAGCCTTGGCAGCCCCATTGGGAGAGGTGGGCGTTGCTGAGGCAGGTTGGGGGCCGTGAGGAAACCTCAACATGAAGGCTCCCTCCCTGAGCTGCAGAGAAGTAAATAAACAAGATCTGGGTGGGTAGGTACATAGTGATGGAGGGGAACCCCTCTGCAGGATCGGGTTTAGCCATGGTTGAGGCCTTTCCTGCCTGCGGCCCTGTCATTGGTGAATGGAGCCTCTGGCTCCGAAGACCCCCCAGCCTGCCACAGGAAGGCCACCTCCACTGAGCTGGTGGTTTCTGCATGTGTAGCAATATGCCGGCAAGGCAGCAAAATCACCCTTAAATGGGGCCTTAATTGCCTTAATTGCCTTACCACCTTTGTGGTGCAGGGCAACCGATCTGGTTCAACGCCTGCCCCTGGGAAACTTACCCAGTGACGGAAATGTGCCGGGGAACCATCCCAGTGTGGCCCCCTTCTATTTTCCTGGATCCCTCACTTTCAATCCCGTCTCCATGGGGCTGGGAAAATACAGCCCATAGATTCTAAACTGTAGTTATATTAATACCCGTAAAAATGATTCCACTTAATATTAGAGGTAACAGCTTTTTGAATTGCAATACACAGTCAATTTTAATCTGGAATAGAAACATATTTAAACATTTCTAAAAACAATAGATCATTTTCAGTATTTGGGCAACACAGGATTAACATCCTCATGTTCTTACAAGAAAATGGGTATTGATTCACTTAAACATCACATTTAACAGTAGGTTTTTGAGCATGGGACCAGTAATTTTGTGAAAAAATGGCTACTTTAGACAATTAATCCAACTCTACTGCTGGTCAATTATTGATTTGTTCCAGAGAACTTCACTGAGTGGTCAATAAATAAACAAAGTGGCTGGTGTGTAAGGATTGCTGTTAACTTATTGGACTGCATTTAATCACATTGACTCCATTGCAGTCATGAGATAAGTTAAAAAAGAAGCAGATGTTGTTCCTGTTTCCACATGGTCTCACAAAAAGACGAAACAAGTTGCTACATGTTGAATCATTTTTGCAAAAGAAAAGACAAGCAACATTAATAGTTAATTATAAATATAGATAAGTGGATTAACACAAAAAGGAAAGCAAGGGGAATGTTGGTTAACTTCTTCAATTCTAGTAGAAATATTGCCATCTTGTGGCTACTTTATTTTGAACAACTGCTGTTTCAAAATCATTGCAGTTTCTAGAAAGCAACTTTACAGAACATTTAACAGAGCATCAACAAATAATTCAATGCTCTCCTTGACAGTCACACTTCCTCCAGACTCAACAAACTTAAACTCATTCAAATCTCCGTGGCCCATTCCTCTCGCACATAGCCCTGCAGTCCCATCTTTCCCATCTTTCCCATCCTTGCCAAACATCACGTGCTCTGTGAGTTATTGAATTGATTTTGAAATTCTCAGCAACATTGCAGGAAATTGGGCAAGAATAGAAGATCATTCATAATATTAAAAGCATTCCACACAAAGTTTTTTTCAAAACTGTTCTCCAACCTGTTCTGGATTGAAATATTAGTTTTGTCATGAACTTTAAGTTGTTTTGAAAGTTATTTATAAAGCCTCATCAGCGTGTTTGTAATGGTGGACTGAATATATTGTTATGGCCGCATGCTGAGATTTGGGTGGTTCCCACTGTTCAACTCCTACCTGACCGCAGCAAATGTGTTTTGTTATTTGGGTTATTATGACCGACTGCTCCTGTCAAAGCCCCCAATCAAAATATACGATTCTGATTGTGGAGGGACCAACGCACTGTTAATTCAATCCCGTTGTTCCACAGATCAGCTAACAAATCATTTAAAAACTTTCCAAATTAAAGAAAGACCCACCAAATTGTACCATCTATTAACCCCGAATGAGGCTAACCAAACCAGGAGTTTTTAAATCAACAAATTAACACTTTAATTAAAAGAGCTAAATTCTTAAACACGATGAAGATATAAACAACATTTAAAATAGAAAAAGTTAGAGTCCTTGCAAATATACAGTCCGATGTTGCTCGAAGTCCTTGAAGTCCAATGCGGGAAAAAAGGTTCTTCCGCAGTAGAATAGTCCGTAGTCTAATTCCAGCAGTAAGTGATGCTTTCCCTCTCCAGCGAAATTCTACAATTAACAACTTGCAAACACTTTCAATGGAATCAATCTGACTTAAGAGTTTTTGAGGGATAAAAGATTGTCACAGTCTAACTTCCCCTTCTTCAATTTAAATTACCAGAGATCTCTGTCTTTTCTTGATGTTTTTAGAACTTTGAGAGATAATAATAATCAGACTAAAATCCTCTTCCTTCAGTTTAAATGGTAGAGAGCTCTTTTTCAGGTGTGCTCATCACAGCTGTGTCCTCTGTGTCTCCTGTCTGTGTGTTCAAACTGTCTTACCAACTGTCAGTTCAAACTGAATTGTAACAAATGTATCGCATCAGGCTCACTCCCAGTGGCTGTTTCCATGGTATTGAGAATGCACCCTTTGAATCGCAGTCTTCAAATGGCTGTTTCTAAGGCAACGAAAATGCACCTTCCTATAACTCCTAGGGCTTGGCAGCTCTTAAAGCAATACTGATCCCTTGCAAGCCTTAAATGCAAGCCGCATATTCCGAAAAAAAAACTACAGTACCATGACAGGATTTAACCCCTTGGTGTTTTATTTGTCAAATAAACAGACAGCGACAGGTTTTCTAGTAGGTTTAAAGCTGAAACTCAATTGATTTTTGATCAATAAGCCTTATCCTGAAATTGTCAGAAACGCATCCACGCATGTATTCATTGCATGCACGCGCGCGCACATGCACGCACGCACACACACACACATGCATGACAGATAGAGAGGAAAAAGGGGTAAGCAATTATAAGTGGGGGGTAGGTTTTGGGAAGATCATGGTAAACCTGTTGAATTCTCTTGGAAATCAAGTTTTCGTTGGTTGCAGGCCTGAGGTGATTGTAGATTTCTCAGTTGAATGTTCAGTTGAAGTCAGTGGATCACTTCTAGTTCACTGCTGTATATCTGTATAGTATGGATGTAGGATTCTACAGCAGGGCATGTGCCTTCTGGTTTGCTGGAGACAAGCTGCTTGGATGCTGTTTTCTGGGTGTCCCTTTCCAAGCTGCTTTTTAAAGGTAAAGCTGTGTTACATCTTCCCTCTGGGTAGGAGACGGTTTGGTGTCTGCCCCATGGTGATCGCACAATGGCCCAGGATGTGGCTACTTCACATCTTCTTTGTTTCAGAAGAAGAAGCCATTCAGTTCTGCAATATTTTAGGATGGGTGTAGGATGGGTGGAATTGACACCTCTTAGATTTGAAGATTTTTCCTTTGTCCCTGTCAGACAGTTTGAATATACAAAACCTACCCCTTGCCTTTGGTGGCCATTTTTAGCACATTGTTCCCTTTTTAAAAAGACAAAGTAAATTTTTATAACTCTTCAGATTTTGTCCATACTTTTTGTATTGTCGCACTTCTTGTATGCGTGACACCTCCCCATAAGGGAAAAAAAATGTTTGTTTTTTGGATTTAGAAAGAAAGAAGATATAGAGTCACACTGCTGCACTTTCATTTCATTAACTGCTCAATCTTACAACTGCCTCAGCTGGCATTGCATGCAACAGCCATTTCATGTTCATGTTTAAGTTTTTTCATGATCCTTCCTTTGGATGAGGTACCATTTCTTTTGGTTACGTGTTGTCAAGTGGGGTTGTACTTTATTTCACATCAATTTGTACTACTTTCGGAATATTAATCTCCACAAGCATGTGCTTGTTGGTGAAGCTTGTAGTATGTAAATAACTGTTACTGATGGTTGCAGGTATTCCTGTCTGTACAAGCTTTAACCCCTTAACTATTGCTTCCACAATAAATGGCTTTAACCATTTAGGTTCTGGTACATTGATAGTTCTTATTTCTCGGGTGATAGTGGGTGATATATTTTTTTAACCCCTGTGAGGCATCTGGGATTTCCTCCTGCCCCCTGTTCTTGCTGAGTTCTGAATCTAAATTGTTAGGTTTGATTTGTTCTGGATTTGGAACCTGATCGTTTGATTCTTCAGTGGATAGATTCACACTGATCTCACTTTTAGTTTTCTTGTGATTTTCACAAGTGTGGTTTACTTTAGGATATGTTACCTTCCCTTTTCCTTTTACTTCCCTAATTTAGGTTTCCCTAATCTGCCCCATGTCATCTGAGACACTACTGCTCACAGGTGTTGTCTAGCTTCCACTGTACTTCCCTGTGGTACTTCAACTAGATGGGGCACCTCCCTCACTCTTGGCTTTCTTGTTTGGGTATTTTCCTTGTCCCTATTTAAATCTATAATATAGGTTTCAGGTAACCGTATCTCTGGTGCTTTTCTTTCTACTTTTGCCACCTTTATCTTAGCTCCTTTAATCTTTTTGGCTCTATCTGGACCTTTCTAAATTCTTCTGGCTCTATCATCCCCTGTTGGATTTTTGGGAGTTCTCCAGCCCTTTGCAGCTGTACAGAGTTCTGCTTGTTCCCCCAGTTTCTTTAGTCTCTATGGACTGTTCTGGAACCTCTGGGTACAATACTCTGCTTCCTGCCAAATCATTACTCAACAATAGGTCTACCCACTGCATGGGTAAGCTCAGAATGATTCTGACTGTCGCTATCCCAGTGACCAACTTACTCTGTATGTAAACTTTAACTAAGTTTACCTTCAAGATTTTGCCAGTAAGCCCTTTTACCAATACCATGGTATTTGTTCTGCTTTTGGGTGGCAATTCTGTAAATTTGTCTTCCAGTAGGATTTGCCTGGATATGCACTGATTTGCCACACTGGAAACATGTTGGGCAGACCCTGAATGGTTTATCACCTGACTTCCTGTTTTTAAAAGTTGGAGATTGATCTGGTTTTCCTTCCTGACTCTCCTTTCTCTTAAGCCCATTTCTGCTTCATTTGTATCCCTGCTATCTTTCCCTAGCTTGTAAGAGTCAATGGACCCAAATTTATTCTGAGTTAGGGATTTGTGAATTAATTCATAATCATCAGCCATTTTTCCTGCTTCCTTTACTCTTTTGGCTCTTTGTTCTTCAATATGGGTTCTTATACTACTTGGGATGCTATTTTTAAATTCTTCCAGCAACATCATTTCTCTCATATTTTCATATGAGGGTTCTAGCTTGAGACATCATATCCAGTGATCAAAAGCCACATATTTAATTCTTTTGAATTCAATGTAAGTCTGTGTGGGTATTTTCTGGGTGTGTTGGAATTTCTGTCTTTATGCTTCTGGTACCAGCTCATTGCAGTTTTAGTTCGTTCATAGTCAGAGGAACTTTCTTCTGATAACAGGGAAAAGCTTCACGAGCCCTACCTACGGATGTGCCTTGTAAGAGGAAAGTCCAAAATTCTTTTGGACATTTTAGCCTGGTAGCTATTTTCTCAAATGCGATAAAATGTGACTCAACGTCCTCCTCATTAAAATTTGGCACTAGTCTTGAGTGTCTCAGTGCATTAAATTTTTGCTCTGAATTGGGGATAAGGTTTGAGTGGCTGGTAGCATTCTCATTTTGGGTTTGCAGCCTTGTGAACTCAAACTGTTTTGCCTCTCTTTCTCCCTCTGAAACTCCCTTTCTTCTCTTTTAAACTGCAGCTCTCTTTCCTCTTTTTCCTTTCAAAACTGCAACTGTATTTCTTCCATTTCATCTGCAAGTGTATTCCAGCTGGAATTATTTTTTCAGACTCTGATTCCATGCTTTCTTCTTCTGGTTCAGGGGTAAGTTTAAAAGGGTTAGCTAGACTTTTCACCAGTTCAGGTTTCTTTGATTTTTGTCTGGAAGTGATTCCAACCTCTGTAACTAAGCTTTTAAAATCTTCAACACTTAATTTATTTAACTTATCATGGGCTATCTGTCCCTGCTGTACAAACCCCTTGGCATTAAATGTGCTCATCTCTTTTATTTCTAGAACCATAGAGGGGAAAAAAACAGAAGAATACAAGAAAACATGTTTATTTTTCCACAATTTCAGAGGTCAGTTTTCCTCCTGTTTTCCAAATCTTTCGTTTCTCTGGCAGTTCAAATCCTGGCTTTGAGTGCCCAATTTGTTATGGCCACGTGGTGAGGTTTGGGTGCTTCCCACTGTTCAACTCCCATCTGACCGCAGAAAATGTGTTTTGTTATTAGAGTTTGACCCCTTGGTATTTTATTTGTCAAATAAACAGACAGTGACAGGTTTTCTGGTATGTTTAAAACAGAAAATCAATTGTTTATTGATCAAGACGCCTTATCCAGAAATTGTCACAGTTGCATCCACTCACACATTTGTTCTCTCTCTCTCTCACACACAAGAGAGAGATAGACAGGAAAAAGCAGTAAGTGATTATAAGTGGGGGGTAGGTTTTGGGGAGGTCACGGTAAACCTGTTGAATTCTCGGTGGTTGCTGCCTGAGGTGATTGTAGATTTCTCAGTTGAATGTTCAGTTGAAGTCAGTGGATCACTTCTAGTTTGCTGCTGTATAGTGTGGATGTAGGATTCTACAGCAGGGCACATGCCTTCTGGTTTGCTGGAGACAAGCTTCTTGGATGCTGCTCTCTGGGTGTTCCTCTATAGGCTGATTTTTTAAGGTAAAGCTATGTTATCTCGCCTCCGGGTAGGAGACGCTCTGGTCTGTTACCCCATGGTGATCACACAATGGCCCAGGACATGACTACTTCACACCTTCTTTGTTTCAGAAGAAGAAGCCATTCAGTTCTGGAATATTTCAGGATGGGTGTAGGATGGATGGAATTGACACCTTTTAGCTTTGAATATTTGTCCTTTGTCCGTGTCAGACAGTTTGAATATAAAAAGGCCAAGCCGTTTCCTTTGGTGGCCATTTTTAGTGCATTGCTCACTTTTTGAAAGAAAGATGCATTTTTAAAAAAGACAAAGTCAGTTTTTATATCTCTTCAGATTTTGTCCATTCTTTTTGTGCATGTGACAATATACTTGCTTGAATTCCCATTTATGAAAATGTCTCAGCTGTTGTCCTATGTTAACTTCATAGCTGTCTCATATATGCTATGTTTAGTTATTTATTACTGTCCTTTTTCTGTCAGTTTTCCCTTCTCACCTCCCGAATGCATTGGCTATTTTGCAGGCTGCTGTCCCTGTGCCTCAGTCCATGTTCTCTGGTATTTTGTTTCATGTGTGGGCTGGTTTTGTGCCCTAGCCTAATCCTGTGCTCCTCAACCAACATTCAGTTACAGGAGGGGTCACTAGATGGCGATCATATTTGATTTTCTCTTCTATAACCAGGGACCATGGAGGGCATCTGTTCTGTCATATCACTGCTCAGGCTAAAACCAATTAACTCAGCATAAACTTGGGAAAGAATCTGACAGCTTCTTCACCTATATAGCTCAACTCCTCAGTGGAATAACCTGCTAAGGTACTGGGGACTCAATATTTACTTCTTAATGCAAATTGGATCCTGCAAATTCAAAGCTGTTCTGGCATCATCATAGAATCATAGAATGGTTACAGCATAGGAGGTCATTCGGCCCATCATGTCTGTGCCAGCTCTCGGCAAGAACAACTCACCTAGTCCCACTACCATTTCCCCATAGCCCTGCACAATTTTCTCTTCAGATAATTATCCAATTCTCCTTTGAAGGCCTCAATTGACTCTGCTTCCACCATGCTCTCAGGCAGTGCGTTCCAGATCCTAATTACCCGCAGCGTAAAACCATTTTTCCTCATGCTGCCTTTGCTTCTTTTGCCAATGGCCTTAAATCTGTGCCCTCTGGTTCTGTATCATTCCACAAATTGGATCCAGACTCCTCAACATTTTGAACACCTCTATAAAATTTCCTCTTAATTTTCTCTTCTTTAAGGAGAACAGATGCAGTTTCTCCAACCTATCCACATAACTGAAGTACACAACTTGAGTATTGCTGAAAATAGAGATAAGTTGTTGAAGCAATTTGTCTTGCATTCATCAGGATAATCCGCAAGAATGCCAATGCAAGGGAAAACAACAACTTTATACTGTATGAGAAGAGAGTGCTAATTGGTTGGCAAGTGAACTCTGATTGGTAGAGGCATTGCCATGGAGAATGCACCAGTTTATGGTGGCAGACAGTTAACTGCCAAGCTTTGTTTGAAATTTACGAACATACGAATGGCTCTGCCATTCAATAAGTTTATGGCTGAACTGATTACTTCACATTTCCATCAACCCCAATAACCTTCCACCCCCTTGCTTATCAAAAATCTATCTACCTCTGCCCTAAAAATATTCAAAGACTCTGCTTCCACCGTCTTTTGAGGAAGAGAATTCCAAAGACTCATGACCCTCTGAGAGAAAAAATGTCTCCTCATCTCTGTCTGAAATGGGCGACCCCTTATTTTTAAACAGTGACCCCTAGTTCTAGATTCTCCCACAAGGGAAAGCATCCTTTCCACATCCACCCTGTCAAGATCCCTCAGGATCTTATATGTTTCAATAAAGTTGTCTCTTACTCTTCTAAATTATAGTGGATACAAGCCTAGCCTGTCCAATCTTTCCTCGAAAGACAACCCACCCATTCCAGGTATTAGTCTAGTAAACCTTCTCTGTACTGCCTCCAACGCATTTACATCCTTCTTTAAATAAGGAGACCAGTACTGTACACAGTACTCCAGATGTGGTATCACCAATGACCTGTATAGCTGAAGCATAACCTCCCTACTTCTGTATTCAATTCCCCTCACGATAAACGATAACCATCTATTAGCTTTCCTATTTACGTGCTGTACCTGCATATTAACCTATTGCGATTCATGCACTAGGACACCCAGATCCCTCTGCATCTCAGAGCTCTGAAATCTCTCACTATTTAAATAATATGCTTCTTTGTTATTTTTCCTGCCAAAGTGGACAATTTCACACTTTCCCACATTATACTCCATTTGCCAGGTCTTTGCCCACTCACTTCACCTATCTATATCCCTTTGTAGCCCCCTTATGTCCTCTTCACAACTTACTTTCCTACATATCTTTGTGTCATCAGTAAATTTAGCAACCATACCTTTGGTCCCTTCATCTAAGTCATTTATATAAATTGTAAAAAGTTGGGGCCCCAGCACATATCCCTGTGGTACACCACTCGTTACATCTTGCCAACCAGAAAATGACTCATTTATGCATACTCTCTGTTTCCTGTTAGCTAGGCAATCTTCTATCCATGCCAATATGTTACCCTCTACACCATGAGCTTTTATTTTCTGCAATAACCTTTGATGTGGCACCTTATTAAATGCCTTCTGGAAATCTAAGTACAATCATCCACCGGTTCCCCTTTAACTGCATATGTAGCTCCCTCAAAGAACTCCAATAAATTGGTTAAACATGATTTCCCTTTCACAAACCCCTGTTGACTCTGCCTGATTACCTTGAATTTTTCTAAATGCCCTGCTATAACATCTTTAATAATAGCTTCTAACATTATCCCTAAGACAGATGTTCAGCTAACTGGCCTGTAGTTTCCTGCTTTCTGTCTCCCTCCCTTTTTGAATAAAATAGTTACATTCGCTATTTTCCAATCGAATGGAACCTTCCCTGAATCTAAGGAATTTTGGAAAATTAAAACCAACGCATCACCTGTCTCATGAGCCACTTCTTTAAACACCCTTGGATGAAGTCCATCAGGACCCAAGGACTTGACAGCCCGCAGCTCCAACAATTTGCTCAATACCACTTCCCTGGTGATTATAATTTTCTTGAGCTCCTCCCTCCCTTCCATCTTTTGTCCATGTTTGAACCAATCCTGCAGCCATATCTCTGTAATGGCTATCAAAGCTTACTTATTTATTTCTCTTTGCACTCTCAGTTCATTTGTTTTGTTTTGAATGCTGCGTGCATTCAGATACAGAGCTTTTAGTTTTGTCCTTTTATTATTTTTGTAACCTCTAGCCTTATTTGTTGATTTACTCTTAGATTTGTATGCTCTGTCCCTTCCTGTCACAGTCTGATTATCATTTCCCATATTAATACCTTTTTCTCTTGCCTTGTCTCTACTCCTTGATTTACCATATCTTCCCAAATTTGATCCCTTGCCCCCACTATTCAGTTTAAAACCCTCTCTACTTCCCTAGTTATGCGGCTCGCTAGAACACCAGCCCCAGTACAGTTCAGATGTAAACCGTCCCAATGGTGCAGCCACCATTTTCCCCAGTACTGGTGCCAGTGCCCCATGAACCAGAACCCACTTCTACCACACCAGTCTTTGAGCCACGTATTAATTTCTCTAATCTTATTTGCCCTATGCCAACTTGCATGTGGTTCCGGTAATAAACCAGAGATTATTATCTTTGAAGATCTGCTTCTTAATTTGGCGCCTAGTTCCTTATACTGACTATGCAGAAGCTCTTTCCTTGTCCTGCCTATGTCGTTGGTACCTACATGGACCACGACGACTGGATCCTCCCCCTCCCACTGTAAGTTCCTCTCCAGCCCTGAGCAGATGTTCCGAACCCTGGCATCAGGCAGACAACACAGCCATCTGGACTCTTGCTCTTTACGACAGAGAACAGTGTCAATCCCCCTAACTATATTGTCCCTTACTACCACTACATTCCTTTATGCTCCCCCCACCTGAATGGCTTCCTGTACCATGGTGCCATGGTCAGGTTGCTCATCCACCCTGCAGCCCCCACTCTCATCCAAACAAGCTGAAAAAACTTCAAACCTGTTGGACAATCACAAAGGCTGAGGCTCCTGCACTCCTGCGCTCAGGGTCCCCTTACCTGCCTCAGCTGCAGCCACACTCTCCTGTCTCTGACCACTGACCAAATCAGAAGACCCTATCCTAAGGTACCACCTCCTGGTACAAAATGTCCAGGGCAACTTTTCCCCTCCCTGATGTGTCGCAATGTCTGCAGCTCAGAGTCCAGTTCAATGACTTCGAGCCAAAGCTCTTCGAAGCGCAAACACTTACTGCAGACATGTTTGCCCTGGATCACACTGGCATTCAGGAGCTCACACATGCTGCAGCCATGACACATCACCTGTCCTGCCATCCTTGATGTGTTTTAATTAACTACTTAATTATTATTTTTTTATATATTCTATAAAGCTTATCACTAGTTCCTTCACTATTTTAAATGTTAGGATTAGAATGGACCTTAATCACTTACCAGATACTCACTAAACAGGTAGCTTCTTCCCAAACCAATCACCTGCCTGCTTGCCTGTGATGTTTGATGCCATGTTTGATTTAAGTTAAATTAAGTTAAAAGCTTACCGGCGGCTCTCTGTTTCCCTGCTCTCACTGTTGATTGTGATTGTGATTGTGATTTAAACCAGGCAGCTTGACTCTGATCGGTCAAGGCATTGCCCTTTAGCTGAAACAGGCACAATGTGTGTACATGTTCTTTCTGTTTGCAAAGTACAGGGCCCTGTGTATTAATATATGTAGCTTCCAATGTGCGCAAATGTGTCACACTGTGAGCCCTACTAACAATCTTAAATTGGTTGTCAGCGTAATTCTTAGCACACTGATGATTATTTAGCAAATGTTGTCCAATTGCGGAATCACATCTAATATTGGACACTGTGTTTTGAGTTTTGCAAGCACGGGCTGGTTGGCTACGGCCTATACCTTGCCCGTTGCGAACAGCGGAAGGGACATGTTGTTTGATATGATCTGCCAGTCGTTGGGGTGTGCGGCCTATATACCTAGCCTCACAGTGGCAATGTGTCAAGCTGCCTGGTTTAAATTTCAAGCAAAGCTTGGCAGTTAACTGTCAGTCAGAATAAACTGGTGCATTCTCCATGGCAACACTTCTACCAATCAGAGTTCACTTGGCAACCAATCAGCACTCTCTTCTCATACAGTATAAAGCTGTTGTTTTCCCTTACATTGGTATTCTTGTAGATTAGCCTGATGAGGGCAAGATGAGAAGTGTTGACAACATGTCTCTATTTTCAGCAATAATCAAATCACTGAAGTTCCTCATCCCTGCATCCATTCTCATGTATCTTTTCTGCCTCTCTCTAATGCCTTCACACCCTTCTTAAAGTGTGGTGCCCAGAACAGGACAGAATACTCTAGTTGAGGCAGAGCCAGTGTTTTATATAAGTTTATCATAATTTCCTTGTTCTTGTATTCTGCCCTTGCATATAAAGCCCAGCATCCCCAAATGCTTTATTAACCACTTTCTCAAGCTGCCCTGCAGCTTCAATGGTTTGTGCACTATTACGATCGGGTGAGGAAGGGGTATCAGGCTCCCCTCTTGACTCTTTCCTGGATTCACCATAACAGGGTTTAACTTTTGAAACATAATGATTTTAGCTTACCTCCTCAGTGAATCCTTTGCTTACTGCACTCTAATTGTAATTGCAAATGAACCAATCAGACAGACTTTCTTGGGTTTAAACAAGAAAGATGTAAATTTATTAGCCTTATCACTCTAACTTGGTTAAAAATTACTAAAATATGCAACGCAACCATGCTAGCATGGAAGGAAATCTGCCCTAGGTCATTGAAATATATCACTTACCCATCCCACACTGCACTCTCTCCTCCATCCTTTCCTCTGCCCCATCCCTCCTCTTCCTCTCTTCTCTCCTTTTCCTCGTCTCCTGTCCTAGTAACTTCTCCTTATTTCTATTCTTCACCTTTCCCCTTCTGTCCATCTCACTTTCTCTCCTTCTCATTCCCTGTCCCCTTTCTCTCTCCTTCCCTTCCTCCCTCTCCCATCTGCCTTCTCCAGCTTCCCTTTACTCCTCTTTGCCAACTGCGCTCAGTTATTCCCCATCTTCTAACTTTGCTTGACTTGAATTTGAAACTTAGTTTCACCCTCTTGGTCAGGATTCTGCTCTGTGATTTCTCTCTGAATGGGATGGGATTACAGCAAAGAATGAAGAGAATGAAAGAAGGAAGCCTACAGCTGCCTAACCACTTGAACTATAAATATAGTACTGTATTATAATACTAAACAGTTATCAAATATTGTACAAAACAGAGATGTACAAAACATGAGATATAGTCATTATACCATGTAACAGTATACTTCAGAAATTAAGAGGACGGTGTTTATATTTTTATATTACTACTGTGATACTGTTTTCAGCCTGGAGTTGCAGTGCTCAGTATAGCACTGCCTAATTTGAAGGAAGAAAAATGATTGAAGTGATTGATAATTATTATGCATTATTATGAGGTTATATATGTAGTTTGCCATTAACTACTTTACTGCAGCTGAAATTCCTCAATTCCACTCTGCCACTGATCCACACTTTCAACACTGTCAGAGTATCTGGGGGTAGGACTGAGTTACCAAATTTAAATGAATCAGGTGAAGACTCATGCTAGAACAGATGCACCTTGAGCAGAAGGTAGAATGGTATGGGCATGACTCAGTGCCAGATAACTACTGAGGATAGAAGCCAGCACGACTGGCTGAAAATTTAGAAAACTATGGAAAATGGCTTCCTTTATCAGAAATTCAATTCATTCTGCTACATCACATTTTCAAGGATGCTCTATGTTCCAGGCCTGGACACAGATATTCTGCATATTCATGGACATTGTTTGAAATATCTCCACCCTTTTAGATATTGCAGTGAATTTCGTATCTTTTAGGCATCGGAAGGTGAACTTCACTATATGTCTCACTGATTCTTCATCTGGCTTCAGTTATACCATTGACTCTCTTTAATTAGATCCATGCAAGTTGAATGATCTAATGCATGAACTGTTACTGCTGCATCTGATAGTTTTTTTTGCTGATTGGAAGTGCTGTCTAGATAATAAGAATAAAACAACCCCAGGTTATCCATAGGTTTTGATTTTAGATACTCCAGAATCCAATCAATGTATCTTTTACAAATTAAGTCCCCATCTTAGATGCACTGAGGGGAATTTTGTGCTGTCCACCACAGTGGATTTGGTGGTGTGCGGGGTGATATAATTAGGCGGGTGCTGTTTTTTGGATTCCCGACAGCGAGAGATTTTAGAGGAATTAGGTCAGTGGGTTTCCCCAGCACATTGGCGGATTGCAGCTTTGCATTCATTTAAATACCATGAATACTCTTTACTCTACACATAGTTACAATTTAGTCCTGCCTGCCAGATTAAGTGAAAGGCAAGCGATATTCCAGCGCCATCCAGTTCACAAATGTTTCAACATGGTGTGCAACAGTTGGATAACAGCAGTTGAGACTTAGGTCTGTGCAAGAGTGAAGTGGAGCATCCAGGTTGTTGAATGGTTGCTGTTGCTGGTGAAGATGCATTTTGTTGGCTGCAAGGTTGGTGGGTGGAGTAGATCAGTACTGTGTGAAAATATTTGGCAAGGGCCCAAAGGGAGGGATAAGTGCTGTCAACATGAGGGAGCTGTGGGGCAAATTCAGGGTACTGGCTAGCAGAGGAAATGGTCACAGTCAATGGGGGCAAATGGATTCAGTAGGGGGGGAAGATCAAGACTAATGGGTGGGTATTCAACAGCTTCTTATAGAGGGGAACAGGACTCGGAATTAATGATCAGTTTGATGTGAGGAGGTTCAAGGGTAACAGTTGGCATTTTGATAGTAATGGGAGTAGAAATGGGTGGAGAGATGGCATGAATACATTGATGATTACACTGTGCATGATATTGGGGGAGGATCAATGGTAACAGAGGGAAGGGTAATGGTAACATTGGGTGGGTCAAGGGTGATGGGTTCAAGCTGGAAGGTTACAGGAGGAAGTTGGAAGGTGGGGAGACTTACCCTGAATTCCACGCGCACTATCTTCTCCAATGATAATGGAAACCATGTGGACACTCAAGGAGAGCAAGGAGGGTGGGAGGAGACAAACAACAGTGGGTGTGTCTTCTACCTGGCTGCAACATTAAGGCAAATATAAGGGAGCTGTTCATTGCCTCGATGTTTCAGCTCATTAGCAACAGAGGGCTGAATCGCCACGCTCTGCTTATTTATTGTTCAGAAACAGCGACATGGGTCTCATACACCCAATTTGTTTAGTACCACTGGAAGAAGTAAAAAAAAAGAGAGATGATGGAGGTCTCTTTTCCCTCAACTCATGATGCCTGAGTGCCAGCAACAGGCAGAACAGGAAGGTGAGGATGCTCCGAATGATAACATCCAGGAACAGCACTGGCACGCCATCGCATCCTCAGGACAAGGACAAATTACCTTCAAATGTCAGAGAGGCAATGCCAGAGACACCTAAGGATGTCATGTGAAATGGTCACAGAAATTTGTTGGATGCTGCAGCATGACCTGCAGCCACTCGACTTCAGTGGTAATCCCATGCCAGTTGCACTCAAGGTGACTGCTCCACTCAATTTTTTTGCTAGCAGCTCCTTCCAGGGATCCACGAGCGACATATGTGGCATCTCGCAGTCTGCGACCACAGGTGATCAAAGAGATGACCAATGCCCTTTTTTGACCTGTCAATGATTTCATCTACTTACCTGTAGACGAGGACAGCCAGGCAGGAATGTCTGTAGCCTTCGGCGCCATCGTTTGCCTCGAATGCAAGGGGTAATCGACTATACTTATGTGGGCCTTAGAGCTCCCTGGGACCAGCCTGCTGCCTTTGTCAATTGAAAAGGCTTCCACTCTTTAAATGTACAGCTGTTTGCAACCACAGGAGAAGAATTATGCATGTTTGTGCACATTTCCGAGGGATCTATCATGACTCCTACATTTTGAGGAACTCCTTGCTGCCAGCAGTTTTGAGATGGATCCTGAGTGACCAGGGTAACCCAGTTGTACATGGTTGATGACACCAGTATGTCATCCCCAAAGTGCAGCTAAAGAAAGGTCCAATGCTGCACACGCATCCACCAGAGCCATCATCAAACACACCATTGGCATGCTGGAAATGCGATTCTGTTGCCTTGACTGGTCTGGAGGGGTTCTTCAGTACGCACCACAGAGGGTGTCATGAATAATCATTGTCTGCTGTGCCTGCACAACCTTGCAAGTAGAGGCAGTAACATTTTGCAGGCGGAGGAACAGGAGGAACACCAGCCCTCCTCAGATGAGGGTGACTATGAAGAGGGTGAGGAGGACAACAATGACAACAATGCCATCATCAATATCAGGGCCATGGAGATACATGCAAGGAACATCAGGAAGAACCTAATTTATGCACATTTCAGCCAACAATAAGCCACATCATCGAGGAACGTTGGGAGGAAAAACATAACAATTCCCTACAGAAATTGACTTTTGCCTGAGGTCTTAATAATTTCTGCAATCTTAACGAAGCGTTGCTACACTTTCATGTGATTGGCATTTGAAATCATCTATGGGCTACGATGAATGCGACTACACACCACTGCAAGTAGCATTAAGTTATGAATGTAGAAATCAAAAGTAAGACATGACAGTATTGGAAAAAGTTACTGAGCATCAAATGGAAAACAGCCATCATTGAAAAGTGAAGGCTCAAATTCCAATCAGATATGGACACTAGACATTTCCTGAGATGCTTTGCAAGTGTCATTGCATTCCTACCATAGGCCTCCAAAAAACTTCTTTGTATCCATCTGTAACTAAGCAAAACATTACTGAGAGTGGATCCAATTTTAAATGAAATAAAAATGTATTAATAAATCTTTTCAAGCATCACCATTTATACTGCACTTGTCCCACCATTGTGATCAAAACTCTTTCAATTTCCTTTTTCTCCCACTAAGTCTGAGTGCTACGCTGACATTAGCAGCAGAGGTGGGGGCAGTCTGCGCAGTGCACTGCCCCGTTGCTGTGGATGACCGTGGCGGGCGTCCTGTGGAGGAATGGGGCCTTGATGGCTCCAGTCTACTGGAGTCTACAGCAATGGTGCTTGAGTATCCCCCGTGTGCTCGCCTGCTGGAGGTAAGGGGGTCAATGTTTGGGGGGAGGACAAGACGCCGCTTACCCTGGGGGTGTACTGAGAGGAAGGCCCGGGACAGCTGGTACTCCACCTGTGTGCACGATGGCACCTGCCTGTCTCCCTGAGGGGAAGGAGCACCTGGAAGGAGGTCCAGGTTCCTCATTTCTCTCTCACTTAGGCTCTGCTGGATGGAGCTAACGGTAACAGTGATGGAGAGCAGGTCAGATCGCATATAGCTTGAGTGCTCAACCAGACTCGCCACGGAGCTCGCCAAACTCGCAACTGAGGAAGCCATATGCTCAAATGTCTGGGACATGGCAGACCTCATGGCTTGCATGGACTCCTCAATGGAACGGGCAAAGCCACTCATGACCTCAGGCAGCTCTGACATATTTTCCACATGGCTTTGCTGCACATCCAGCAGACATTTCGTAGCAACAAACAGAGGATCATCATGAACGTGGGGCTGAGCAGGGGCCTAGTCCCCAGCAGTCCTCTGAGTGTCAGGGGACCAGACTGGCACATGCTGCCTCAGCTGCTGGGTCATGTCTGTGTCATGCACACCAGCTTGTGACCCAGATTCTAATCTTAACCCCCTGCAGATTGGGACATTGGCTTCTTCTTCCTTCCCAGAGGAGGATTCTTGGGCCACGCGGTGTTCTGCTACTCGAGTGCGGGCACCTGTGGTGGAGACACAAACTGAGACACTTTAAACATGCGCTTCACATGAGTTCACACAATTTCCTTCAGTTTCCACATATGGCTGCAAAAGCAGAGATGACACTTCATCCTTACACCTTGTGGCTCCTACCTTGCCATCTTTGCTCGTCCTGCCTCCCACTTCTCTTGCGATTTCAGACGCCTCCTCCTCAGCCATGGTCAGCAGCCTTATGTCAAGGATCCCTCCTCCCACCTAGGCACAATGGTTGTGGCAAAGGCCTGCTCGGGTCTGCAAAAAATAACCCGATCCCAGCCTGACCCGGCCCGAGTCCATCCATTTTTTCCCGCACTCGACCCGACCTGACCCAACCATCAGTTAACTTACCTTCCATTTTTCACTTTGTTGCTGACCTGCACAAGCTTAAAATAACTGTAACAAAACCACCTTTCTAGTCCAAAAATTACACTAACATTGGAGCCACTTACCTGTGATAGAGCGCGTCTGACCCGGCCTGACCCTGCCCAACCCAAGCCCGAATGCCGGACCCAGAAGTGCAACCCGACCCGAACCTGACACATGTCATCAGGTCCTGTCAGGTTCAGGTCGGGTAGCAGGCCTTTAGGTTGTGGCTTTATTTATCCTGCAGCAGACAGTGCAGATTTAAATGACATGGCAAATGATGCATCACAACCATTGCATAGATGCATCAACATCACTCATTCTGCACTGGCTTTCGCACGACACATCCAATCACATAAACAATGCCAATCTTCATCTTGGCACACATCATTTAGAGAATGGCACCTCTGACACAGTGAGGGTAATGAATGAAGGAGTACTGCACATATAAAGGTACTGTAAGGAAAAGTCAGGGAGAGAAAGCAGTTTGCATTGTTTGTTCTGGTGAGTTCATTCAACTACTATTTTTGCATGTGCCCTGGGGTTCAAAGAGGTGGCGCTCACAGCCACAACCACCTCTCCGCAAAGTTTGCACCACATTCTTGGCAGGTCTCTAGCACCCAATCCAGACTCTCAGATCTGCTTGTCTGCACTGAGTGCTGCAGGAGGGCACAGAGTGTGAAGAAGGGAGTTTGGTAATTGAGGGAGTTCGGTAAGGAGGGGAACTATAAATTAAGAAGAAACCAAATTTGAGTGCACAGAGTATAAAGAGGGAATTTGGCGCGTGAGGGAGGGGCTCCTTTCTTTCTTTCTTCTACCTTTTTACAGCCTCCAGTCGCTGCCTCTCTCTTCGGTGCAGGGGATGAAGTTCATTGGTGAGTAACTGGTAAGTTATTTTACTCCTCATTGCAATAAAAAGTTTTTAAAGTTACGTTATGGCAGGTCAGCTCGTCCAAGTGGAATGTACATCCTGCAGTATGTGGGAAGTCATGGACGCACCACGTGTCCTGGACGAACACATCTGTAGGAAGTGTCACCGGCTGCAGAAGCTTGACCTCTGGATTATGGAACTCAAGCTGTGGCTGGAGTCGTGCATCTGCGAGCCAGAGGACTACGTGGATAGCATGTTTAGGGAGGTGGTCATACCAGTTAGGAGCATGCAGGCAGAGGGGGAATGGGTGACCGCTAGGCAGTTTAAGAGAACCAGGCAGGCAGTGTAGGAGTCCCCTTAGTCTATCTTGCTTGCTAATCAGTTTTCCATTTTGGATACTGATGATAGCGATGGTTCCTCAGGGGAATGCAGGCAGAGCAAAGTCTGTGGCACCAGGGGTGGCTCAGCTGCACAGGAGGGGAGGAAGAAGAGTGGAAGAGTAATAGTGATAGGGGATTTGATAGTCAGGGGATCAGACAGGCATTTCTGTGGCAGTAGACGTGACTCCAGGATGATGTGTTGCCTCCCTGGTGCCAGGGTCAAGGATGTCACAGAGTGGTTGCAGGGCATCCTTCTCGGGGAGGCCGAACAGCCAGAGGTCATGGTCCACATTGGTACCAATGACATAGGTAGGAAGAGGGATGAGGTCCTGAAAGCAGATTTTAGGGAGTTAGGAAGGAAATTAAAAAGCAGGACCTCCAAAGCAGTAATCTCAGGATTACTCCCAGTACTACGTGCTAGTAAGCATAGGAATAGGAGGATTGATTGATTCAACACATGGCTGGACAATTGGTGTAGGAGGGAGGGCATCATATTTCTGAGGCATTGGGACTGGTTCTGGGGCAGGTGGGACCTGTACAAGATGGAGGGGCTACACCTTAACAGGACCGGAACTAATATCCTCACTGGGAGGGTTTAAACTAGCTTGTCAGGGGGATGGGAACCTGAGGAGTAGCTCAAATTGAAAGGAAGTAAAGCTGGTAATAGGAGGTAGAAAAGAAACAAGTGACATTAGAAGGCAGGTGAAACAAAGGCGAGCATCATGTAGGCTTAGAATGCAGAATGTCAAGAAGACAAGGTTATGGGCATTCTACCTGAATGCATGTAGCATTCACAACAAGGTAGATGATTTAAATGCACAAATAGAGGTAAATGGGTATGATCTAATTGCCATAACAGAAAGGTGGCTATAGGGTGACCAAGACTGGGAACTGAATATTCAAGGATATTCAACATTTAGGAATGACAGGCAAAAAGGAAATGGGGATGGTGTTGTGCTGATAATAAGAGATAGGATCAGTACATTAGTAAGGAAGGATCTCAGATCAGAAGAACAAAATGTGGAATCTGTTTGGGTGGAGCTAAGAAACAGCAAGGGGTGGAAAATATTGGTAGGAGTTGTTTATAGGCCACCAAACAGTAGTGGTAGTGTGGGACATGGCATTAACCAGGAGATTAGAGAAGCATGTAGCATGGGTTATATAGTAATCATGGGTGACTTCAATCTGCATATAGACTGGGTAAGGTTAATGAGCATTAATGCTGTGGAAGACGAGTTTCTGGAGTGTGTTAGGGATGGTTTTCTCGAGCAGTGTGTCGAGGAACCGACTAGAGAACAGGCTATTTTAGATCTAGTATTATGTGAGGAGAAAGGGCTAATTAATAATCTTGTTGTAAAAGAACCTTTAGGGATGAGTGACCATAATATGAAGAATTTTACATTATGTTTGAAAGTGAGGTAGTTCAATCTGAAGCCAGGGTGTTAAATTTGAACAAAGGAAATTATGAAGGTATGAGGGGCAAATTGGCTGAGGTGGATTGGGAAAATACATTAAAAGGAATGACAGTACATAGGCAATGGATAGTCTTTAAAGAAATGTTACATAGTTTACAGCAACTATACATTCCGTCAAGGCACAAAAACCCCAAAAGTAAAGGCAGTCAACCATGGATAACAAAGGAAGTTAAGGATTGTATAGATTAAAAGAAAAGGCCTATAAAGTTGCCATAAATAGTAGTAAAGCTGAGGATTGGGAGGATTTTCGAATACAACAAAGAAAGACGAAGAAATGGATAAAGAAAGGGAGAATAGAATATGAATGTAAGCTAGCAAAAAATTAAAATGGACTGTAAAAGCTTCTATAGGTATGTAAAACGGAAACGTTTGCCTAAGAAAAATGTGGGTCCATTACAGGCAGTCAGGAGAGTTTATAATGGGGAATAGAGAAATGGCAGAGAAGCTAAATGATTGCTTTGTGTCTGTCTTCACTGAGGAAGATACAAGAAATCTCCCAGAATTAGAGATCCAATGGATTAAGGGGAATGAGGAATTGAAGGAAATTAGTGTTAGTAAGAAGGTTGTAATGGAGAAATTAATGGGGCTGAAGGTTGATAAGTCCCCAGGACCTTATATTCTACATCCCTGAGTGTTGAAAGAGGTAGCTATGGAAATATTAGATGCATTGGTGATCATCTTCCAAACGTCTACAGATTCTGGAGTGGTTCCTGCAGATTGGAAGGTAACAAATCTCACTCCACTATTTAAGAAGGGAGGAGAGAGAAGACAAGGAATTACAGACCTGTTAGCCTTATATCAGTCATTGTGAAAATGCTAGAATCTATTCTAAAGGATGTGATAAATGGACACTTGGATAATAATGATCTGATTGGGCATAGTCAACATGGATTTATGAATGGGAAATCATGTTTGACGAACCTGCTGGAATTTTTTGAGGATGTTACTAACAGAATTGATAAAGGGGAGTCGGTGGATGTGGGATACTTGGATTTTCCAAAGGCCTTTGATAAAGGTTAGCAAAATTAAAGTACATGGGATAGGAGGTAATATACTGGCATAGATTAACGATTGGTTAACAGGCAGAAAACAGAGTGTAGGAATAAATGGGTCATTCTCACGTTGGCAGGCTGTGACCTGTGGGGTACCGCAGGGAGCAGTGCTTGGGCCCCAGCTGTTCACAATATATATCAATGATTTGGATGTGGGGACCAAATGTAGTATTTCCAAGTTCACGGATGACACAAAACTAGGTGAGAATATGTGTTGTGAGGAAGATGCAAAGCGGCTTCAAGGGGATTTGGAAAGACTTAGTGAGTGGGCAAGAATGTGGCAGATGGAATATAATGTGGAAAAATGTGAGGTTATCCATTTTGGTAGGAAGAACAGATGTGCAGAGTATTTCTTAAATAGTAAGAGATTATAAAGTATAGATGTTCAAAGGGACCAGGGTGTCCTTGTCAATAAGTCTCTAAAAGCTAACATGCAGGTGCAGCAAGCAGTTAAGAAGGCTAATAGTATGTTAGACTTTATTGCAAGAGGATTTGAGTAAAGGAGTAGTGAAGTCTTGCTTCAATTGTATAGAACCTTGGTTAGACCGCACCTGAAGTACTGTGCACAGTTTTGGTCCCCTTACCTTAGGAAGGATATCATTGCCAGAGAGGGAGTGCAACGCTGGTTTACCAGACTTGTTCCCAGAATGGCGGGACTGTCCTATGAAGAGATATTGGGGAAACTGGGCCTGTATTCTCTAGAGATTCGAAGAATGAGAGGTGATCTCATTGAAACCTACAAAATACTTAAAGGGATAGACAGGGTAGATGCAGGTAGGATGTTTCCCCTGGTTGGGGAGCCTAGAACCAGGGGACACAATTTCAAAATAAGGGGGAAACCCCTTAGGACAGAGATGAGGAGGAACTTCTTTACTCAGAGGGTCGTGAATCTTTGGAATTCTCTACCCCAGAGGGCTGTGGAAGCTCAGTCATTGAGTATGTTTAAAGCAGAGATTGACAGATTTGTAAATACAAATGACATAAGGGGATATGAGGATAGTGTGGGGAAAAGGCATTGAAGTGGATGATCAGCTATGATCATATTGAATGGTGGAGCAGTCTCGATGGGTTGAATGGTCTACTCCTGCTCCTATGTGACTAAAGCTGTTCATGGATTCCACTACATCCCTTGCGTACCCTCTTCCTTAAAGACACAGAGCCACGGAAGAAATCAATGGACTAATCAATGGCTAATCAATCAATTCGCCAGGACCACTTACCCTCGCTGATCTGAGCCAGTCATTGATGCACTTGCGGCACTGCACCCATGTTCTATGAATGACCCCACAGTTCGAGACCTCCTCTGCTACCTCCACCCAGGCCACCTTGGTGAGGCGGGAAGGTATTTGCACTCCATCTGCAGGGAAGAGGAGCTCCTGCCTTTCCCTGATGGCCTGGAGGAGAACCCGCAGGGAGGCATCACTGAAACATGGGGCGTGACGTTGCCTGCTGGCTGCCATTTGATTCACTTTATCTGTACGGAAAATAAATGATATGAAGTTGGTGGTGATTTTCACAAAATAAGGGAGGCAAAAACATTTTGATTTAAGTAAAAGCTTCAATCTCAGTTAGTCTGAAGATACTTCACATGAAAGGAAGGCTGCTGATCCTTGAGGCTGATAACACAGAATGTTTTATATCTGTGGCGATCATGGTGCTCATGGCAGTGACGGCAGGTTCCACCAATGAAAGGCCGCCCCCACCACATGATCCCACATGTCTCCTATGCCCGTTGCCACATGGCTCACTTAAATACAAAGTTGCGCGGGAAACAGGATTTGCGGCAGAAGTGGAAGTTTCGACAACTTCCAGTCCCGCCATTGGGAACACCGCGGCACTCATAAGATTCCACCCATTAAGTCACAGGTCCAATCTTTTGGATTATCGCTCCAAAGGCCCACTGTTCAAACATATTCTTCTCCTCACAAACCCAAATCAGCTCTCTAATTTTACGAGAATGGCTAATCTTTTGGAGGTGTGATCTACTTTTAAGTGTGCCATGAAGGCTAGTCTTTATTATATCTCTTTATCTGGCAACAAGTCAGCCTGTGCTTTATAGTCCTGAGTGGCATGGCTTAATATGAGGTGATAATAGAAATAAGAACATGGTCTGAATTAATATGCCTAATTTTGATTTATTTTTAAAATTCCTTTGTAAAACTTCGAACAAAACATTCTGCCTCTCCTTTTTAACTGGGATGGTAAAGTGTTCTGCATTGCATTACGGTTTAGAAACCCACTCATGGTTTAGCCAGACTGATTTTCTACAATGATCCTCAGTTTACATCCCACAAATGAAACTCTGGGCTAACATTCTTATGACTTCAAACCTAAGACTTCAGATGTTCTTTCCCCACAAGAAGAAACAATTCATTCATTAACAGACCAGCAAATTCAATATGGATCCAGTGCCATGATCTTGGAGGCCATTTTGAGAGATTAGCTGGTCTTGCACCAGGTGTTATGCTTTGAGCCTTTCTTTCCTTTCTCAATGAAGATATTTCATATTTTAGATTACTGTCTTAGGTGACTCTTTGCTTCCTATGGTGTCAGCAGTACCTTCATTGCCGCCAATATCTAGGTAAGTTTGATATCATGACCCAATTATTGAACAGCCATCCTTTCTTTAGATTTCTTTGGTTATGACAACAACTTGCATTTATATAGTTCCTTAAACATAGTAAAATATCAGACAAAATTTAACACGAATCCACATCAGGAGATATTAGAAGAGGTCACCAAAATCTTGGTCAAAGAAGTAGATTTGAATGAGCATCTAAAGGAGGAAATAGATTCTTATGACAAATGGCAGAATATTACAACACCAGACTTTTTAGGCATTAACTGCCAAGTAAAGTTAATGAATAGGACATATACAAACAAATAAATAATGCAAACATTTACAGTTGAAGTTAAATTAGGATAATTCTTCAAAAAAGAAATGGTTTGCAATCTCGAATACTAAACAATATTTTATAATTAACTTTTAATATACATAACAAAAACAACTTATATTTATATAGCATCTTCAACAGATGATCAATAGCAGAAGCAATAACAACAACTTATGTGGTGCCTTTAATGTCGCAAAATATTCTGAGCTGCTTCACAAAGGCATAAGTTGAAAATGAACACCAAGCCAAAGAAGGAGATAATAGGAAGATTGGCCAAAAGCTTAGTTGGAGGTGGATTTTAGGGAGGGTGTGGGGGCTGCGGGGGGTAGTGGTGGTGGTTGCCTAATGCAGCAGAAGCAGGTGGTGAGACAGTGGAATTTAAGGAGAGATTTCCTGAGCATGAGGCCAAGGTGGCTTAAGGCGCAACTGCTAATGGTGGAGTGATTGGCTGGAGGAGATTACAAAGATATCGAGGAGAGAAGCCATGGAGGGATTTAAATACAAAGATGAAAATTTTAAATTTAAGTTGCTGGAGATCAGGAGCCAATGTTGGTCAACAAGAACAGGAGTGATGATCGAGAGAACAGTGCAGGATAGGATATGGGCGGAGAGTGGAGGATGGAAGTCTACACAGAAGAGCACTGGAATATTAGGGTTGAGCTTTCCCGGCCCAGTGGAGCAGGGTGGAGGCAGGGGAGCCAGAAAAATAACGGTGAGCCACATCTAGACGGCTCTCCAATACATTCCCACATCCCGGGGGGCTTTCCCAGGGGTAGGCTAGGACTAGGGTCAGCTGCCTGTTCCACGGAGGCAAACAGCCAATTCTGGAAATTAAGGCCCCACTTCGGGGCCACTTTGTGATGGTGCCAGTACATTCCCGCCGACTGCAGAGGCCAACAGCTCATTGGAGGTGGCCTCCCATTGGCAGGCCGGGTGGGCATTAGTCCAAAGGTTGCATGCCCCAATGATGGGGCCATGGAGATCAAAGGCCACAACTGCTTCCATCACTACTCCTGCGGAAGGGTTTCCCCTCCATCCTGATGGTCATGCTTGCTTCAGGCCTCTTTATTTGATGACTTCTCTGTGGGCAACGAAGGGCGCCGTCATGTTGAGTCCTCCTCATGCTCACCTGCCTGCGTCGGCAGTGCCCACCTCTCCCAGTGGGGCTGCCAACCTGACATCACTGTGGGCCCCCTAATTAGTCCTCCAGCATCTGGAACCCTCCTGCTGTCCTTAATAGGATGGCAAGCGTGGAGGCAGCCAATGAGGAGGCCACCTCCCGGACCACTGCGCTGAAAACTTGGGTGGGCTCGGGACCCCCATATGGTCCCGTGTTGGTGTACTGACGCCTGCTAGAAAATTCAGCCCTTAGAGTCTGGAGGTGATAAAGGCATGCATGAGGTTTTCAGCAGCAGATGGGCTGAGGTAGGGTTGGAGGTGGGCGCTGTTAAAGAGGTGAAAGTACATGATGTTTGTGATTGAGAGGATATGAGGTCAAAAGCTCAGCTCAGGGATAAATAGAGTGGCAAGGTTGCAAACACTCTAGTTCAGCATGAAACAGAAGCCAGGAAAGGAAATGGACTTGGTGGGAAAGGTACAAAACTTATGGCAGAGGCCGAAGATGGTTGTTCCAGTTTTCCCAATGTTCAACTGTACACAGTTGTAGAGTGGGTGTTGGAGAAGCAGTTTGACAACAGAAAGGCAGTGGAGGGGTTGAGGGGCTAGTGGAGCGAAAGAGGTGGTTTTCATCAGTGTACGCATGGAAGCTGACTCCAGGAGCAGAACGGAGTTGTGCAAGAGGAGATGGCCGATGATCCTTGGGAATAGAAATTAGTCTTCATTGTGCCCATTTTGCAAGCATAAGATAGGTGCAAAAATGACCAATTTTGAGCCGCAATGTCCTACACCCCCAAGGATGCCTGGAAAGCATGCAATCTGAAATTGGGTAGAATCACAGAATCACAGAATTTTTACAGTGCAGAAGGAGGCCATTCAGCCCATCGTGTCCGCACTGGCTGTCCGGAAGAGCAATTCACTTAGTGCCATTCCCCTGCCTTCTCCACGTAACGCTGCACGTTCTTCCTTTTGAATGCTTCAATTGAACCTGCCTCCACCCTATCCTCAGGCAGTGCATTCCAGAGCTTAACCACTTGCTGCGTGAAAAAGTTTTCCCTCATGGTAGTTTTGCTTCTCTTACCAAATACTTTAAATGGAACAAAAAAATCCAAAATGAACAACCCTACTCCTCAATGCCAGTCAATTCACAACAGTGTGTAAATAGATTATTTTAATTCATCATCATTCTAGTTAAATATCACTTTGAATTTGAAAATGGCAAAAGGGATGAACTGCAGCAGTGGGTAAGGTAAAACAGCAATGTTCATAAGAACACAACTCCAGAGCAAGAAAAAGTCATTCTGTTCATCAAGTTCAGACTGGTGTGTTAGGTTAAAACTGCCTCCATAGTGTATCAAAACATTGAAATGATATCCGAAACTCTGTTAACTGTTAAAAACTGCCTTATACTCAACAGCCCAATTCATTAGTATTCCATTCCAAAACAATTTATTTAAATAATTATTTATAAAAACATCAAGATGTCCCAAATTGCTTGACAGTCAATGAATCATTTTCAAGTATGCTGTTGTATAGGCGAACAGAGCAGCCAGTTGTGCACAGCTAGGTCTTACAAACAGTGATGAGATGAATGACCAATAAACTTGTTTTGGTGCTTAAGCAATGGAAGTTGACAGAGCAATGAATATTGGCCAGGGCAGCAGAAGAATTCCCTGCTTTTTTTTGGAAAAGTGTAATGGGATAATTAACCATAACAGGCAGGCAGAGCCTCAGTTTAATGACTCATCTGAAGGGTAGGACCTCCAACAGTGCAACACCACCTCTGTACTAACTGAAGATTCTGTGCTGTAATCGGACTTGAACCCAAACCCTTTAGGATCACAATGAGAGTCCTAAAACTGAGCTAATAGTATAACAGGAAAGACTGCAATGCAATTAATTTTCAAGTGAAGATGCTTTCAAGACAGCTTTGACCTTTTAAGGGCATCGATGGAGGTCTTCAGCATTAATAAAAAATCCAGGGTACTCAATAAACAGCTTGTATGTTTAAAAAAAAAACTTTGATCATTTAAGTTTTCTGCTATAATGATCTGGTTGGCAAATAAAGCTTTCAAGTTCTGTAGATATTCTGAAACATGCATTACAGTCACATCCAGATAATGTCCCCAGGTAATCCTTGTATCCATAGTCACTTTGAATAAAGCAGGAGGTGTAATATCAAAAAGATAAATGAACATAATTGGTACAACCCTAACTGAGTTTTGATGGTGATGTACAGATAGAAGCTAATTTTAGCAATACTTGCTATTTAATCAATTAGAAAAGGTCTAATTGAAAGAAACACTTTTTGTTATTTAGCATAGCGAGTAGCTCTTGGATGTTGGATGCGGACTTCTAATTCCTGATTAATGGTGACTGCAGTTTCAGAACTGATTCCTCTCATTTATAAACATTGATAGTCCTTTCTTCAAATCTTTCAGCTCATTACAGATATTTTTAATGTGTATATAGTGCAATCCTTGGTTTCAAGATTTTTGGCATGGCATCCTTCTGATCCCAATTTTAATCACTCTACCATCTGGTCGCCACATTATAGGAAGGATGTGATTGCACTGGAGTGGGTGCAGAGGCGATTCACCAGGATGGTGCTGGGATGGAACATTTAAGCTATGAAGAGAGATTGGATAGGCTTGGGTTGTTTTCGCTGGAGCAGAGAAGACTGAGGGGGTGACCTGATCGAGGTGTACAAGATTATGAGAGGCATGGACAGGGTGGATAGGGAGCAGCTGTTCCCCTTAGTTGAAGGGTCAGTTACAAGGGGACACAAGTTTAAGGTGAGGGGCAGGAGATTTAAGGGGGATTTGAGGAAGAACTTTTTTACCCAGAGGGTGGTGACGGTCTGGAATGCACTGCCTGGGAAGGTGGTAGATGCAGGTTGCCTCACATCCTTTAAAAAGTACCTGGATGAGCACTTGGCACATCATAACATTCAAGGCTGTGGGCCAAGTTCTGGCAAATGGGATTAGGTAGACAGGTCAGGTGTCTTTAATGCATTGATGCAGACTCGATGGGCCGAAGGGCCTCTTCTGCACAGTATTATTCTGTGATTCTGTGATTGCCGGCTGTGCCTCCAGCTGCCTGGGCCCTAAGCTTTAGAATTCCCTCCTTAAACCTCTCTGCCTCTCTTCCTTTCTTTCCTCCTTTGAGACACTCCTTAAAACCTACCTCTTTGACCAAGCTGCTGGTCATCTGTCCTAATATCTCCTTTTGTGACACTGTCAAATTTTATTCCATAATGCTTCTGGGAAACACACTGCACCCTTTCATTATGTTAAAATGCTATATATATGCAAGTTATTGTTGTTATGGTCTTAATCACAAACATAGTCAGCTCCAAATATTTCCTTCTGTCCATAACCGCTCACAGTCATACCCTTTCTAACACCACATACTTCTGTGACCACTCCTAAGATGTACTGTCCCTCAGCTCACTGCCGTGGCATTTTTGAACTCCCAACTGTCTCGCCCCTTGGCTCTTCATCTGCCACAATAATTCTGCAGCTGTTAATCTGCTTAATTACTCCTTCTCTACCTTTGTCCCCAGTAAAAACTCAACTCTCTCCCACTCTGGTCCTTTACGTATTGCCCCCTTCACTCCTTCAAGACCAAGGCCTGCAGACTTGAGCATATTTGCTGTACAACTGGTTCAGCCATCCATCACCCGATCTGCTGTATCACATAAAGCATTAAATAAAAGCAAAATACTGCAGATTCTGGAAATCTGAAATAAAAACAAAGTGCTGGAAATACTCAGCAGGTCAGGCAGCATCTGTGGAGCGAGAAGCAGTGTTAACGTTTCAGGTCTGTGACCTTTCATCAGAACTGGCAAAGGTTAGAAAAGAATTAGGTTTTAAGCAAGTGAAGGGGGTGGGGGTAGTGAGGAAGAGAACAAAAGGGAAGGTGTTGATAGGACAGAGAGCAGGAGAGATTATATAACAAAGCTGTCATGGGACAAAGGCAAAGAGTGTGTTAATGCTTGTGGTGAAAGACAAAGCATTAGTCCAGAGCGTTAATAGAGGAATAATGATCATTATTAGGCCTTGTACTCCTCTGTCAAAACTATTCATTACAGTATCATCCTGCAGAGCAAAGGTAATGCATGTCTTATTTTCTTCACTGCCCACTTTCGCCTTAAACCTCTCTCAGTTACAACAACAAGTAGGGGAATCTCACAGACCTACCTGCTAATAAATAAGATTGTCACCATACATTCAATTGTCTCTGCTATAGTCGTCATCTTCCTCTTTTCCATCAATTCAAAGTTCCCCCAAATCACCCCTGCCCAAAACATGAATCTTAGTCTTTCTCTAGTTTCTCTCCCCTCCCCTTCATGCCCTTTCTGAGCTCATCTTGTCCAAGAGACCCACCTTCTGCTCCTTTGACCTTATTTCTGCTAAATTGCTTATCACTTAACTTCCATTCCTGGCTATCATATTAGCTGACATTGTAAATGGTTTCCTCTTCTCAGGTATTATCCTGCTCCCTTTCAAAACCAACATCATTACTCCCTCCTCAGAAAGCCCATTCTTGATCCCTCTGTCCTTGCAACCTACGAACCATCTCTAATCTTCCATTCCTCTCCAAAGTTACTGAATGTGGGTTCACCTCCCATGTCCATATTTCTTGTTATTCCATATTGCAATCTCTTCAATCAGGTTTCTACTCTGCTACAATACTGAAAAGTTCCTAATCAAAGTCAAAAATGACGTCCTCTTATCACTATGACCATGGTGCACTATAGCTCCTTGTTCGTTTCAACTTCTCTGCAGCCTTTCACATGATTGACCACACCACCCTCCTCAAATGACTCTCCTGTTGTCCCACTGACTGGGACTGCCATCTCCGGATTCCACTTTTACTTATCCAGTCACAGCTAGAGAATCTCCTGCAAAGGGTTCTCTTCCCACTCTCACACCATTACCTGTGGAGGCCCTTTAGGGTCTTATCCTTAGCCCCTTCCTCTTAGTCATCTACATGCTGCCCCTCTGTACCATCATCTGAAGACGTAGAATCATAGAATGATTACAGCAAAGCAGGAGGCCATTTGGCCCATCCAGTCCGTGCCAATTCTCTGCAAGAGCAATTTAGCTAGTCCCACTCCCTGCCCTTTCCCTGTAGCCCTGCAATTTTTTTCTTTTCAGATCCTTATCCATTTCCCTTTTGAAAGCCATGATTGAATCTGCCTCCACTGTCCTCTCAGGCAGTGGATCCCAGATCCTAAGCACTCGCCGTGTACAAAAGCTTTTCCACATCTTTGCCAATCACCGTAAATCTGTTTCCTCTGGTTCTCGACCATCTTGCAAATGGGAACAGTTTCTATCTATCTACTCTGTTTAGAATCCTCAAGATTTTGAAAAGCTCGATCAAATCTCCTCTAACCTTCTCCTTTCTAAGGAGAAAAACCACAGCTCCTCCAATCTATCCAGCCAACGGAGTCCCTTATCCCTGGAACCATTCTCATGAATCTTTTCTGCACCCTCTCTAAAGCCTTCACAAAGCCTTCCTAAAGTACAGTGCCTAGACCTGAATGCAATACTCCAGTTGAGGCTAAATTAGTGTTTTTCAATGGTTCATCATAACTTCCTTGCTTTTGTACTCTCTGCCTCTATTTATGCCTTTTTAACTACTTGTTGAACCTGCCCTGCCACCTTCAACGATTTGTGCATATATACTCCCAGATGTTTCTGTTCCTTCACCCACTTTAGAATTGTACCCTTTGTTTTATATTGCCTCTCCTCTTTTTTTCCTACCATGATGTATCCTTTCACACTTCTCTGCATTAAATTTCATCTGCCACATGTCCTTCCATTCCACCAGCCTGTCTATATTCTCTTGAAGTCTGTCACTATCCTCCTCACAGATCACAATACTTCCAAGTTTTGTGTCACCTGCAAATTTTTTAATTGTACACCCAATTCTCAGTCATTAATATATATCAGGAAAAGCAGTGGTCCTAGTACCGAGCCCTGGGGAACCCTGCTGTATACCTTCCTCCAGTCCTAAAAGCAACCATTCATCACTACTGTCTGTTTCCTGCCACTCAACCAACTTCATATCCATACTGCTGCTGTCCCTTTTATTCTATGGGCTTCAACTTTGCTTGCAAGCCTATTAAGTGGCATTTTATCAAACACCTTTTGGAAGTCCGTGTACATCACATCAACCGCATTACCTTCATCAACCCTCTCTGTTAGCTCACCAAAATGCTCAATCAAGTTAGTAAAACACAATTTTCTTTTAGCAAGTCCATGCTGGCTTTCCTTAATTAATCGACATTTTCCCAAGTGACTGTTAATTTTGTCCCAGATTATTGAGCTGCATTTTATCCTGCCCTTGCAGATGGGGTGAGAGGTCGGGAGGCATGCAAAATAGCTTTGGGTGACGTTGGGCAGCATGCCTGAAATTGTTCTGCCGCCCTGGCATTTTGTCCATGACGGGCACCATTGTAGCCATGAAGTCTGCTAGGAGGCTAATGACGTCCCTTAAGGGCCACTTAAGGGCTGCCTCCTGCCTCCGCTGGCATTTAGCCAGCTTCGGAGGGCCCGATGCCGCATGGAGATACCACGGTGAAACCTGGTGGCCTCCTAGTGAGCTCAGGGTGTCTCTCCTCTGGGGTCAATCCATGGCCCACAGAGGGCTCCCTGGCGGCATGGCCACTTGCGGCGACTGACCCCTCCCCCCCCCCCCCCCCCACCACCACCGCATTGCCCTTGCCAACCATTCCCCCACCCCCTTGCTGGGGCCTGCTTCACTAGCCCTGGCAACCCTCACCCCACATACCCTGGGTCTGGGTGTCTCCACCATTGGCTCTGCTCTGTACCACCAGTGACGCTCTGCTGGTACTGCTGAGCTGCCGGCCGATCTTGGAGGCAGGATTTTGTCCCTTAAAGGGACAGCATCCCTGAAGGCAAGGGGTCTGATAGAGGATTAAGGCGGGATCATCCCCTGACCTCCTCCCTGCCGCTGGGAACCCCGTCGCCGAAATAAAATCCTGCCTGTTATTTCTTAAAGCTTTCCCATCACCTAGGATAAACTGACTGGCCTGTAGTTGCTGGGTTTATCATTACATTCTTTTTTGAACAAGTGTGTAACATTTGCAATTCTCTAGTCCTCTGGCACCACCGTATCTAAGGTGGATTGAAAGATTATGGTCAGGACTTCTGCAGTTTCCACCCTTACTTCCCTCAACATCCTCACATGCATCCCATCCATTCCTGGTAAATTATCGGCTGGAATTTTGTGCTTACCAGTGGCTCCGGGGCCGATCAGGCCCCCGATCCCGCTCCGCATTGCCTGGCCGCCGGCATCACGCGCTGATCACCTAATCAGCGGGCCCGCGGCGTAACTCTGAGAAGAAATGGCGCATGCGGACAGGAACTTCAGCATCATTGGGGGCAGGACCACATATTTATTTATTTTATTTATTTAGAAATACAGCACTGAAACAGGCCCTTCGGCCCACCAAGTCTGTGCCGACCAACAACCACCCATCTATACTAACCCTACAGTAATCTCATATTCCCTACCACCTACCTACACTAGGGGCAATTTACAATTTACCTATTACCTGCAAGTCTTTGGCTGTGGGAGGAAACCGGAGCACCAATCGAAAACCCACGCGGTCACAGGGAGAACTTGCAAAGGCTGATTGTAAGCCCTATATAAAGGAGTACTGAAGTTAAACAGAGCAGTGAGTTCTTCATTGGATGTCAAGGAAGATACAAGTGTCATAAGTTCTGGAGATTTCAAAGGCTCCATACCTTGAAACGCAGAAAGACTGAGAGACAACAATATGACTGGTAGAGGTGATGGAGGGCAGAAGCAATCGTGTTGGCCCCCGATTCTCTGATGAATCACTGCAGGTCCTCCTCCAGAGACATTCTATCCAGTTCAGATGGGAGAAGGAGACCTTCCGAAGTGACCAAGAGGGCCTGGCTGGAGGTTGCAGAGAGGTCAGCAGCTGAGGCGTAGTGAGACGTACGTACATGGATACATTGCCGCAAGTGCCTCAATGACCTGCTTCGCTCTACCCGGGTAAGGTATTCCTCATTCATCTAATCGGTTATGTGCCAAGGGAGGTTTTTTGTGTACTCATGATGCAATGTGGAAGCCCTGTATGATCAATGCTTGGCTGCTGCCTTGAAATGGGACGCATGATGGGCAAGTCTGAGATGAACGCTGATGCTGTGGTGTTAAAGTTGCGCCCAGCACTGTCACAGCAGTGAAATGCAACACCAACAGCGTCATATGCCATTGACTATATATAAAATAAGTATTTTTGTTTATTTAGGAAAAGAGGACACACAATGTCCGGGAGAGGTCACGTACTGGTGGCAGCGTAGCCATCCAGGCATTCCTCACCAGAATGGAGGAGGATGCCTTAATTATAGCAGGGGAGGAAGGAGGACGCGCCGTGGCAGATGGCGAGGCCGGTGGACCTGGCCATGAGAGTGAGTGATCCAGAATGTGGTGTAACACTTCATTATAGAAGGGGGGATGGTGAGGCTGCGCTACTGTGACAATGATTTGGTGAATGTCAAATGCACTGAATGTTGCCTTCAATTGTAACATCACCCAGATGTAACCATGCTGGAGGCACAAACTTGTGCTTAAGTCTGGATTGATGATGAAACTGATCACAATGCTTTTCCCAACAGGTGAAACCCAGCATGTGCCAGGTGGAGGAGGGCGCCTCAGAGGGTGCACCATCACATCATCGTGACGCACCAAGTACCACAGCAGATACTGACACTTCGGTTAGGATAACTGTGTCTGGGGAAATCAATGTCACATACTGGTGTGAGCACAGCACAGTTGCCGGGCCAGACACCAGATGCAGAATCAGCTGATGCATCACACACTCGGAGGAGAGTGAGATACCAGGCCAGTGCAGAGCCGCAAGCTGATGACGTGCCTCTGAGATCATCCTTTTGTCGGGCGATGTTGCAGGTGTAGAATGCGGTCATTGGAAATCTGGCGGAGTTGCCTGAGATGTTGCGCGCTATGACTCATACTCTGGAGACATCCATCCAGAGTATGAGTTCAACAAACTCACAGGCCTTTGAACATCTGGCTTCCTCTGTTGATAGACTGGCAGCTGCAGTGGAGAGACCAGTTCTTCATGCAATTCGGGATCTCAGAGCGAGTGTGGCCTCCCTGGACCAGAGCATCAGAGAGCATAATCTGATGTGACTGCACCAGGTTGAGGCCACTCATCTCTCTGATGCAACCATTGAGGACCATCCGAGCCTCACAAGGGCACAGGGGCAGCAGATCTCGTATGGGAGCTCCTCTCACGGCGCCTCTGATGCATCCTGCAGCTCCTTGCTCCCTCTGTCAGGGACATGTGAACTGCTAAATCCCGGGGTGATAGAGGGTGCTCATGATATTTGTCATGAGAACCCTGAGATGCCAGGGCCCTCACGGCCGTGAGCATGCAGAGGACATCCGCCCAAGTCATCAGAAGCAGGGTGGCAACAAGATCAACCACCTGCCTCTTGTAAGTCTGGTGGCGAGGGATCATGCACACGAATGAGCACGCGTAAACGGATTAACACTTTAATTTCACTACTGGTGCACTGGGTGACTTGAGGTACATTTATTTGATTTGTTACATAATAGTGTTTGATTAAGTTGGAGATTTTACTATTGGATATGTCATTCCTGAAGTCAGATACTACATACTCAAGTCAAGTTGTCTCAAATGTGAGGCCACACACTTGGGTCGCGTCCCTCATGATGTGATAGATTGGTTCGTCACATTGTCTCACCCCCTAAAGGTTAGAGATTTTGCACTGTCAGATCCTGACAATGATTAATGTTATAGAGCAGATTGAAATGTGTGAAGATTTATATTATTTCAATTGAAATGCGTTCCTATTAGAGAATACCTTGTTTCTCTAGCAGTTAGAGCCAATTTACATTCAGCTTCCTCTCCATGATCATCATTAGACTGATGCCCATCTTCCTCATCAGAAACGTCGTCATCATCTGATGACACATCACGCTGACATTCATCATCCTCTAGGGCATCTCCATGTTCAATCGTCAGGTTATGCAAGGCACAGCAGACGACAATGATTCTGGAAACCCTCGGCGGTGCATACTGCAGTGATCCACCGGAGTGGTCAAGACACCTACATCTCATCTTTAGGAGGCCTATAGTTTGCTCGATTGTCACTCTGGAGGCCGCATGGCTCCCGTTGTATCATTCCTCCACCTCACCCCTTGGGTTCCTCACTGGTGTCATGAGCCATGTCTTCAGAGGATAACCCCTGTCGCCAAATATCCATCCCTCCATTCTGTGTGGAGGACTGAAAATTGCAGGCACCTGTGAGTTGTGGAGAATGAAAGAATCATGACAACTACCAGGGTAACGTGCACACACCTGCATGATTCGCTTCCGATGATCACAGACGAGCTGAATGTTCATTGAATGGAATCCCTTGCGGTTCATGAATGCCCCCAACTGCCCAGCTGGTGCTCTAAGGGCCACATGAGTACAGTCTATCACGCCCTGTACCATTGGGAAGCCAGATATAATGCTGAAGCCTCTGGCTCTCTCAGCCTGACCGGTGTTGTCTGTCTTGAATGTGATGAAATGGTCAGCACGTTGAAACAATGCATCAGTCACAACCTTTATGCAATGGTGCTCTGCTGATTGTGAGACACCGCACAAGTCTGCAGCTGAGGCTTGGAAGGAGCCAGACGCTTAGAAGTTAAGAGCTATTGTAACCTTTAGAGCAACTGGCATTGGATGGCCACCGAGACAGTTTGATGCAACATCCACTGCCAGCATCTCACAAAGAGATGTGACTGTGTGCCGTGACATCTGCAGTCTTCTTCTGCATTGGCGTTCTGACAGCTGCAGGTAGTTCAGACACGTTCGGTATGCCCTTAATACTGGGTAGGCACGTCTCCTGGCATTTGGTCGCTCCCGGGCGACTCTGTGAACTACTCTCCCTCCAGCAGCACAAGGATGCACTGGTGCAGCTTGCTGTACGTTCCTCTGACCATTTATACTTCTGTCACTCATTGAATCATTGTCCTCCTCATCTGATGATCCACCTCCAGAGTGAACAATTCCCATTGTTGAACAGCAGACCAAATACTTTGACCACAGGTAATAGTTTCCAGCTTTTGTGACTGGCTCACTTCAGGTACTCCCTTTCAGGCAATAACTAATATTAGATGGGTCCCTATCAGCAGTGCATAACACTCAAATTAAACCTTCTGCACAACCTGCAAGTTACACCCCTTGTTAGGACACACAAATAACATCAGCATTAATAAAGTTCAATAAATACATTTTTACCTCCATCTCCCTCATGATTCAACGCCTGCCGCCCTTTTGAACCTGCCGGGTTCCCGACACGCCAAATGACCCGATTAACGGCCGTAAAATCAGATAAGTAGCGTAAAATCTCTGTCAATTGGATTCTGAAGTACCTTAAGTACTTCTCAATTGATGTTAGTTGGGCGGCGAGCGCAAACTCGATCGCGCCCGACTTCCCACGCTGATTAAATTGCGTCAGCGCGTAATGGCACCGGGGACCCGGCCCGACGTAATTGCGCGCCATTTTTCCCTCCGCACGACCCCGACGGGACCTGATTCTTATCGGTAAAATTCCGGCCATCATCTTTAAGTACAGCCAGCCTTTCTAATGCCTCCTCTTTATCAATTTCTAGCCCATCCAGTATCTCATTTACCTCCTCTTTCACTATAACTTTGGCAACATCTTCTTCCTTGGTAAAGACAGATGCAAAATATTCATTTAGTACCTCAGCCATGCATAGATCCCTTTTTTGGTGCTTAATCGGCCCCACCCCTCCTTTTGCTACCCTTTTAGAAGGCTTTTGGATTCCCTTGTACGTTAGCTGCCAGTCTCTTCTCATACTCTGTTTTTGCCTCTCTTGTTTTCTTTTTCAATTCTGCTCTGAACTTTCTCTTTTCAGCCTGGTTCTTTCTTATATTATCAACTTGACATCTGTCAAATGCACCCTTTTTCTGCTTCTTCTCACTTTCTACCTCTTTCGGCATCAAGGGAGCTCTGGCTTTGTTTGTTCTACCTTTCCCAGTAGTGGGAATTTATCTCAACTGGACCCAAGCCATCTCCTCTTTAAAGGCAGCCATTGTTTCATTTCAGTTTTGCCTGGCAATCTTTCATTCCAGTTTACCTGGGCCAGATCTGTTCTCAACCCATTGAAATTGCCCCTCCTCCAATTAAGTATTTTTACTCTAGATTTCTCCTTGTTCTTTTACATAGCTAATCTAAACCATGATCACTGTTCCCTAAATGTTCCCCTACTGATGCTTGACCCGCTTGACCCACTTGACTCGCCACATTCCCCAGAACCAGATCCAGCAATGCCTCCTCCTTCCTCATTGGGCCAGAAATGTACTGATCAAGAAAATTCTCCTGAACACACTTCAGAAACTCTTCTTCCTCTTTACCCTTTACACATGGCATTAGGTTCCATTTGTATGCTGAGTACACACAGCAGTACCTCTCCACCACCCCTCTCAATTGCAACCCTCTCAATTCCACTGCCTCTGTCTTGTCAGACTGCTTGTCTAACATCCAGTATTGGATGAATCACAATTTCCTCCATTCAAACATTGGGAAGACTGAAGCCATAGTCTTTGGTGTCTGCCACAAACTCTGTATCCTTGACATCAATTTCATCTTCCTCCTCAGCCAGTCTCAGGTCGAACCAGACTGTTCACAGCTTTGCCTTTCCATTTGAGTGCAAGTATGAGCTTTTGACCCCTCATCCTCTCCATCACAAGACTGCCACTTCCGTAACATTGCTTGCCTTTGCCCCTAGCTCAGCCTGTCCGCTGTTGGAACCAGATTCAACTATTCCAATGCTCTTATGGCAACCTCCCATCCTCCACCTAACATAAGCTTCAACTCAGCTAAATCTCTGCTGGATGCATCCCATCCTGCACTGAGTCCTACTGACTCATCACAATAACTTACACTGACTCCCAATTCTCCAATGCTTCAAGATTAAAACAATTGTCTGCAAGTGACCTGGTGGTGAGTTGTGGGATTCAGCAGTTCTGTAGGTTGGTGTCAGTCGATCCAGGATCAATTGGTACTGAAGACTAGTTTAAAATGTGCCTATCATTCAGTCATGTTTTTACATGTGTTTGTGAATCAATGTATTTCTCAAATGATTGATATTTTACGAATTATGATTGTTGCTGTACTCAGTAGCAGGTTTTTTTGTTTACATCCATTCATGGCCTCACCCTGCATTATCTTTGTAACTTCCTCCAGCCCTATAACCCTCCAAGAACTTTGGATTCCTCTATCACTCACCTGCATCTTCCCTTTCCTTTGCTCCACGATTTGTGGCTATGCCTTCAGCCATCTAGGACATACACTCTGGAATACCTTCCCTAAATCTCTCCACTCCTTTTCTTCCTTTAGGATCCTCCAGAAATCCCATCTCTTTGACCAAGCTTTTAATCATCTCATACTTTGGTTTGACATCAATTATTATTCAATTATGCTTCTGTGAAGTGTCATGTGAAGTGTCATAAAGGCGGGGCTAAAGTGTGGCGAGTTGAAGAGACTTAGTAGTTGGCAGGAAAAAAGACAAAAGCGCAAGGGGAGAGCCAACTGTGCAACAGCCCCGACAAACAAATTTCTCTGCAGCACCTGTGGAAGAGCCTGTCACTCTAGAATTGGCCTTTATAGCCACTCCAGGCGCTGCTCCACACACCACTGACCACCTCCAGGCGCTTATCCATTGTCTCTCAAGATAAGGAGGCCAAAGAAAAGAAGTGTCTTAGGACATTTTTCAGCATTAAAGGCATAGGATCATAGAACCTTACAGCACAGGAGGCCACTTGACCCACTGTGCCTGTGCTGGCTCTTAGAAAGAGTAGTTGTGCTCAGTCCTACATCCCTATTTTTTGTTTATAAACCTGTAACTTCTTCGTCCTCAAGTATCTGTCTAACTCCCATTTAAAGTTATTTATGGAATCAGCTTCCACCAACTTTTCTGGTTGGGTGTTCCAGATCCCAACAACTCCCTGAGTGAATAAAATTCTCCTCATCTCCCCTCCAGATCTTTTCCCAATGATTTTGAATCTATGACTCTAGTTATTGATACACTCATGAGAGACAATAGTTTTTCTCTGTTTACTCTATCAAAACCTTTCATCATCTCGCAAATGTCACCTCTTAATTTCTCTGTTCCAAGAAGAACAGTCCAACTTTTCCAACCTCTCCATTACTGAAGCCCCTCATCCCTGGTAATATCCTGGTAAACCTCCTCTGTACCCTTTCTAAGGCCTTTACATCTTTCCTGAAGCATGTTGCCCAGAACTGTCTACAATATCTCTAGCTGAGGCCTAGCCAGTGACTTATGAAGTTCTAGCATGTTTTAGTTCATTTTGGACATCAGTCATGATCTCTTGCAAATTGTGACTTTCTCAGTTATACTGGAAGATTTTCTACTTATTTTTCCAACCTCATTTTGCCATTTTGTGAAACGAATCTGCATTGTGATAAAGAAAGAGTTCACTTTAGCTTTATTTTCATCTCTTTTCCCTTCATCAAATTCAACAGCTTATTTTATTTTTGACTTGATTCAGTTAGTTTCTCATCAACTGAAGATTTGATTCATAGTCAGGAGAGTAAAGGATGACCTAGCAGAATCTATGATTCACTTTATTTGAAAATATTGTACCATTCCTTCGAAGTACTCACCTAATCAGAACCTTCTGAAAATTTCTCTCTCCATATACGTTGCCAAATTGATTTGATTCTTTGCCTGTTTTAACCATCCTGACACTTAAACATCTTTACTAAAAAAAAGCTTCATTACCATTTTTCAATATTTTTATCATTATGTTAGTGAAAGATCTTCTACAGCTTGAATTGAAGTTTATTTTCCTCATGTGCTGTTTTGACATGTCACAGCATATTCATTGAGACCCGCAGCTTTTCTATTCAAGTTATTTTCATCAGTGGAAAGGGATGTAGATATAATTATAACTTTAGCAGTACTGTTCTCAAACCAGTGATCGGTTCAGAATAGAACTTTTAACTGGTTAGACGTGCTATATGTTTTGATTAGTTTGTTGGTATTTTATCATAAGATTTTTTAAGTCATTGATGTCCTGTTGTATTCTATGATAGACCTTTTATTGCATGCATTTTGGGCAGGAAATTGAGCTTGGCAGTGCCCTGGCACCAGGGATGCCATTCGGGGGACCAAATTTGTGTCCAATGTGGGCATACACATTTCTGCCACAAATCGCACTGGACACCATCTTGTTGAGTGTGTTAGCACACACACAGCTAACAGCCACCAGAAATATGCAGAACAGGCAGATAATAACGTCAATTACCATGCAATGCTGATTTGACGCTGGCGGTGCCATTTTGGAGCTCAAATACTCCAGCCAACACCCTCTCTTAACTCGTACAGCTGAACATGTGTTCAGCAGCCGGAAGGAACCCCACTAGTACTAATTAAAGGAATCATCAATCAAATACTGGTTGAATTCTTCTGGCTGTTGCTATGATTCTACAAGTGTTTGGTGCTTTCCATAGATCTTCCAAGTTGCAAAAGTCTACAGGGAGTGGTGTGGAAAGTGCTGAAGGACTTTTTGCTGGCTTCAAGGCTTCTGCACAAACCAGTTGCTCAATAACACGGGTAATTGTAGGCATTTCCCTTGGAATGCAGCATGACTTGGAGAATGAACAGAGGTCATGCAGAGCAAGATAAGTTGTTAGGAGGGAGAGAAGGACTCTCAGCATAAGGCCATATCTGCCCAGGGTGTTAGGGGAGGAACTCTCTTACCTGAACCTCAGTGAAGAACAATATGTGAGATGTCTGTGCTTCGGTAAGAATGTCCTCACTGAAGTCACAGCTGCAACCTCAAAACAGGCAAGGACCACATTATCAATGCTGTGAAAATGACCATGGCAATGAACTTTTATGCTCCTGGCTAAAGGCTTGCTACCTGACCCGGACCTGATGGGATCCGACAACATGTGTTGGGTTCGGGTCGGGTCAGGCCCCTCTTTCGGGTCCGGCTTTTGGGCCGGGTCCGGGTTGGGCCGGACACACATGGTAAGTGTTCTGTTGGTAATTATTGAAATTAAAAAACTTACCTGAGCGGGGAGTCCGGGACGAAACTGAGTTTGCGCAGTGAGCAAGTGACATCAATATGACGTCATCACGCTTTGTAGAGCTTCCCAGTCAGAAGGTAAATAAAAGGATGGTCAGGTCGGGTCGAGTGGGGTTGGGCTCGGCTCAGGTCGGGCTTGGGGCGAAATTTGAGGGACTCAGGCTGGGTCAGGCTCGGGTCCACTGTGGATCGGCCGGGTTTAGGTCGGGTTCTTTTTCCCGACCCGAGCAGGCCTTTACTCCTGGCTCCTTCCAGGCTGGAGTTGGAGATATTTGCAACATTTCACACTTTGCTATCCGCTGTTGCATAAGAGAGGTCACAGAGGCTGTCTATTCACTGAGGGCTAATTACATTTAATTCTCTTTTGCCAGAGACCAGAAGGCAGAGCAAGCACAGGGCCTTGCAAGGATAGACTGTGTGCACCTTACTTTGGGGGCATCGCCTGTCAACTCTGCCCGATACTGAAATAGAAAGGAATTCCATTCCCTCAACACCGACCTGATGTCTGACCATAGGCAGTGTATCAAGCAGCTCAGTGCCCGGTATCCTGGCAGCTATCATGATGCTTTCATTCTGTGCCAGATGCATTTAAGCGACCACAGAAAACCAAAGGATGGCTACTGCATGACGAGCTATCCGCTGATGACATGACTGCCGAGTCCAGTGCACAACCCACATGCACGTACGCAGCACACATACCAGGAAAGCCATGCTGTCACACAAAATGTGATAGAGCAGATCACTGCTGTGCTGAAACAACGTTTCTGCTAACTAGGCAGCTCTGAAGGAGCCCTGCAGTACTCCGCAGAGCAGGTATCAAAACGTGTGGTGGTCTGCAGCATGTTGCACAGCTTCACCATCATGAGGTGACAGCTTAGGCCACCAGCTGCATGGTGAGCAGCTGAAGAGCAGAAGCACGAGGAGCAGGAGCATGATGAGGAGGAAAAGGAAGCGGAGGAAGATGAGGAAGAGGAAGGGAGGCTACACAGCTCTTTTCTGCTGAGGCTGTTCATGAAGAACTAATTTGAGCATGATACCTGTAACTGCACCCCAATTTCCCATTCACCAACGGTCCCACACCTTGGGCTGGATTTTACCAGCCCCCTGGCGTCGGGGATCATGGCAGCAGGGGGGTCTGGAAATTACCTCCAAGAGAGGCCCGCTACAGGCCTTGATGCCGGGAAGGGCCCATCCCATATTACCGGCAGCGGCGAGGCCTCATGGCGGCCCCCCCCACCGCTCGGTGACGGGGACCTAATTAAAATATGTTAATCAATGTAAATTAGATAAGTAAACACTTCCCTTTTCACGACGGCTGTTCCACATCAATATTCCGGCCGGTTGCTGGAAGTCCTGCCCCTTCGGAGATCTGAGGCAGGCAAGGGGGGGAGGAATTAAGTTTTCAGGGTGGAAGAGGGGGTGTGGGGAAAGTGCTTCCAATTGGTTGCGGGGATGGTGGGAAGGAGTTGAGGGTCAAAGGATATCAAGTTCAGAGGGGAAAGGTCGGGATCTAAAAAGAAGTTATTTTGGAGGGAGAGGGCAATTTATATATAGATTACTTATTGGTGGCAGGGGGGGAGAGGGGATTCAAAATTGCATTAAAATGTTATTTTTATTTCCCAGAGACTGGGACCTTTAATAATTTAAATATAACTGAATGGCTTGAAGCCCTTTAAAAATAGCCCCAGCACCTGCTGGGCACGGATCGCCTGCCCCCTCTAAGTCATCAGGGGTGGGTGGTCTGCCCCCTTCTTGCAAATGAGCCGCTGCGCTAAATATCGTGGCGGCTCGGCGGCGCACATCTCGCACATGTGCCAGGCTATTTTTAAAATTCAGACCCTTAAATTCCCACTGTCTCCAACCATCACAATGTCCTCTTGGTGTTATGACCAGATTATGAGGGGTGTAGGTGGTTCCCACTGTTCAAATCCCACCTGAGTGCTGCAAGTTATTAGGGTTTAATTCTTTTGTGTTTTATTTGTCAAATAAACAGACAGTGACAGACTTTCTTGTAGCTTTAAGCCAGAAGCTTAATTATTTATTGAGCAATATACCTTATCCTGAAATTGTTGCAGCTGCATCCACGCGCACACGCTCGCGCGCACACACACGCACACACACATACACATGAAGAGACAGATAGAGAGGAAAAGGGGTTAGTGGTTTTACAGGTTAGGTAGGGTTTCGGGGTTCATGGTAAACTTGTTGAATTCTCTCAGGAGTCAAGTTCTTGTTGGTTGCAGGCCTGAGGTGTTTGTAGATTTCTCTCTTGTTGAAAGTTCAGTTTAAAGACAGAGGATCACTTCAAACTTCACAGCTGCATAAGTTAAAAATGTAGAATTTACAGCAGGGCGCCTTCCTTCTGACTTGTGGATTTTCTCCCAACTATTGGCTGGCAAAGCTTCTTGGTGAAGTTTCTTTCTCCCTAAGAGGGCGGCCTTTTTAAGGTAAAAAGTTTGTCACATCATTTTCTGGTAGGAGTCACTTTGGTCTCTGCACGATGGTGATCACAAAATGGCCAGGATGAGAATAATCCTGTATTGATGTTTCCACTTCATAGCTTCTTTGTTTCAGTAGAACCCATTCAATTCATGAATGTTTCCGAGTGGGTTGTAATTGGCACTGCTCAACCTAGTTAGGCATCCTTTGTTCTAAACAGACAGTGTGGTAATGTTTGAATACATATGTGGCCATCTGTTGCAGCATTGTCCATTTTTTTAAAAGGCAAAGTAAATTTTTATAACTCTTCAGTTTTAGTCTGTATTTTTTCATCATTGCACTTCTCATTAGCATGACATTGGCCACAATGCCAAAGTAAAAGCCACCATAAAATAAATATCCCAAATCAGATTTATAAATTAAATCATACCATATTACATACAGAAGTCAACTTATCATCCTTGTGCATTCCCTTAGTGCTCTCTTTCATTTGCCTTTGCCTATCCTCGTGCTGCAACGCAGTGCTACTCCAGTGGCTGCAGCATAGCTGGTGGAAGGCCGCTGACTTTTATGGGGTTGGGGAGGAGACTGTAGAGGGCCTTGCAAGATGATCTCGAGCAGCTCCGGGCCTACAAGACTTGGCTTCTGACAGCACCATCTCAGTACAGACGGCAGCAGTCTAGGGTTACAGGCAATGGTAAGATCATTAATAGAGTGACGGTGGTGGGAGGATGAATGCTGCCAACCTGCGAGAGGACAGTAGGCTTGTGGACCATGGAGCCACAACACTCCCTGGAGTGCTGCCTCAGCAATCCTAATGATCTGTTGGAGGACATGTTGCTTGACTGCTGTGACATGCTGCAAGCCCCTTTGTACACTGTAATCCACAGCCATGATGGCAGCAAGCTGACCTTGCATGACTTGAGTCTGAGCTTCCAATGTAGCACTCAGATGTTGAGTGGCTGCTACTTGTTCTGCAATGGAAGCTGCGGTGATGGTCATCAGATACTGTGTCATGTTTGGGTCCACAAGTGTACTCATGGAATTGGCCACCACTTCCTTGCTGGAAAGGCTGGGATCCAAGCTCTGCACAAAGCATTGTGTCAAGGTGGTGCTGGCCTCCCTCTTGTTTCTTGATATTGAACATAAACTTAGTAACATTTAGTTGTGCATACCCATCAGCGTTTTTTATAGGCTGCCCCATCAAAGTCCTCACTTGAATCTTCTGCAGTGGAACCTATGTGTGACCTCACCGTCCAGCGAGGTGGCATCTGCATATCCTTGCTTCGTGCCCTGGTTGCAGGCCACTCATGCTCAGTCTCTCCCCACATGCAGATCCCACCTCTATTCTATCCTCTAAATTTCGTGCAGACTCAGCATCTGAGCTGATGGCTGCAAATGTGAAATCAAGTGTAGGCGCTGTGTCTTCATCATCATTCTCTTCTTGGTGTTCTCTTGGCACCTCTTGGGCATCTGTAACTTATAAGGGTAGGGTTGTGGTGAGGGGAGGGGGAGGGGGAAGGAAGAGGTGCATTCTTACACTATCTGCAGCTTGTAACACTCAGGAGAGTGTGTGGGATGAGGGGGGAGTGCGATGTGAGAAGGAGATCAGGTATGAGGATATTGTCATCTGCAATTGTTTCAGCCTTGCTTCTGGCCATGGCTTATGCATGGCCGTTCCAATTTTGGCCAGCACCATCTCCTCCATGGGAGTTAGAACTTGCAGGCACGCCTGTCCCCACTGATTAGTTCCTGCTGACTCTGGTTGTGTGCTAACGTCCTGAAAGAGGGAGGGAATTTTGTCAGTGACTGTTGTACAATCTGTTGGGTGATGTGCCTTTCATGGTAAAATGGCTGGCAGTGTGTACAAGTTGTGAAATGTGGATGTAAGGCTAAGTGTGTTAGGATGAGGTGAAGCCTATGAATGTTAGGTATAAATCCTGATTGATAGAGATTATTAGTAGGTGAATGATGGGGCGTGCTGAAATGAGAAGTGTCTGAGGCTAGTGGTGCAGTTGGTAGAATACAGCATTTGAAAATGTATTCACTGACCTTGACCACTCGTGCAAGATCATTGAACTTCTTGCGGCATTGCTTCCAAATCCTCAGGGCTTAACGCCTGGCATTGACCTCCATGGCTATCTGCTCCCACTGCCTTTTGACTGTGTGTTTGGAGGGCCTTCTGCCCCTCAGCAGATACAGGATACCTCTCCTTTCTACCTCCTCCACCAAGACCTCCAGTGTAACATCTGGAAATATTGGAGCCCATTCCCTCCCAGGTTGTGTCATTCCTCACTGTTTCCCAGGACAATTTCTGTTCCTGCCTGACTCCCAGCACTTGTTCCAACCACAATGCACCTGACTTTTAAGACTTGCAGACTAGCTTTAAGTAGTGCAGGCTAGCTTTATTTGGTGTTAGGAAGTTACAGTTTCGGATGCCTACTGATGTGTGCAGCCAATGAGTAGTTAGCAGTTAGCCATGGCTACACACACAAATCATTATTATCAGCAAGCATGCTGCCGGCATTTCAATCAATGTCGCAGGTTAATTGTGCATCGTGAAACCTGCACCCATTTTTGGGGACTGTTCACTTTAGCTCCCATTGTATTCAGTTAACTGTGCTGGCGGCACAGTGGTGCAGTGGTTAGCACTGCAGCCTCACAGCTCCAGCGACCCGGGTTCAATTCTGGGTACTGCCTGTGTGGAGTTTGCAAGTTCTCCCTGTGTCTGCGTGGGTTTTCTCTGGGTGCTCCAGTTTCCTGCCAAAAGACTTGCAGGTTGGTAGGTAAATTGGCCATTATAAATTGCTCCTAGTATAGGTAGGTGGTAGGGAAATATAGGAACAGGTGGGGATGTGGTAGGAATATGGGAATAGTGTAGGATTAGTATAAATGGGTGGTTGATGGTCGGCACAGACTCGGTGGGCCGAAGGGCCTGTTTCAGTGCTGTATCACTAAACTAAACCAATGTCATAGAATTCAAGACCTTTATCTATCTTTTCAACGTGTTTTTGTATTTATTTCTGTTATTGAATAATTTTGCTATTAACTCAGTAGTCAAAGGAAGGGTGGGCTGATTAGGGACCAAAAAGAGTTAGTCCTGTGGAAGCAGAGGTCAAGGCTGAGATACCAAATGAGTACTTTGCATCTTTCTTCATTAGAGAAGAGAATGCTGTCAATTGTCACAGTAAAAGATGAGGTCATCAAAGAACTCAATCAGGTTAGTCAAACACAATTTGCCTTTTACAAACATGTGCTGACTTTTATTGATTAGCCCATATTTTTCCAAATGCCAAATATTGGATAGGATAAAAATGCATAAAGAGAAGCTACTTAAAAGGTTGGTAGCCCTCAAAGTAGAAAAGTCAGCTGATCCAGATGGAATGCATCTTAGGTTACTGAGGGAAGTAAGGGTGGAAATTGTGGAGGCTTTGGCCATAAATTTCCACTTTAGATATGGGGTGGTCACAGAGTACTAGAGGATTGCAAATCTTACTCCTCACTGGGTAGCACCCTCACTTCAGAGTCTAGAAGGATGTGAGTGCAAGTCTCATGCCAGAAAAATGAGCACAAAAATCTAGGCTGAAGCTCTAATGCAGTACTGAGGGAGTGCTGCAATATCAGAGGTACTGTTTTACTGGTATGGTCTCAGTGGCTTGAATGGCCTCCTTCTGGGCCATAAATGACTGTATGTTTACAAAAAGGGACAAAGGTAAACCCAGCAACTACAGGATATCAGCTTAACGTTGGTGTTGGGGAAACTTTCAGAGACAATGATATGGGACAAAATTAATTGGCATTTGGAAAAATATGGGCTAATCAATGAAAGTCAGCACATATTTGTTAAAGGCAAATTGTGTTTGACTAACCTGATTGAGTTCTTTGATGATGTAACAGAGGCTGAGGGTAGTGCGGGTGCTATTGTTCATAGGGATTTGAAATAGTGGTTGGCAAAATAAGCGTAATAGACTTTCTTTTTATAAAGTTGAAACCCAAGTTAAAGAGACAGTGACAGTTTGGATGTGAAATTATCTAAGGGACAGAAAGCAGACAGTAGTGGTGAATGTTGGTTTTCAAATTGGAGGCAAGTATTATTGTGGTGTTCCCCAGGGGTCAGTATGAGAACTACTGCTCTTTTTGATATATATTAATGAACTGGACTTGGGTATACGGGACATAAGTTTAAAGTTTGCAGATGACACAAAACTTGAAATGTAGGAAACAATGAGGAGAATAGTAACGGGACATAAACAGAGCAGTGAATTTGAAATTTAACAAGTTTTACAATGTTAGCCATGGCTCAGTGGTAGAACTCTTGCCTCTGAGGTAGGTGGCTGTGAGTTCAAGTCCTGATCCAGAGACCTGAGCACACAATCTATACTGACACTGCAATGCAATACTGAAGGATTGCTGCCTATTGTCTGTGCTTCTCAGATGGACATTAAAGATCCCATGGTATGATTTCAAAGAAGAGTAGAGGAATTCTTCCCAAAGTCCTGGGCAATATTTATTCAATAGGGGAACATTTAGGGAACAGTGCTCATTATATCAGAACATTTAGGTTGGCTATGGAAAAAGACAAGGAACAATCTAGAGTAAGAATAATTAACTGGGGGAAAACCAACTTCAGTGGGATAAGAATGGATCTGGGCCAGACAAATTAGAATCAAAGGTTGGCAGGCAAACCAGTAACTGCCCAATGAGATATTTGGGGCACAGTCAAGGTATATTCTCATGAAGGGGAAAAGTTAGGGCAAACAAATTCAGAGCTCCCTAGATGACAAAAGCGATTGGGATGAAGAATAAAACATGTGCTTATGTCAGGTGGATAATGCAACCAAGAACCAGGCTAAATATAGAAGATTCAGAGGGGAAGTGAAAAAGAAAAGAGGAGCATGAAAAGAGACTGGCAGCAAACATAAAATGGGATCCCAAAGTCTACTCGTGGTATAAAAATGGTAAAAGGGTGGTAAAAGGAGGAATGGGGCTGATTAGGGACCAGAAAGGGGATTTAAGCATGGAGGCTGGTGGCATAGCTGATGGTATTAAATGAATACTTTGCATCTGTCTTTACCAAGGAAGAAGATGCAACCCAGACAATGGTGAAAGAGAAGGTAATTCAGACACTTGAAGGGTTTAAAATTGATAAGGAGGAGGTATTGGATAGGCTTTCTGTACTTAAAGTTGATAAGGCACCAGGACCGAATGAGACACATAAGGATACTGAGGGAAGTGAGAGTGGAAATTGTGGAGGCACTGGACATAATTTTTCAGTCTTCCTTAGACTCAGGGGTGGTCCCAGAGGACTGGAGAATTGTAAATGTTACACCCTTGTTCAAAACGAGGTGTAAAGGTAAGCCCAGCAACTACAGGCCAGTCAGTTTAACATTGGTGGTGGGGAAGCTTCTAGAAACAATAACTTAGGACAAAATTAATAATCACTTGGGCAAATGTGGGTTAATTAAGAAAAGCCAGCATAGTTTTGTTAAGGGCAAATCATGTTTAACTTACTTGCTGGAGTTTTTTGATGAGGTAACGGAGAGGGTGGTGTACATGGACTTTCAAGAAGTATTTGATAAAGTGCTGCACAACAGACTTGTGAGAAAAGTTAGAGCTCATGGACTAAAAGGGACGATAACAACATGGATATGAAATTGGCTGAGTGACAGAAAACAAAGAGTAGTGATTAATGGATGTTTTTCGGGCTGGAGGAAGGTTTGTAGTGGAATTCCCCAGGGATCAGCGTTGGGGACCCTTGTTTCTTCTGATATATGTTAATGACCTAGACCTGGTGTACAGGGCACAGTTTCAAAATTTGCGACTGATACGAAACCTGGAAGCATTGTGAACTGTGAGGAGGATAGTGCAGAACTTCAAAAGGACATGGACAGGTTGTTGGAATGGGCGGACAAGGGCAGATGAAATTTAATGCAGAGAAATGTGAAGTGATTCATTTTGGTAGGAGGAATGTAGAGAGGCAATATCAAATAAAGGGTACAATTCTAAAGGAGGTGCAGGAGGGACCTGGGGGTATATGTGCATAAATCATTGAAGGTGGCAGGACAGGTTGAGAGAGCAGTTAATAAAACATACAGCATTCTAGGTTTTTTAATGGGGCATAGAGTACAAAAGCAAGGAAGTTATGTTGAACTTGGATAGAACGCTGGGTCGGCCTCAACTGGAGTAATGCATCCAGTTCTGGGCACCAAGCTTTAGGAAAGATGTGAAGGCATTAGAGAGAGTGCAGAAAATATTCATGAGGAACTTCAGTTACGTAGATATATTGGAGAAGTTGGGACTGTTTCCCTTGGAGAAGAGAAGGTTGAGAGGAGATTTGATAGAGGTATTCAAAATCATGAAGTGTCTGGACAGAGTAGATAGGGAAAAACAGTTCCCATTGGTGGAAGGATTGAGAACAAGGTAATTTAAGGTAATTGGCAATAGAAGCAATGGCGAAATGAGGAAAACATTTTTCACGCAGCGAGTGGTTAGGATCTGGAATGCACTGCACGAGACTGTGGCAGAGGCAGGTTCAATTAAAGCATTCAAGAGGGAATTGGATTGTTATCTGAAAAGAAAACATGTGCAGGGCAACGGGGAGAATGCCAGGGAGTGGCAGTAGGTATATTGCTCCATTAAAGAGGTGGCACATGCATGATGGGATGAATGGCCTCTTCCTGTGCTGTATCATTCTATGAAGCTACTGAATGCATATTTTTTGCTCAAATGTTTATGATCCAAATTAATTTCTCTGTCACATGTTGCATGTCTTTTTTAAAATTTCTAGTATTTACAATGCAATAACCTAAATGTAGTTCAAAACCATTCATTTTCGTGGAATTCTACTAATCACAATTCAAATCATGTAATAAATGGAGAACAAATAAAACCTTAACATCTCACATTAAATTCCTAATAAGTGAATATTCTTGATAAGTGAACAGTCTATTTAGAACAAACTGTTATATGCTTATCAGAAATTTATGTTTAAAAAGTGTTTGGACATAAGACAGATGCATAGTTTAACCTAGCCTTGTGTTCTAGAGACAACTCTCTTCTCTTGAGCTCATGCAGGCCAGCATTTTAGGAAAGATTGCCTGGCATGCAGCTATCCACTGTTGCCCTATTATTAGTCTCTAGTCACTAGACTATGCTAGATGTACAGTATATAAAAATGCAATCATATGAATTGAAATTCATACTAGTCATTTTAGGCTAGTATTATTTGTGCCTATGCTATGGTGGCTGTCACAAATTCCCCAAGTAGCCCATGCCAGACAATAGCTGGATCTAGATAACACACAGGTGTGGGCTGATATGTGGCAAATAATATTCTTACCACATATGCCAGGTAATGATCATCTTGAGCAAGAGAAAGCTCATTTCTCCTAGATCTTCAATGGCACTACCATCACTAAGTCACCCATTATCAGCATCTTAGGGGGTCACCAATGACCAGAAGCTGAGCAGCACTAACCATATCAACACAATGGCTATAAAAGTAGGGCAAAGACAATCTACTATCTACAAGGTTCAAGTCAGAATTGTGATGCAATTACAATTTACCGCGGCAGATACAGCTGCAACAACACTCCAGAAGCTCGACAACATCCAAGATACAGAAACCTACTTGATTGACATCCCTATCACCAGGCTTAATACCCACCAAGCCATCACTGGTGCATTGTGGCTACAGTAGATATGATCTACAGAATGCACTGCATAATTCACCAAGGTTATTTTGGCTGCATCTCCCTTTCCTGAAAACTCTATCACAAAGAAGGGCAAAGCAGCAATGTCATGGGAAGACCATCATCTTTCCATGTCACACACCATTCTGACTTGGACATATATTATCATATTCCCATCATCACTGAGAGAATATCCTGGAATTCTGTAGGTATACCATTGTAGGAGCACCATCAACTGCAAGGAGTGCAACAGTTAATGGAGAAGCATCACTCACCACCATCTTCTCAGAAAAACTATGGATGGGCAGTAAATGCAGTCTTGTCGATGCTGCCCAAAAATGCCATTTCTGACGGCTGTGAGATTGCATCTGGAAATTTAAGTAATCAACATTCTGTGGGAATGCAGAAGGGACACCACTCCTTATACTATCATCCCTACAACTGCCACTGAACAATTTTGTCACCAGTAAGATACTTGTCTTTCTTCTGCTCATTTTGTGACTACTAAAAATCACTATTATAATTACACAATAAAATTACAAGAATGGGAAACATAGTCACCTGAAATTTCAAAAATAGCAAAAATGTTTCTCACAAAGTATATTGAAAAGGAGCTAAAATAGTCCCAGAGTTATCAACACTGAAGAGAATTTATTTTACACTGTTCTCACAATCTTTTGTTTTACAAAAAATTCCCTAATTTGTATCCAATTGTAAAATTATAGCTTATCGCATAGAAAAGTCTCACAGACCGAACATTTTTTTGAATTGCAGTGACTAGTTTTGCAGGCAAAGCACTTGATTTACTCATAGCTACAGCTTATAAGTAGTCTGAAGAGACCACGTCTGCTGACGAGGTCAAAGGCTTTGGTGAGATCTATGAAAGCAGCGTAGAGGAGCATCTGTTGTTCGCGACATTTCTCCTGTAGCTGGCGAAGGGAGAACAGCATGTCAATGATGGATCTCTCTGCTCGAAAGCCACACTGTGCCTCAGGGTAGACACAATCAGCCAGCTTCTGGAGCCTATTTAAAGCGACTCGAGTGAAGACTTTCCCCACTATGCTGAGCAGGGAGAGTCCACAGTAGTTGTTGCAGTCACCGCGGTCACCCTTATTCTTATAGAGGGTGATGATATTGGCATCGCGCATGTCCTGTGGTACTGCTCCCTCGTCCCAGCACAGGCAAAGCAGTTCGTAGAGTGCTGAAAGTATATCAGGCTTGGCAACCTTGATTATTTCAGGGGTAATGCCATCCTTCCCAGGGGCTTTTCCGCTGGCTAGAGAATCAATGGCACCACTGAGATCCGATTTTGTTGGCTGTACGTCCAGCTCATCCATGACTGGCAGAGACTGGGCTACACTGAGGGAGGTCTCAGTAATGACATTTTCCCTGGAGTACAGTTCCATGTAGTGCTCCACCCAGCGGTCCATTTGCTTGCATTGGTCAGTGATTGTATCCCCTGATTTAGATTTGAGGGGGGCAATCATCTACATTGCTTTCATTGATCTTACCAAAACCTTTGACCTCGTCAGCAGATGTGGTCTCTTCAGACTACTAGCAAAGATTGGATGCCACCAAAGCTGCTAAGTATCATCACCTCATTCCATGACAATATGAAAGGCACAATTCAGCATAGCGGCGCATCATCAGACCCCTTTCCTATCCTGAGTGGTGTGAAACAGGGCTGTGTTCTCGCACCTACACTGTTTGGGATCTTTTTCTCCCTGCTGCTCTCACATGCGTTCAAGTCTTAAGAAGGAATTTTCCTCCACAGAGGATCAGGTGGCAGGTTGTTCAACCTTGCCCATCTAAGAGCGAAGACCAAAGTACGGAAAGTCCGCATCAGGGAACTCCTCTTTGCTGACGATGCTGCATTAACATCTCACACTGAAGAGTGTCTGCAGAGACTCATCGACAGGAATGCGGCTGTCTGCAATGAATTTGGCCTAACCATCAGCCTCAAGAAAACGAACATCATGGGACAGGACGTCAGAAATGCTCCATCCATCAATATCGGCAACCACGCTCTGGAAGTGGTTCAAGAGTTCACCAACCTAGGCTCAACAATCACCAGTAACCTGTCTCTCGATGCAGAAATCAACAAGCACATAGGAAAGGCTTCCACTGCTATGTCCAGACTGGCCAAGAGAGTGTGGGAAAATGGCGCACTGACACGGAACACAAAAGTCCGAGTGTATCAAGCCTGTGTCCTCAGTAACTTGCTCTACGGCAGCGAGGCCTGGGCAACGTATGTCAGCCAAGAACGACGTCTCAATTCATTCCGTCTTCGCTGCCTCCAGAGAATCCTTGGCATCAGGTGGCAGGACCGTATCTCCAACACAGAAATCCTTGAGGCGGCCAACATCCCTAGCTTATACACCCTACTGAGCCAACGGCGCTTGAGATGGCTTGGCCATGTGAGCCGCATGGAAGATGGCAGGATCCCCAAGGAGACATTGTACAGTGAGCTCGTCACTGGTATCAGACCCACCGGCCATCCATGTCTCCGCTTTAAAGATGTCTGCAAATGTGAAATGAAGTCCTGTGACATTGATCACAATTCGTGGGAGTCAGTTGCCAGTGATCACCAGAGCTGGCGGGCAGCCATAAAGGCGGGGCTAAAGTGTGGCGAGTCGAAGAGACTTAGCAGTTGGCAGGAAAAAAGGCAGAAGCGCAAGGGGAGAGCCAACTATGTAACAACCCCGACAACCAATTTTATCTGCAGCACCTGTGGAAGAGTCTGTCACTCTAGAATTGGCCTTTATAGCCACTCCAGGCACTGCTTCACAAACCACTGACCATCTCCAGGCGTTTACCCATTGTCTCTCGAGACAAGGAGGCCAAAGAAGAAGAAGCAGACAGCTTATAAGCTAAAATGTTTGCTAATAATTTTTTCAGTAATTACTGAAATTGCAAATATTACTGTAGAAAATACCAGGGCTTCTAATGTCTGTTTTTTAATTGCTTACAAGTGCTTAGCAATCAGTATATGGGTTCCACTTCAGGTAATGAGCTTCCAACTACATAACATGCCATCACTTAGATTGCCCATTTCCAACTCTGTAAAAATCATCCAACTCTGCCCCTGCTTCAGCTTCATCTGCTGCTGAAATCCTCATCCGTGCCTTTGTTGCCTCTAGAGTAACTATTCCAATGCATTCCTGGCCAACCTCCCACATTCTGCCCTCAATAAACTTGATGGCATCCAACATTCTACTACCTGTGCCCTAACTCAGAACAAGTCCTGTTCCCCCACCAGCCCTGCACTTGATGACCTACATTAGCTCCCAGTTAAGCAACACCTCAATTTTAAAATTCTCATCCTTGTTCACAAATCCGTCCTTGGCCTTACCACTCCCTATCTCTATAATCTTCTCCAGCCCGACAGCTCTCCGAGATATTTGAGCATCCCCAAATTTAATCACTCCACCATAGGTAGTTGTGCCTTCAGCTGCCTGGACCCTAAGCACAGGAATTTCCTCCTTACACCTCTCCACCTCACTTTCCTCCTTTAAGACACTCCTTAAAACTTACTTCTTGGACCAAGCTTATGGTCATCTGCCCTAATATCTCCTCATGTGATGCGGTGTCACATTTTGTTTTATAATTCTCCTGTGAGGTACCTTGGGATGTTTTATTACATTAAAGGTGCGATATAAATATAAATTGTTATTGTAAAGCATCAGAGTGTAATAAACTTCTCCAGTGTATTAATTATGTGTGGGGCTTTTAGATTATGCATCTGTTCTACCTTTATATCTGATAATAGATTCCTGAACATTATGACATAACTTCCTTTAAAACTGTATATATTATTTAGCTTTATGGACCTAATACTTTTCCAACCATTTTCTCCTGATATGGCCTGTTCCTTTAACCTCAACACTTTAAAGGCATCTCATCTTCTATATTTTTGTGCGATAGTGACATTCTTCAGCTACCTTATATTGCTGTCTATAAAGATGTTTCTATCATTACTACTACTATGTCATGAATTAATACCATAATTTATGTTCCTTTAGGAAAAAGCAATTGATATGTGTTGCTCTTTGAAGACAATAACCGCATTTATTGTCAAAATCTGAACAATAACTAACTCCAGTTATGCATTCAACAGCCATAAAAGTCTTTGTGGAAAAACATTTCCCTTGCTCTTTGTCCTAAATCTCTTACATGTAGGGCTGAATTTTATCAACGCGCCAAAAGCAAAGGCCTTCCGACACGGAGGTGCCGCTGCACAGCATCCCCCCGCCCCCCCCCCCCCACCCCGATATTACGCGCGGGGGCTGATTTAAATGCAGGGGGCGGAGTGGCCACCCGGCGCAGGTGCCTATGCCATTTTTAAAGGGTTTCAAGCCCTTAGCAAAGATTAAAATTTTTAAAGGTATATTAGACGCAATTTTTTTTAAATCAATAATTAGGAGATGGAAGCCCTTCCCCAACCCCACAATAGCATTTTCATTGCCCGATGTTCACAAAACTTCTTTTACTCCCAACCCAAACTTCCTCCCCAACCTTCTCACATTTGCCCTTCAACCCTTTCCCACCATCCCCACAGCCAATAAAAGTGTTTTCCCCACTCCCCCACCCCTCCTGCCCTGATGATTTTATTCCGCCCCCCCCCCACCCCCCCGCCCCACCAGTGTCGCACCTCGGAACTCCAACAGGTGTTCCGAAGGCACGCGAGTCGCATCTGGTGGAACGGAAAATCGCTGTGGGACGGCCGCTGTCAGCAGGTGAGTTAATTTTCATTTCATTAATGCTAATTTAAATATTTAGACGATGGCCTCGCTGACAAGCGATAGGCGGGTGCTGCACCGAATCCTCACTGCTGCTGCTAATATCCGGCAGGACCTTCACGACGTCAGGAGTCAAGGCGGGCCGCTCCAAGCAGAATTTTATGGGCCCCCCGCCACGATCTCTGATGTCGAGGGGCTCGTAAAGTTCAACCCATAATCTTCAATCAATGTTCCCTCATTTCAGACCCCGCAATCACTGGAAACAGTTTGCTTCCATTTATTTATAATTTTAATCAAATCTATTGAATCACTCCACAATTTCCTCTATTCCAATGAAACGCCCCAATTTTTCATGTCATAGAGTCATACAGCACTGAAACAGGCCCTTCGGCCCACTGAGTCTGTGCCAACCATCAACCATCCATTTAAACTAATCCTACATTAATCCCCTATCCTCACAATTCTCCTACCACCTACCTACACTAGGGGCAATTTACAATGGCCGATTTACCTATCAACCTGCAAGTTTTTGGCTGTGGGAGGAAACCAGAGCACCTGGCAGAAACCCACGTGGTCACAGGGAGAACTTGCAAACTCCACACAGGCAGTACCCAGAACCAGACTCAGGTCGCTGGAGCTGTGAGGCTGCAGTGCTAACCACTGCACCACTCTTTGTCGTTTTTTTTCTATTTTCTCATACCAAGAGCAAAAGATAGTGACCAAATGTGGGAGAATGCAACACCATGATATGCCTGTTAAATAATAATACATAAATAAACCTATTGAAAATAATGACATGTTATGCCCTTACTCATTCTTTCAAGCACTCTTATGGTAGCTACTCATCCTGGCACTATATGATGCAGAAACGTTTTGTTTTGAGTTGAGCATTGTGCACTTTTTTTTATTCATTCATGGGATGTGGGCGTTGCTGGCTTCTTTCTTTGGCCTCCTTATCTCGAGAGACAATGGGTAAGCGCCTGGAGGTGGTCAGTGGTTATTCATGGGATGTGGGCGTTGCTGGCTAGGCCAGCATTTATTGCCCATCCCTAATTGCCCTTGAGAAGATGGTGGTGAGCTGCCTTCTTGAACCGCTGCATTCCATGTAGGGTAGGTACACCCACAGTGCTGCTAGGAAGGGAGTTCCAGGATTTTGACCCAGCGACAGTGAAGGAACGGTGATATAGTTCCAAGTCAGGATGGTGTGCTTTGCAATGAGACAAAAGTGATGGTGTCATTCCACAAATAGGTCCCAATCTGACTGCAGAGCATACAAGCATGAAGACTTCCTTGGCGAGACCATCCCACGTATTTAGGATAACTGCAGACTGGTGAGAAGCCAGGTTTAAGAAGTGTTTTGGTAGAGGTTGGCAGGTGGGGTGGTCCTAGAACCTTTGAGGCACTGTATGAATGGAAGCACAGCATTTTCTCAGGGTGTATCTCTTTCTGAACTTTGGCCAATACCACATCTCAAGACAACGGTACATAATTTCACCACTACCTTTGCATTCAGATTTTGTCGATGGAATTCCAGACGAATTGCTGCTGAATTTGCTTTAGGATTGCAGGATTGATTCATTCGGGGGCCTTGAAATTCCACTCTGAGCAGTTAGTGATTCAACAGCTAAAAAAATTTGCATCTTTTCCTGAGGAAGAACAATCTATTGTGTAATGATCTGAGGTAATATGTTTTATCTCCATCCTCGCCCTGCTGAACTTCGACTTTTTTGATCCAGCTCAGAAGATTATGTTTACACTGTAGTATTTAAAATGGAGAAAACTATATCTGTAATCCCTGTTTCAATTATCTCCCCACACTTCAACTGGGGCAAAGTTTGGTCTCAATTTCCCCTTTGCAATCCCACGGAAGACAAACAAGTTGACTGAAATGCAGTAAAGGCATTTATCAAAGACAGCTTTTTTCAAATGAAATAATGAATACTCTGCAGTTCAAAAAGAGTGTTAAATTAATTATATGGAGGTATTTGAGCATGTTTTTCTGAGGGCAAAGCCTTGGGGTGCTGGCTGCGTTACATACGAACATATCAAGTAGGAACAGGAGTAGGCCACTCAACCTGTCGAGGCTGCTCCGCCATTCAATAAGTTCATGGCTGAACTGATTACTCCACATTTCCGCCTACCCCGATTACTTTCCACCCTCTTGCTTATCAAGAACCTATCTACCTCTGCCTTAAAAATATTCAAAGACTCTGCTTCCACTGCCTTTTGAGGAAGAGAATTCCAAAGACTCACAACCCTCTGAGAGAAAACATTTCTCCTCATCTCTGTCTTAAATGGGTGACCCCTTATTTTTAAACAGTGACCCCTAGTTCTAGATTCTCCCACAAGGGGAAACATCCTTTCCACCCCTCAGGATCTTATATGTTTCAATCAAGTCGCCTCTTATTCTTTTAAATTCCAAATTCCAGCGGAAAGGACATTCTAGTCCCATTTATTCCTTTTGTCCCTTGCCGTTGGGCCGACTGTATTCATCCTTAGGGCAGAACATTGGTAAAAGGTACTGCGATTTTTTAAAGTTTACTTTAAGAGAGGTATCGCTATTGAGAGTCAGTGGTGACTCTGAAAACAGTCTAGATTGTGCCCAAAGGCCTGTCATACTATCTCATTCGCGCATCAATAATTATGCCCAAAAGACTAATGTCACTCTATTTTGAACACTATTGTGTTCAAAGGATCGATGCGAAGAGCATGCATAGAGCATGCTTTTATATAATTTGCGTTTAACGTGTCACAAAAGGACTTCACATACAATTAAATTATTTTAATGTTCAATTACTTTTATAGGCTGTACATAAAATTGTAAATAAACACTTATAAGTGCTTACAAAGAATCTTATTTCTACTCCTATAACAGAAGAAAAGTTATCAATGAGTTCCACTTCTTAATAAAATATATAACAATCATGTGCCTTTTAACTTCACGAATAGATCCTAGCATTTGTCCGATTACCCGGGATTATTACCAAGCTAAATTGAAAGCTTCCCGTTGGATTAACTCTTGATAGACATCCGAAAATAACAGACTCGATATGTGCTCCTGTAAATGGTCTGTTTAGTTTCTCTCGCCCTGAATAAATACAAACAGGATTATAAGGGTGATAAAAGCGACTTTTTCTCCAGGCACCGACATGCTGACGCCGCTCCTGTTTACTCCATTAGCTCCATTACCACTGACAGTGAGATCCCACTGCCGATTGTCATTGGGCAATAGTCAGAGAATGACGACAAACAACAGTCGTCAACATCTATACCACAGACAGTTTAAAGTATCGTTTTCAATATTTCTTAGTCACATTTTCCTCAAGAATAACGAACCGTGTAACTAACTTCAGAGGAAGGACCACATAAGAGATTACAGTACTGGAAAGCACGACTGAGTCATTTGTAAAACACTTAATGGGCGCTGAGGGGCTGTGCCATAAATAATAGCCGTGTATAGAAGGACATCATTACTACAACAAAGAACACCGCGTGAAATTAGCTCCAGTGACCAACAAAACTGCCCTGTGTCATTTATCAATCACTTACAGACCATATTAATTTGCATCGAGTAACAATGGTACACGATGCAGACTTAAAAGAGAGGCTAAAATACGTCAAAACGTTGGGATTTGGCAGTGTACGAAGCTCAAGTACATCCGACAAGGCACTTCAGGTATTCCGCCCTATCACACCAGGTACAATCAAAATAATCAACATGTTTCTTAAATATATTGAAATCAGTTAAGATTCTTTTCATTCTATTGGACTCATTGTTTATATAAAAGCAATATTTCCATGCCATCCTTATAGATTAGACCATATGCAGTATACAAATCTTTTTGTGTTATTTTGTACCGCTTTTCTTGGTCGTAGGCATTTGGCGATTAAGCATTAGTGATAATAATAATGACACAGAAAAGTTACAGTTAGTCTTACTACAAATCCTTGAGAAATCTGTGCCACGCAAAGTGCTTGTGAGGTCATTGTCTTAGAGAAAGGAAAATCAGTAAAACCCAGTTTTATTTCCACCAGTACGCGCAAGTTCTGTTGCTTTACATTACGGTTTTATCACTGTTCCAAGCGATCAACAAACGTGTCCAATATTAAATAATGCAGCAGCCGGATAAATTTTGTCTGGATCTGGCTTGTAAGTAGCAACAGAGAAGCGATCCCGAAAAAGTACCCTCTGAATGGACACAAATCCGTTACTGCTCAGTTATTTTAATAATCGTTGCTGCAATGTGTAAGTTACTAGCGAAATATCTTAAAGAACGCAATAAGGGCTACAGGCCTCAGATTTCGCTGAGTTTAATTCGGTTTATTTTTCGATGCAAACACAATTCACTTATCGCCAACATTCCCATCACAGAGTTCATCCAGCTCCCGCATCTTTCTGGCATTCGGGTAATAATTGGTTAACCGGCTATCGCTGGTTCGTGCCTTCCTGGCGAAAAGCCTATCTCAGCGAGTGATGTGAGCCAGAATGTGAAATGTAGGCAAAATATTTAACGCAGCCCTACTGTAGAACACATTAATATAAACTATTCAATAATTCATCTGTGTGGCGCCTTATCATGTCCAAACATCTCAAAACGCGTAAATTATCAGGATTGAGTTAACTAAGATGGAAATAGAGTTTTTGCTTCCAACACGCAGTGCTAAGACTGATTCTCTCAAACTTTTTTTTCCTGTGCACTGGCATCTCCCAAAAGTGTTTTTAAAAAATAAGCTGTTGAATTTTAAACATGACATTATCAATCAAATAATATTAATTAACAATTGAATTAACACATAACTTTATTAACTGTTCAAACATTACAAAAATATTTCAGTTATTGAGGTGGCAATTAAAAGAGGTTTTGTCAGAAAACATATCTGAAACTATTATACACTGAGACAAACTTTTGGCCTGTAATGAGTCATGTAACCAAAAGTATATCTGAAAACCTTCTTAGTTTCAAAATGAAATACATCATGTACACGCGTTACTATCAGACCAAATTTTCAAGAGTTAAAATACTATAATAAATAATATGATGCTTTCATCAATTTCTTTTATTCAAATTTCTTACCATTCCCAGGGAATACATCTTTCTTCTTAATTTATGTATAAATTGAAAATTGCTCGCATTGTACTAAAGTCACCAGCTTTGCTGTCTCTTTAATTCTTGTTTTCCAAACAGGTTGGCTATAATCTTACCAAGCTCTGATTCCATGGAAAGTTCCTTGCAGAGACGAGACCCCGGGGCTTTGGTGGGCCTGAGATTGCGTTGCGGAGTAATTCATGTTGCCAACATTAAAATTCATGCTCATGTTGAGAAAGGGGCTGGCAGAAGCACTCTGCTGCATCGTGGGCATGCTCGAATACATGCAGCTGTAGTCTCCGTCACAGGTGCCAGTGCTGTAGCTGGGGTAAATACTGTAGCTGTATGGTGCCATGTTGACATTATATGGCGCGCTGTATGAAGGGGATGCGCCAAGGCAAGGCTTCCCATCACGTACCAGCACAGGCACTGCAACCCGGCGAGGAGTAGGAGGAGGTGCGCCCAACTCCAAATGTTTATCCTGGCGCTGCCGCTTGCATTTGTACCTGCGATTCTGGAACCAGATCTTGACCTGTGTCGATGTCAGTTTTAACACGTTTGCCAGGTGATCCCTTTCTGGGGCGGACAGGTATCTTTGCTGCTTAAAACGTCTCTCCAACTCATAGACCTGGGCCTGAGAAAACAGGACCCGCGGTTTCCGCCGAATTCTCTTTCCAGGACCTTCAAAAACATCCTCGTTTTTCTTTGTTTCGCCTATAATATTCTTTTCCATCGACTTTCCTTCTAGGTTAGAACACAAACAGGATTTTAAAAAAACAAACGGGACGATATTTTAATGGCGCTCATTAAAGTTCTCAGTTTTTATAAAGTGAATGTTTTACTCTCCTTCGACAGTCACTTTAAAACTTGCTGAAATTAACCACTCAAAGATCTGAATTGCGGAAGGAATGAACATTTCAATCTGCCGGTTCTAAATTTGCATCATTTACCTTGATTGTTTTGTACTTCATGCTAATTGAAGGATAGTAAAATCAAACCATTTAATTTTTTGAAGTTCCAGCTAACTGGCCTGTCTTGTTGACGAAGCGTTAATGAACATGATCAGGTCTCGATACCTACTGTATATTTTGTTTCTCATGTAATCGTCCACACTTCCTACACAGTCCAATCCATTTCAATAAACAACCGACTTCTATCAGGAACTCACATATTGACAATATTTTGCTTACATGTTTCCCTACACACTTCAAATTATTAAGACAACTGTAACCAGTTTGATGCTGCTTTTACATCTAATTTGATCCTATGATTCTGACAATCAAGTAGGCCATAATCTATTGCACGGAAGATAGTTCAATATAATTTGGGTTGTAATATTGCCAAGAAGCTGAGCAAGAACTGATCATAAACTCGCAGTAAATCCGATTCAATACCACGAATATATGTGTATATCAGCTTCGATTTGTTGATTTCTATAGCTCTTTTAGCTGCCATTAATAGTGCAATACCCCTACGTTGTGCTCTGGTTCTTTCATATGCGGTCTTTAATGATCCTACAAACTATGTGAAAGATTCTGTTCACTGATAATCAGTTATCAGGTTATTCGCCCAAGTGTTAGTGTATTTACCTTGATTGTTGCTTTGAAAAGAGATGTCCATCTGCGATTCGCTGGAGTTTTGAGCATTATTTACACTAAGGCTGGGTGAAAATGCCGCATGATTCCTCAGGGCATGGGATTTGATAACCTCATTTCCAAGGCCTGGCGGGAGAGTGTATTTGGGTTGATTCACTTGCTCCTGCATACAACAGGAAGGCAGGACGTCCAGAGTAGCGCTCAAATGATCTGGAATCCACTGCTTTTGATGGCGATGTTCTAAATTTAAAATATCCTTTACAGAGAATGGTGTAGTCGATGCTGCGGGGCTTGGAAGCATCTCGGGATAACTCCTGTGCTGTAATAGTGCTTCTAAACTGTTAGGAGGACGGTGTGCAAATCCTGCCGTACATTACTGTTTTAATGACGCAACTTTCAATGGCGCTTCTTCAGTTAAAGGGCGGCTGACGTTAACAGAGGCAGAGCCTGAAAGCTTTGAGTTGAATACACAGATTTCTATTGGCCACGAGTTTGCACTTGGCAAACATGGCTTTATCCTGGGATATCGACAGGGGCCAATTTTCCTCTTGAAGAATTATGTAGACGACCGTTTATTTAAAGGCCAGTACTCCTTTTGCCTAGGCTACACGAAAATATTAAAATTATAAATTGGCCAGTAGCATTGAATATCCTTGCTACAAAATTCTCCATATTGTAACAAAATTAGTTTAATTGATATGTTTATGTTTATATAGACAATTATCCAGTAAAAGTGTCTGAAATGTGCATTCTTTTGTAATGAGTATAAACATTTTAAGCTAACAAACACACATTTTATTATACATACACTTTTAGGAAATCCAGAAACTAGATGTGGTAAATATTTGTAATAATAAGTCAAATCTGTAAAAAGTGATTCTTACACAGCCGTCTGCAGCTGGAGGTCCTTTCGATTTGCATTAATTTCTTCAGTGTCATTGAACAGGATGTAAATGCTTCTCATTTGAAATTGTGTTTTCCCGTATACTGAGAGGCTACTCGAGGATTTCATTATTCGCCTTGTTCTTTTGTCATTCTGAAAATAGTGGCAATATTGTCGCATTATATTTATACAGATTTCAGTACATTATTTGCATCTTGTTAAATTTCCTATTCCGTGCAGTGTTGTACTAGTCCATGTGTAACAATAGGTTCTGCGATCTTAACGCTTAAAAGATACGTGGAATGGAAAAGGATTTATCTAATCTTGAAAATGTGCTGGCACTTTTAAATGACCTGACATATAGTGGAAACTTCAAGAGTCAAGTGAAGGATGTTTTCAGATGAAGAGCAGGGGTTTATATTTGGCTGCAATCGCCATTCATCTAGGAAAGCGAAAATAAGGGACTTGCTTTAATGGGTTCTAAGTACTAGAGTTTGGCTCAGGCAAAAACGATCACAAAAAGATACTGGTTACATTAAAGTTGTCTGTTTATTTCCGTACTTAGAACTGAAGAGGCTTTAATAAGCTCTTTTTAATGTGCCCTGATTGGGAAAATGATTACTACAGTAATAAATTTCTTCGCAGAGAAAGTTGCACCAAAATTTTGGCACATCCCTAGAATTTAAAGTAGGCACATAAATTTATTTGGCGAATGACAAAAAGACAAACCTGGTGATCAGCCGTATAATTAATGCCTTAGGTGAGTGGGATCTAAAGCACCTTATCAGCGGTTAAAATGGTTGAATTTATCACAGATACAATGTGCCTGTGGATCTCAGAGCGTGATAAATGCTGCCTGCAATCTCTCCCTCACTCAATTAGCATTTTGAGAAGGAAGTTGCCGAGCTACATGTCTGTCTTTCTGTCTGAGTAATAAAAAGCCAGATAGTTAAAAGGCGAAAGAGCTGTAACGTGTACCTCGGTTGTGTTCAAATCGCTTCCACCGATTGACATGCTGCATAATACCTATTATGTAAATTCAACTGAATTCAAGGACATCCATAAATGACGAAAAATCTTCCGCAAGTCACCGACTATTAGAGTAATTTTTAAAATTCACAGTGCAATTACAGTTTAGCAACAGAACTTTATAGATTATTGATCTGTTTGTTTAATCGATCAGATGTGATGAGATTTGATATTGTCTAGCTGGCAATTACCAGTTGCTAGATTGTACTGTTCTTGTTGACGCGTTTTATTTCTTTCCATCATAAGTACATGGCTCTCATCAGGATTATATTTTGGGTATTTAATTTTACAGTTAACATGGCCACAGAACCAAATCAAGGCATAAAACAGGCTATTGCCTTAAGTAGGTCTAATATTCCGATCATTCGTAACGTATACAGTATTTCTATCCTATATATCGCATTCGTTGTTCATGGTGTAACGTTTCCGCTGAAATTTGCTTATTTTAATTTGCGGAAGATATGTAATTCTAAAAACTTGAAAATAAAAATTTAAGGAATAAATATAGGAAGATTTCCGACAGGATGCAGGTCAAGGTTTCAATATTAATGATTTTTGTAGTTACAGACATAACGTGTATTACCTGAGGGTGTATTACTTTTGAACATTTTTGAATGCAAAACGTGCTGCTGAGATTAAACTGATTTTAATATTAGTTTCCGCAATAACATCGCCATTCATTTTTTAATCGTTTATTTAGCAAGAAACTGAAGGCATATTCAACGATTCATCCATGAAAAGTAATTGTTTTTGTTGCGACCTCCATTATATTAGGAATTCTTGTGTTACCCCTTTTGCTGTATCCGCGGTTAAAATTACATAAAAAGCGTACTTTATTGTTAAGCACATAGTACAACTTACTACTCAACAGAATATGTTTATTTGCAAATAAATTTTCAAGTGACGATGAATGAGACTTTCTTGGCACATAGCATCAGATGGAGATTTTTTTTGGGGGGGGGGGAATTTTATCTCCTCATCAGATGTCTATTTAAGTTAAGGTAATTGCCAATCGTTCACAAGCTATATTTGGTGCTGATTATTTTGCTCTGATTTTCTTGGGATAATAAGATAAAATCGAATTTTGAAACGTTGGGTCGTATCTTCTTTACTGCATTAACTGCGGTGCTGATATTTACAATCCAGGGTCACCTGATAAAACACTTTATCAGCAATGCATTAATTCTTTTATCAAACAGATAGCACGGCGTCTGACTCAATTAAAATTCCTTTGACAAAAATAATTACTGTGTTCAGTGATAATGTTGGACAGTTTTCTGATGCAGAGCTGTGTGGAGTTGCCAGCCTGGGACATTTGGACAGCTCATTCACGAGCAGCACTCTGCCGAATAGCAACCAAAACAAAGCCTGAGCGCCGGTCAAAGCATTTCGGGCTGGCCCTGTCTTGCACCGTCAACATCAAATATGTTCACGTCAAACAAAAGCAGGACGATTTAAAAACTTTTGGCTGGACGATGATACACAATATAACGTGCGTACCCTACTCCTTGACTTCTTCAGCCGAAATGACGAAGTGATTAGATTCCAGTGCTAAATATATTTCCAGTGTGTGTTTTTTTTGACAACAGAACAGAAGTTGGCCAGTTTCAAGATGTAACCGCCCTGCGATGTAGGAGCGTTTTGGGCTGATGGAGGGTTTTCGTTTTCGGCGGAGAGCTAATCGGGTCTCAACACAGGCACCTATTTGTCAGAAAGTAAACACATGCCCAGTATTATTTAACTGTTTTGTTGCACGGTGATTAATAACAATCCAGATTGCCGTCGCACTTACTGATAAGAAACTCTGAATACAGTGGCTACTTTACAACCTGCCCCCACCAAAATCTTGCGCGATACCTTCTGAAATCCGCCCAGTATAGTTTACACCGATTTTTAAAATAGCCATATGCGACATTTTGAAATTTCGTCTTGATTTTTTTTTTAGAGCTGGAGCATTTCACTTAGATAGCCTCAGGCCAGTCACTGACAGAATTATATCTTTGAAATATGCCTTCCTAATGTTAATTTCTTATAACAGTTTAGACGAAATAGTGCAAATTTATTTGGTACAGCGACTGAACTAACCTAAATATGGGACTAAATAGGGAAACATGAAAAAGTTTGCATTTTGGATATCTTATATATACTTTACTGTTTCAACTGATATTACAAACTTTGTGCGATATTGTCATCTCAGTATTGGATTCTTTATAAAGTTATTTATAAAGTTCTGTTAATGTGGGACTTCGAGTGAGAGGGGTTTTTAATCGCGTTTAAAACACACCAACAGTATTGGATTTAATGTCGCAAACACGGTACCAGATTTTTTACTTTGTGTAACATAAACTAAAGCCGCTACTGACGAACTAAATTGCTCCCAGTATAAAATACTGTCCGTTGGTTATAGAGGCGGCGGACAATCTAGAAATGTCAGGAGGCTTAACTTCTTTATCAGAGTCAAATCTCCAAACCGCCCCTGTTCGGTTGCGCTCTGGGACGCATCCATTTCATGCGGCTGAGATAGGAGAGAGGAAGTCGCCACAAGCATTAAGTGTCGGGCTATTTCTTTTCCGCCCTCTTTAGCTACTGTCAGTCAACATTTCAGAGCCAGCAGCTAATCACTGACCCTGCAATCGACATATTCCCAGCAGCTGCTAGCTGTGCGTTAGCTCAGCATAACTCACTTAGACAAGGGGGGGAAATCTGTCTGGGGTTCAAAGCAGCCAAAATACAGTGGTGAGTCATGAGGACGATTCATGTCCTATGCTGGACAATTGGTCATTTAAGTCATTTTACATCTGTTGTGGGCTTTTAAACGCGGTTCATATGCGCACTCTGAACTATATAACGAAGGTGATGTGGAAACGCAGATAAACCCAGATGCATACCACAGTGCAGTGATATTGAGTAAAGAATCAGTTTAGAAATGTTTAAAATGATGAGCGCGTCCATTGCATACGTTGTAGTAAAGATGTGTGTGACATTAATGCAATATATTTCTCACCCATTAAATGAGCTTTAGATTTTCGGAGGTAACATTAGATGCTAAAGCGCATATCGTAAATTTCAAAAGGCTTACCAATTATTCTATAGTGTTACCTACTCGAATCTATATAGATTTTTTTTTGCGACAGAACATAGGACTTGTTTGAAGTGTGAATGCGTTTTTGGACAATTCAAGCCGCTGCTTGAAAATAACCACGCTTAATCATGTGATGAGAAAGGCAGTAACATGTATTCAGGGTTACTTTGTTACTATGAATAAACAGATGTTACATTAATTATTTTGTTAATAACGGTGGATACATTTGCGATGATAACTGACCTAAAGGCGGATGAGATGAGCATTCAAACATAAATGTTATTAGATATGACTCGTTAAAATATTAACATAAAGAGTAGTAGAAAGTTATGGAATTTTCGCAGGAGTATTTCATATTTATTTTCACTTTTTGGAGTAAAGGGGCGATTTTTTATGTCCTTCAAAGTGAGAGATGTAATGGCAGTTAACGGAGTACTGTAGCACCCAGTCAGCACCAATCACTCCCAGGTCCTAACATTACAGTAACAAAGCTAATATCAACTTTACAATATTAAACCATGCGTTGAAAGTCTTGGATACAGAGAAGACACGCTGCGAGCTCATGCCCTGGATCAAAGAGAGGAATTCTACCATTGCATGAGTTATCTTGTCCAGGGTATAAGTTGAATTTAAAAGATAATAAATTACATGTACACGTGCATGTATATAATTAAAACGTAGCAACTGTAGGAGGAAAGAAACATTTTATTCTAGTTATGTTCACAGAGACGGGGAATCTGCCGTGTGAAAGTAGCATGTTTTTAAAAACGCTTTTTAAAATACACTTTGTTACATTTTTTAAAAAATCAAAATAAATGACGTCAGCACTGAAAAATGACTATTTTCCTCACTTTGGACAACCTGTATCAATATAAATCACTTGCTGAAATAAAAACAATAAATGCTGGAAATACTCAGCAGGTCTGGCATCATCTGTGGAGAGAGAAACAAAGTTAACGTTTCGAGTCAGTGACCCTTCTTCGGAACGGTTCTAGTTCTTCAGTTCCGAAGAAGGGTCACTGACCCGAAACGTTAACTTTGCTTCTCTCTCCACAGATGATGCCGATCTGCTGAGTATTTCCAGCATTTCTTGTTATTATTTCAGATTTCCAGTATCCGCAGTATTTTGCTTTTAGTATAATAAAGCACTCGGCTGTAGCAGAGGTATGGAACCGCACTATATGCGAACATATCCGAAATGCAGTTAGCCCAGACATGTGCTTTAAATACAGGAGTTATAAATCGTGTGGGCGTTGGATACCGATGCAACAAACAGTTGATGGAGGCCGTACTCGAAGGTGAAACCCATCACTTCCAAATATCCTTACTGTCAGAAGCAATTTTCTTCAGCTGAGTCGCTGTTTACAGGAGAATCAACTAACTTGACGAGAAAGTGTGTCGAACCCATCAAACGCAAGGATAATTTAGTCTAGTGATTACTGATTGATCGTTAAGAAATACTATTTTCAAATTATGGCATGAATATCACATCGTTAAACAATAGAAAATAGTGACGAGCTTTTATTTAAAACAAATTCTTGTGGTTGGCCTGTGACGAAATATTTCACGAGTAAAAGGCATGACGACACGCAGAATGACGTTTTAGAGGTTTACTTTGTACATAAAGTCTCCCACATTCATTATTCCCAAGGCCTTTAGAGACCATATTCTCACTTAGGGTTTTTTTTTAAATTGAAGTCATGGCTGTCAGTGGTACAAACCACCACCATTAATACCAATCTCTTGACACTGAGGTGCCCGCGTTAAACTTTAGCATACAAGAAAATGTGTTCGTTAGCTATAGCCTGTGAAAAGTCCCTCAACACTTAATTATATTAACCGGATAAATGATTAATTAACGTCTACACATTAGGTTAAACGTGTACATGGTTGATAGAATTATACACTTAAAATAGAACCTACTGAAATGACATACGGTTATTTTAGTAGTTTTATGAACGAGCAAGTACTTCCAAACATTGTGGCAGAACAGTCTCTCCAGCATTATTTGCTAAAATGATTTATAGAACTGGCTGTTGACTATAAAAATGAAATCACTCAAATATTAAACACAATATGGAAACACTATAAATAATTTATTAGACAACCTTATGAAATAAACTTGGAGGTTCTATTTTCATAAGGCCCAACCATCTTCAACTGCTTCATCAATGACCTTCCCTCCATCATAAGGCTACAAATTGGGATGTTCGCTGATGATTGTATGACGTTCAGTACTATTCACAACTCCTTAGATACTGAAGCAGTCCATGTCCATATGCAACAAGACCTGGACAACATCCAGGCTTAGTCTGATAAGTGGCAAGTAACAGTCACACCACACAAATGCCAGGCAATTACCATCTCAAACTAAAAAGAATCTAACCATCTCCTCATGATATTCAATGGCATTACGATCACCAAATCCCGCACGATCAACATCCTGCGGTTTACCAACGACCAGAAACTGAACTGGAGCAGCCACATAAATACTGTGGCTACAGGAGCAGGTCAGAGGCTGGGGTTTCTGCAGCAAGTAACCTACCTTCTGGCTCCCCAAAGCCTGTCCATCACCTACAAGGCACAATTTGGGAGTGTTTTTTTTTATTCATTCATGGAATGTGGGCATCGCTGGCCAGGCCAGCATTTATTGCCCATCCCTAATTGCCCTTGCGAAGGTGATGGTGAGCTGCCTTCTTGAACCGCTGCAGTCCATGTGGGGTAGGTACACCCACAGTGCTGTTAGGAAAGGAGTTCCAGGATTTTGACCCAGCGACAGTGAAGGAAGGGCGATATAGTTCCAAGTCAGGATGGTGTGTGACTTGGAGGGGAACTTGCAGGTGGTGGTGTTCCCATGTATTTGCTGCCCTTGTCCTTCTAGTTGGTAGAGGTCGCGGGTTTGGAAGGTGCTGTCTAAGGAGCCTGGTGCATTGCTGCAGTGCATCTTGTAGATGGCACACACTGCTGCCACTGTGCGTCGGTGGTGTAGGGAGTGAATGTTTGTGGATGGGGTACCAATCAAGCGGGCTGCTTTGCCCTGGATGGTGTCGAGCTTCTTGAGTATAGTTGGAGCTGCACCCGTCCAGGCAAGTGGAGAGTATTCCATCACACTCCTGACTTGTACTTTGTAGATGGTGGACAGGCTTTGGGGAGTCAGGAGGTGAGTTACTCACCTCAGGATTCCTAGCCTCTGACCTGCTCTTGTAGCCACAGTATTTGTATGACTACCCCAGTTCAGTTTCTGGTCAATGGTAGCCCCTAGGATGTTGATAGTGGGGGATTCAGCGATGGTAATGCCATTGAATGTCAAGGGGAGATGGTTAGATTCTCTCTTGTTGGAGATGGTCATTGCCTGGCACTTGTGTGGCGCGGATGTTACTTGCCACTTATCAGCCCAAGCCTGGATTTTGTCCAGGTCTTGCTGCATTTCTACATGGACAGCTTCAGTATCTGAGGAGTCACGAATGGTGCTGAACATTGTGCAATCATCAGCGAGCATCCCCACTTCTGACCTTATGATTGAAGGAAGCTAATTGATGAAGCAGCTGAAGATGGTTGGGCCTAGGACACTACCCTGAGGAACTCCTGCAGTAATGTCCTGGAGCTCCAACAACCACAACCATCTTCCTTTGTGCTAGGTATGACTCCAGCCGGTGGAGGGTTTTCCTCTGATTCCCATTGACCTCAGTTTTGCTGGGGCTCCTTGATGCCATACTCGGTCAAATGCTGCCTTGATGTCAAGGGCAGTCACTCTCACCTCACCTCTTGAGTTCTGCTCTTTTGTCCACGTTTGAAACAAGGCTGTAATGAGGTCAGGAGCTGAGTGGCCCTGGCGGAACCCAAACTGAGTGTCACTGAGCAGGTTATTGCTAAGCAAGTGCCGCTTGATGGCACTGTTGATGACACCTTCCATCACTTTACTGATGATTGACAGTAGGCTGATGGGGCGGTAATTGGCCGGGTTGGACTTGTCCTGCTTTTTGTGTACAGGACATACCTGGGCAATTTACCACATTTCAGGGTAGATGCCAGTGTTGTAGCTGTACTGGAACAGCTTGGCTAGGCGTGCGGCAAGTTCTGGAGCACAGGCACTCAGTACTATTGCCGGAATATTGTCAGGGTCCATAGCTTTTGCAGTATCCAGTGCCTTCAGTCGTTTCTTGGTATCACGCGGAGTGAATCGAAATGGCTGAAGTCTGGCATCTGTGATGCTGAGGACTTCAGGAGGAGGCTGAGATGGAAGATCAACTCGGCACTTCTGGCTGAAAATTGTAGCAAATGCTTCAGCCTTATCTTTTGCACTGATGTGCTGGGCTCCCCCATCATTGAGGATGGGGATATTTGTGGAGTTGTTTAATTGTCCACCACCATTCATGGCTGGATGTGGCAGGACTGCAGAGCTTAGATCTGATCTGTTGGTTATGGGATTGCTTAGCTCTGTCTATTGCATGCTGCTTACGCAGTTTGGCATGCAAGTGGTCCTGTGTTGTAGCTTCACCAGGTTGACACCTCATTTTGAGGTATGCCTGGTGCTGCTCCTGGCATGCCCTCCTGCACTCTTCATTGAACCAGGGTTGGTCTCCTGGCTTGATTGTAATGGTAGAGTGGGGGAAACGCCAGGCCATGAGGTTACAGATTGTGGTTGAGTACAAGTCTGCTGCTGCTGATGGCCCACAGCGCCTCATGGATGCCCAGTTTTGCATTGCTGGATCTGTTTGAAATCTATCCCATTTAGCACGGTGATAGTGCCACACAATACGATGGACGGTATCCTCAACGTGAAGGCGGGACTTCGTCTCGACAAGAACTTTGCGATGGTCAGTCCTACCATGTGATGGAATACTCTCCACTTGCCTGGATGAGTGCAGCTCCAACAACACTCAAGAAGCTCAAAACCATCCAGGACAAAGCAACTGGCTTGATTGGCAAACTATCCACCGCCTTAACCATTCACTCCCTCAATCACCAATGCACGGTGGCAGCAGTGTGTATCATCTGTAAGATGCACTGCGGCAATGCACCAGGCTTTCTTCAACAGCACCTTCTAAACCCACAACCTCTTCCATCTAGAAGGACAAGGGCAGCGGATACATGGGAACATCACCACCTGCAAGTTCCCCTCCAAGGAACACACCATCCTGACTTGGACATTCCTTCACTGCCACTGGATCAAAATCTTGTAACTCCCTCCCTAACAGCACTGTGGGTGTACCCGTACTGGATGGATTGCATCGGTTCAAGAAGGCAGCTCACTTGTACCTTGTCAAGGGCAACTAGGGATGGGCAATAAATGCTAGCCTTGCCTACGACGCTCACATCACATGAATGAATTTTTTAAAACTTCAGCTTGTGGGACCTTGCTGTGTAGAAGTTGACCGCTGTGTTGCTTACATTACATCAGTGGCTAAACTTCAAATGTACTTCTTTGATTGTAAAACACTTTGAGACATTCTGAGGTGTGAAAGGTGTTATGTAAATGCAAGTCTTTCCCTTGTTCTTTCACTGATGGGTTTTAACTGCAGTACCCTATGTTCCGGACAGACTCATTGTTCCGTTCCTGAAAAGTGGCTGAGAAAAGCACCAAATCATAGAACATAGAACATAGAACAGTACAGCACAGGACAGGACCTTTGGCCCACGATGTTGTGCCGAACCTTTAACCTACTCTAGGATCAAACTACCTACATACCCTTCATACTACTATCATCCATGTACCTATCCAAGAGTCGCTTAAATGTCCCGAATGTATCTGCTTCTACTACCACCGCTGGCAGTGCATTCCACGCACCCACCATTCTCTGTGTAAAGAACCTACCTCTGACATCTCCCCGAAACCTTCCTCCAATCACCTTAAAATTATGCCCCCTGGTGATAGCCCTTTCCACCCTGGGAAAAAGTCTCTGGCTATCCACTCTATCTATGCCTCTCATCATCTTGTACCCCTCTATCAAGTCACCTCTCATCCTTCTTCACTCCAATGAGAAAAGCCCCAGCTCCCTCAATCTTTCTTCGTAGGACATGCCCTCCAGTCCAGGCAGCATCCTGGTAAATCTCCTCTGCACCCTCTCTAAAGCTTCCACATCCTTCCTATAATGAGGCGACCAGAACTGAACACAATATTCCAAGTGTGGTCTAACCAGGGCTTTATAGAGCTGCAGCATAACCTCACGGCTCTTAAACTCAATCCCCCTGTTAATGAAAGCCAACACACCATACGCCTTCTTAACAACCCTATCAACTTGGGTGGCAACTTTGAGCGATCTATGGACATGGACCCCAAAATCCTTCTGTTCCTCCGCACTACCAAGAATCCTGTCTTTAAGCCTGTATTCCGCATTCAAATTCGACCTTCCAAAATGAATCACTTCACACTTTTCCAGGTTGAACTCCATCTGCCCAGCCCAGCTCTGCATCCTGTCAATGTCCCGTTGCAACCTACAACAGCCTTCCACACTATCCACAACTCCAACAACCTTCATGTCATCGGCAAACTTGCTAACCCAGCCTTCCACTTCCTCATCCAAGTCATTTATAAAAATCACAAAGAGCAGAGGTCCCAGAACAGATCCCTGCGGAACACCACTGGTCACCAAGCTCCATGCTGAATACTTTCCATCTACTTCCACCCTCTGTCTTCTATGGGCCAGCCAATTCTGTATCCAGACAGCCAACTTTCCCTGTATCCCATGCCTCCTTACTTTCTGAATGAGCCTACCATGGGGAACCTTATCAAACGCCTTGCTAAATTCCATATACACCACATCCACTGCTCTTCCTTCATCAACATGTTTTGTCACATCTTCAAAGAATTCAATAAGGCTTGTGAGGCATGACCTGCCCCTCACAAAGCCATACTGACTGTTTCTAATCAAACTATGCTTTTCCAAATAATCATAAATCCTGTCTCTCAGAATCCTCTCCAATAATTTGCCCACTACCGACGTAAGACTGGCTGGTCTATAATTCCCAGGGTTATCCCTATTCCCTTTTTTGAACAAGGAAATAACATTTGCCACCCTCCAATCATCTGGTACTACTCCAGTGGACAGTGGGGATGCAAAGATCATCGCCAAAGGCGCAGCAATCTCTTCCCTCGCTTCCCGTAATATCCTTGGGTATATCCCGCCTGGCCCCGAGGACTTATCTGTCCTCATGTCTTTCAAAATTTCCAGCACATCCTCCCTCTTAACATCAACCTGTTCGAGCATATCAGCCTGTTTCACGCTGTCCTCACAAATGACCAGGTCCCTCTCACTAGTGAATACTGAAGCAAAGTATTCATTTAGGACCTCCCCTACCTCCTCCGACTCCAGGCACAAGTTCCCTCCACTATCCCTGATCGGCCCTACTCTCACTCTGGCCATCCTCTTGTTCCTCACATAAGTGTAGAACGCCTTGGGATTTTCCTTAATCTACCTGCCAAGACTTTTTCATGTCCTCTTCTTGCTCTCCTAAGTCCATTCTTCAGTTCCTTCCTGGCTACCTTGTAACCTTCTAGAGCCCTGTCTGATCCTTGCTTCCTCAACCTTAAGTAAGCTTCCTTCTTCCTCTTGACTAGCTGTTCCACATCTCTTGTCATCCAAGGTTCCTTCACCCTACCATCCCTTCCTTGCCTCATTGGGACAAACCTATCCAGCAGTCGCAGCAAGTGCTCCCTAAACAACCTCCACATTTTTTTTTTAGAGATACAGCACTGAAACAGGCCCTTCGGCCCACCGAGTCTGTGCCGACCATCAACCACCCACTTATACTAATCCTACCCTAATTCCATATTCCTACCACATCCCCACCTGTTCCTATATTTCCCTACCACCTACCTATACTAGGGGCAATTTATAATGGCCTGCAAGTCTTTGGCATGTGGGAGGAAACCGGAGCACCCGGAGGAAACCCACGCAGACACAGGGAGAACATCTCCCTGTGCATTTCCCTGAGAACATCTGTTCCCAATTAATTCTCCCCAGTTTCTGCCTAATAGTATTGTAATTTCCACTCCCCCAATTAAATATTTTCCCATCCCGCCTGCTCCTGTCCCTCTCCATGGCTATAATAAAGGTCAGGGAGTTGTGATCACTATCACCGAAATGCTCTCCCACCGAGAGATCTGCCACCTGGCCTGGTTCGTTGCCAAGCACCAAATCCAACATAGCCTCCCCTCTAGTCGGCCTATCTACATATTGAGTCGGGAAACCTTCCTGGACAATTCTGACAAAAACTGCTCCATCCAAACTATTTGCACTAAGGAGGTTCCAATCAATATTAGGGAAGTTGAAGTCACCCATGACAACAACCCTGTTACTTCTGCACCTTTCCAAAATCTGCCTCCCAATCTGTTCCTCCATGTCTCTGTTGCTATTGGGGGGTCTATAGAAAACTCCCAATAAAGTGACTGCTCCTTTCCTGTTTCTGACCTCCACCCATAATGACTCTGTAGACAAACCCTCCTCGACGACCTCCCTTTCTGCAGCTGTGATACTATCCCTGATTAGCAATGCCACTCCCCCACCTCTTTTACCTCCCTCTCTATTCCTTTTGAAACATCTAAACCCCGGAACATCCAACATACATTCCTGCCCCTGTGCTATCCAACTCCGTAATGGCCACAACATCGTAGCTCCAAGTACTGATCCATGCTCTAAGTTCATCACCCTTATTCTTGACACTTCTTGCATTAAAATAGACGCACTTCAACCCATCATACTGGCTGCAACTTTGCCCTGTCAACTGTCTAACCTTCCTCACAGACTCTCTGCACTCTGTATCTGCCTGTTCAACAGCTACCCCATCCACTGATCCGTAGCTCCGGTTCCCATCCCCCTGCCAAACTAGTTTAAACCCTCCCGAAGAGCGCTAGCAAAGCTCCCGCCCAGGATATTGGTGCCCCTCCAGTTCAGATGCAACCCGTCCTTCTTGTACAGGTCCCACCTTCCCCAGAAGGTATCCCAATGATCCACATATCTGAAGCCCTCCCTCCTACACCAGCTCTGTAGCCACGTGTTCAGCTGCACTTGCTCTCTTTTTCTAGCCTCACTAGCACGTGGCACCGGTATCAATCCTAAGATTACTATCCTGCTCGTCCTGCCTTTTAGCTTCCAACCTAACTCCCTATATTCGCTTTTCAGGTCCTCATCCCTTTTCCTAGCTATGTCATTGGTACCGATGTGTACCACGACTTCTGGCTGCTCCCCCTCCCCCTTAAGAATCCCGTAGACTCGATCCGATCCAAAGAAAATAGAAAACTATGAAGGATGATATAATTGACACAAATTCATATTTTGATTTTAACTAAGTTGTACATGGGAGTACAATGTGCTAACAACTTAACACCTGGAAACAGATCAGCTACTTTCTTCTTTAATCTTTCTCATGTGGAATTCATCACACTAAAATATTTCTAAAGTCCAACTAAAGCCTTACCATTTATGATGCTGGCGTTTGCTACTTAATTGGAAAGTTTATTTGTGCACTTTGCACAATTACAAATGATTCAGCAACATTTAAGAACAGTAAATAGCAGAACAAGTAAATAGTAATAACAAACAAATGCAGAATTAGCCTAAAATTACAGACTGAGTTGCAACAAAATGGAATTTTCTTCTTATTAGATGTGCATATCTTATATATGTGTCATTTAAATATGAATGGCCCCAATATGAACTTAATTGTATAATTGTTTGGAGATAATTTGTCTGCAATAGAGTCTCAGAATGCCGGATTGGAAAACTGTCCAGTTAAAAGTTAACAGTAGCTGCTTTTATATTAGAACAAATGGGTATTCCTGGTCACCACTTCAACAAATCTGGATAGCTGATTTTGAAGCTGGGACTAACTGTGTGTAACTTGTGTGTTGGGTGTTTGGGGCAAGAGCACATCACCAAGCCCAATATAAAAGAGGTCTTGGAAGGAGCAGGTTTATTTTCATGCTAAGCACCATTAGAGCTACAACTCTGGTACTGTCCTATTCTATGACAATCAAAACTTGACTACTTATCTGACCCAGCCACATTCTTCTGAACAAGGTGATCAAGGTACTTTCAGGATACTTCCAATATAGGAAGTCACTGCCCAGGTCCTGTGCTCTGCTCATCATTCATCTTTTAAGGGCCGGAAGGAGGTTCTATCCCTTACAAGACAGTCTAGAAACAGTGGAAACAAATGTTAACTGAGTTTTCACCATTTACCTGAGGTTCTATCGGTCTCCCACCAGAATCACACTGAGAGACTGGCATAAATGCTTAGGAATTGCAGGATCTGATCTGTCATTCTAAATCTTGCTAAGTGAACCTAGAAGAACTAATGACCTCTAAAAAGGTCAGCTCGGTTATATGTTGTGTAAATTTGACATTTGCACCATATAGTATCTTTGTTTAGTTTTGAAGACCAAGGGGGATAAACCTACTTGAGCTCGTCCTCACCAATCTACCTGTCACAGATGCATCTCTCCATGACAATACTGGTAGGAGTGATCACCGCACAGTCCTTGTGGAGACGAAGTCCTGTCTTTGAGGATACCCACCATAGTGTTGTGTGGCACTACAACCGTGATTAATGTGATAGATTTCGAACAGATCTAGCAACTCAAAACCAGGTATCCATGAGGCTCTGTGTGCCATCAGCAGCAGCAGAATCTTTAACCTCATGGTCCAGCATATCCCCCACTCTACCATTACCATCAAGCCAGGGACCAACCTTAGTTCAATAAAGAGTGCAGGAGGGCATGCCAGGAGCAGCACCAGGCATACCTCAAAATGAGGTGTGTTGCAACCAGGTGAGAAAGGTGTGTAGAGGTCCCTCTCAGCCTTCACCTGGTCTTACCGTAACAGGGTTTAATTTTAATCACACCATGTTTTTAGCTCCCCTTGGTGAATCCTTGTTCACAACTTTCCAATTATAAAGCAAAGAAACCAGCACAAACAGGTTTTCTTAGGTTTAAAGAAGAAAGGTTGACATTTATTTCACTTAAACTCTAAGTCGGTTGATGCCTAAGGATATATGACGCGCCCACGCTAGCATGCATATGCAATCCACACATGCAAATAGAGACAGAAAAGAGCAGAAGAAAAATAAAGTGGAAAAGTTTGAAGCAATATTTGAAAAGTTTTTGTTGCGATTCTTTGAGTTCACTGTAGAGTCCTTGATTGTAGGTAGATCTTGCTTTTTGTTGGGGCAAATATTCTTCTTAAACCTTGGTCACTGTAGGAGACTTTTCTCTCTTGGAGTTCATGTGTCTTCAGTGGATTCAGAGGCTGTGAGAAAGAGATGGGAGCAGACAGGAGAGATCTTCTCAGTCCAGGAGCAAACAGACTTTTTGAGTTCAAACTGTTTGTACAATTCAGAAAAACCCAGGTTGCCAAGTAGGTTAGTCATGTGACTATCTGGTCTGACCACGACTTGTATTGTATCACCTTTCCAGTCTCTGAAATGCTCCTGTTACACACAATACCTGGTGATCAAGGTCCATTGTGGGTTGAATGTGTCAGGGAATGATCCTTCCAAGCAATATCTGTTAATATCCAAAAGTCTTTTCCAGCCATGGCTGATCTATTTAACAAGTCCTTCCTTCACTCCAGTAACAGTTTAAAATCAATGTTCATGACAAAATTAATGTGCCTCATCCTTGGCAGGTGGGGGCCTAGCATGACAGGTGTCATTCTGGTGAAGCTACAACCCAGGTCTACTTGCGCGCCAAACAGTGCAAGCAGCATGTGATAGACAGAGCTAAGTCATCCAACAACCAAACTGATCAGATCTAAGCTCTGCAGTCCTGCCACATCCAGTCAAGAATGGTGGTGGACAATTAAATAACTAACAGGAGGAAGAGGCTGTACAATTATCCCCATCCTCTACAATGGGGGAGCCCAGCACATCAGTGCAAAAGACAAGGCTGAAGTATTTGCATCCTTCAACCAGAAGTGCCAAGCGGATGATCCATCTCAGCCACCTCCTGAGGTCCCCATCATCACAGATGCCAGTCTTCAGCCAATCCAATTCACTCCACGTGATATCAAGAAATGGCTGAAGGCATTGGATACTGCAAAGTCTATGGGCCGTGACAACATTCCGGCAATAGTACTGAAGACTTGTGCTCCAGAGCTAGCCGTGCCCCTAGTCAAGCTGTTCCAGTACAGCTACAACACTGGCATCTAAGTGGCAACGTGGAAAATTGCCCAAGTATATCCTGTACACAAAAAGCAGGACAAATCCAACCCGGCCAACTACTGCCTATCAGTCTACTCTTGATCATCATCAAAGTGATGGAAGGGGTCTTCGACAGTGTTATCAAGCGGCACTTGCACAGCAATAACCTACTCACTGACGCTCAGCTCCTGACCTCATTACAGCCTTTGTCCAAATATGGACAAAAGAGCTGAACTCCAGAGGTGAGGTGAGAGTGACTGCCCCTGGCATCAAGGAGCCCTAGCAAAACTGGAGTCAATGGGAATCAGGGGTAAAACTGTCCGCTGATTGGAGTTATACCTAGCACAAAGGAAGATGGTTGTGGTTGTTGGAGGTCAATCATCTCAACTCCAGGACATCACTGCAGGAATTCCTCAGGGCAGTGTCCTAAGTCCAACCATCTTCAGCTGCTTCATCAATGACCTTCCCTCCATCATAAGGTCAGACGTGAGGATGTTCGTTGGTGATTGCACAATGTTCAGCAACATTCGTGACTCCTCAGATAATGAAGCAGCCCATGTCCAGATGCAGCAAGACCTAGACAACATCCAGGCTTGGGCTGATAAGTGACAAGTAACATTCGTGTCACACAAGTGCCGGGCAATGACCATCTCGAACAAGAGAGAATCTAACTTAATGTTCAATCGCATTACCATTGCTGAATCCCTCACTATCAACATCCTGGGGGGTTACCATTGAACAGAAACTGAACTGGCGCAGTAACATCAATACTGTGGCTACAAGAGCAGGCCAGAGGCTGGGAATTCTGTGGTGAGTGACTCACCTCCTGACTCTCCAATGCCTTTCCACCGTCTACAAGGAACAAGTAAGGAGTTTATTGGAATAATCTTCACTTGCCTGGATGGGTGCAGCTCCAACAACACACAAGAAGCTCAATACCATCCAGACAAAGCAGCCCACTTGATTGGCACCCCAATCAACATTCACTCCCTTCACCATCGATGCACAATGGCAGCAGTGTGTACCATCTACAACATGCAATGCAGCAAGTCACCAAGGCTTCTTCGACAGCACCTTCCAAACCTGCAACCTCTACCACCTAGAAGGACAAGGGCAGCAGCTGCATGGGAACAGCACCACCAGCACGTTGCCCTCCAAGCCGCACACCATCCTGACTTGGAACTATATCGCTATTCCTTCACTGTGTCAAAATCCTGGAACTCCCTTCCTAACAGCACAGTGGGTATACCTACACCCCAAGAACTGCAGCGGTTCAAGAAAGCAGCTCAGCACCACCTTCTCAAGGGCAATTAGGGATAGGCAATAAATGCTGGCCTAGCCAGCGATGCCCATATCCCGTGAACGAATAAAAAAAAGGTTATGGCTGAGGTACTAAATGAATATTTTGCGTCTGTCTTATCTAAAGAGGAGGTCGCTGCCAATGTCACAGTAAAGGGGAAGTAAAAGAGAAGTTGAATAGAATAAAAATAAAGAGGAGGAACTAAAGATGTTTGTAACCCTCAAAGTAGAAAAGTCACCCTGTCCTGATGAGTTGCATTCTATGTTGTTGAGGGAAGTAAGTGATGGAAATTGCAGAGGCTCTGGTCACTGTCTTCCAAACCCTCTTGGATATGGGGTGATTCCAGAGGACTGGAGGATTCCAAATATTATGGCCCTGTTTAAAAAGTGGAGAGGAATAAACCCAGCAACTACAGGCTAATGTTGATGGTAGGGAAATTTTTAGACATATTAATCTGGCTCAAACTAAATGGCACTTGATTTAATAAATGAAAATAGCATAGATTTATTAAAGGCAAATCATGTTTGAATAACTTGATTGAGTTCTTTGATGAAGTAAAGGAGAGGGTTAAGGAGGGTAATTTGGTTGATGTTGTGCAAATGGACTTTCAAAAGGCAAATCTTCAGCAGATCTGGCAGCATCAGTGGAGAGAGAAACAGAGTTCATGTTTCAGGTCAATGACCTTTCATGAGAACTGTTGAATGGTTGTTTTTCAGACCAGAGGGAAATGTGCAGTGATGTTCCTGAAGGTTTGGTGCTGAAACCGCTGGTCTTTTTGATGTATATAAGTGACCTGAACTTAGGAATACAAGGCATAATTTCAAAAATTGCAGATGACACAAAACTTATAAATGTAGTGAACAATGAGGAGGATAGTAACGGATTTAAGGAGGACATAGACTAGTGAAATAGGCAGACACATGGCAGATGAAATTTAATGCAGAGAAGTGTGAAGTGATTCATTTTGGTAGGAAAAATGTGCGGAGACAGTATAAATTAAATGGTACAATTTTAAAGGGGGTGCAGAAACAGAGAAAGGCCTATGTGTTATGCACACACATCTTTGAAGGTGGCAGGATAAGTAGTTGAGAAGGCTGTTAAAAAGGAATACTTTATAATTACAGGCATGGAGTATAAAATCAAGGACGTTATGCTAAACCTTTATAATGTACTGGTTAGGCCCCAGCTCGGGTATTGTGTTCAATTCTAGGAATACACTTTAGGAAGCATGTCAAGGTTTTGGCGATGTGCAGTGGAGATTTACTATAATGGTATTAAAAATGAAACATTTCAGTTATGTGGAGAGACTAGAGAAACTGGGGTTATTCTTTTTAAACAGAGGAGATTAAGTGAAGATTTAATTGTGGTGTTCGAAATTATGAAGGGTTTTAATGGAATAAATAAGGGGAAACTGTTTCCAGTGCCAAAAGGGTCAGTAACTAAAGGAAACAGATTAAGATGATTACCAAAAGAATCCAAGGTTAAATGAGGGAAAAAAATGTTTACATAAGGAGCTGTTGTGATCTAGAATGCACGGCTTGAAATGGTGGTGGAAGCAGATTCAATAATTCCTTTCAAAAGAAAATTGGATAAACACTTGAATGAAAAATATTGCAGTGCTATAGGAAAACAGCAGGGGAGTGGAACTAATTAGTTATTTCTTTCAAAGAGCCAACACAGGCAAAATGGGCCTAATGTCCACTTTTTCTGTTGTATCATTTTCTGAATCTGGCATCGATACAGTATTTTGCTTAGGCATTTGGCTTGTATATGTTCTACTACAGCTGATGATAGGAGATGTAGTAGGCATCCTTTTACAAAATGATTTTGGAACATAGGCAACACTGTCAAGGTCACATTTATTGTCCATTGCTGATTAGCTGGAAAAGGTGATAGCCTTCCTCCAGAATTGATGCAGTGTCTATGGGGATGGTGTTCCCATGGTGGTGGTAGTTATGGAATTCCAGGATTCTGACCCAAAATGATGAAGGAATGACGATGTGTGTCCAGGTCAGCATGGTATGTGAATTGGAGGGGGAATTTAGCAATGATGGTGTTTCCATTGCATAGATTCTTTTGTCCTTCGTGGTGATAGAAGTCGTGGACTGGGGGATGCTGTTGAAGTTGGCTTGTTGAATTGCTGTTGTGCATCATGCAGACATTGACAATGTTGAGGTCCCTTTAATTAAGCAGGACTTACTTCAGAGTTAATAGAGATGCTCATTGCAGCTTGCATTTAAGGGCTGGGTTTTTCCCCAGTGGGGAGAGGTACTTCTGGACAGGCAGTTAGTTCAGAAGGGAAGAGTGGAAACTGGCATTTGGACTGAACTGTGGATTGAGAATAAAACAGTTGTTGATCACAGACTGTCTCCTGCTTCCTGATTTTGGCGAATGGATATCTGCCAATTGATCAGACATTACGTACAGCAGCTCTATTGTGGCAATGGTTGAAATGGTGGATATTGCATCCATCACTCTCCTGACTTGAGCTTTGCAGATAGAAAGATGGTAGCAATTGGTAATGTTACTGGAAGAGTAATCCAGAGGCCCAGATTAATGCTCCGGAAACATGAGTTCAAATCCCACCATGGCAGCTGGGAGAATTTAAATTCAATTAATTAATAAAATCTCAAATAAAATGCTAGACTCATTAATAATTATCATGAGACTACCAGATTGTTGTAAAACCAATCTGGTTCACTAATGTCCGTCAGAGGAGGAAATCTGTTGTCCTTACCTGGTCTGGCCTACATATGTCTCCAGATCCACAACAATGTGGCTGACTCTGAAACTGCTCCCTGAAATCGTCTAGCAAGCCACTCAACTGTATCAAGCCGCTGCAGAAAAAAAAACACTGACTATACCTCTCTCTTACTCTCTTTGGCCTCCTTGTCTCGAGAGACAATGGGTAAGCGCCTGGAGGTGGTCAGTGGTTTGTGGAGCAGCGCCTGGAGTGGCTATAAAGGCCAATTCTAGAGTGACAGGCTCTTCCACAGGTGCTGCAGAAAAAATTGTTTGTCGGGGCTGTTACACAGTTGGCTCTCACCTTGCGCTTCTGTCTTTTTTCCTGCCAACTGCTAAGTCTCTTCGACTTGCCACATTTTAGCCCCGCCTTTATGGCTGCCCGCCAGCTCTGGCGATCACTGGCAACTGACTCCCACGACTTGTGATCAATGTCACAGGACTTCATGTCGCGTTTGCAGACGTCTTTAAAGCGGAGACATGGACGGCCGGTGGGTCTGATATCAGTGGCGAGCTCGCTGTACAATGTGTCTTTGGGGATCCTGGCATCTTCCATGCGGCTCACATGGCCAAGCCATCTCAAGCGCCGCTGACTCAGTAGTGTGTATAAGCTGGGGATGTTGGCCGCTTCGAGGACTTCTGTGTTGGAGATACGGTCCTGCCACCTGATGCCAAGGATTCTCCGGAGGCAGCGAAGATGGAATATACACCACATGGATTGGAGTGGTCAAGAAGGTAACTCAACACCACCTTCTCAAGGGCAAATAGGGATGGGTAATAAATGTTGGCCTTGCCAGTGATACTCACATCCCATTAATGAATAAAAAATGGTAGAGAGGCCTTGAGAAGTCAGGAGGTGAATTACTTGTTGCAGAGCACTGAGCCTCTGCCCTGCTCTTGTAGGCATGTTGTTGATATGGCTGGCTCAGTTAAGCTTCTGGACAATGCTGATCCTCAGGATGATGATGGTGGTGCCATTAAAAGTCAGGATGTACTGGTGGGCCTTTTCTTGCTTTGAATGGACAGAAGTCAGAAAAAGACCAAAGTAATAAATTGGCGGGGAAAGAAAGCAACGTTAAGGGGATAGAATGGAATGAGGGAAACTAAACTGGAAAAATTTACTGATAAAGAAATAGAACAGCAATGGGAAACAATTACAATAGTGATCAATAAGGTCCAGGAGAATTATGTCCGACTTAAAAGCAAGAACAAACTCGGTGGAAATGACACACTATCGATGAATAAAGAAGTCAGGAATTGAAATGAAAGTAAAAGGCATACACCAAGTACAGAGACAACAAAGGAGAGGTGACAGAATACAAAAAGGCTCGCAAAAATAATTAGGAAAGCAAAGAGAAAGCACAAAATTAAATTATCAAGAAAAAGAAAGAAATAGTGAAGTATTACTATAGTCATGGAGAGGGACAGGAGCAGACGGGATGGGAAAATATTTAATTGGGGGAGGGGGAATTACAATGCTATTAGGCAGGAACTGGGGAGCATAAATTGGGAACAGATGTTCTCAGGGAAATGCACGACAGAAATGTGGAGGTTGTTTAGGAAGCACTTGCTGCGACTGCTGGATAGGTTTGTCCCGATGAGGCAAGGAAGGGATGGTAGGGTGAAGGAACCTTGGATGACAAGAGATGTGGAACAGCTAGTCAAGAGGAAGAAGGAAGCTTACTTAAGGCTGAGGAAGCAAGGATCAGACAGGGCTCTAGAGGGTTACAAGGTAGCCAGGAAGGAACTGAAGAATGGACTTAGGAGAGCTAGAAGGAGACATGAAAAAGTCTTGGCGGGTAGGATTAAGGAAAATCCCAAGGCGCTCTACACTTATGTGACGAACAGGAGGATGGCCAGAGTGAGGGTAGGGCCGATCAGGGATAGTGGAGGGAACTTGTGCCTGGAGTCGGAGGAGGTAGGGGAGGTCCTAAATGAATACTTTGCTTCAGTATTCACTAGTCAGAGGGACCAGGTCATTTGTGAGGACAGCGTGGAACAGGCTGATATGCTCGAACAGGTTGATGTTAAGAGGAAGGATGTGCTGGAAATTTTGAATGACATGAGGACAGATAAGTCCCCAGGGCCAGACAGGATATACCCAAGGATATTACGGGAAGCGAGGGAAGAGATTGCTGCGCCTTTGGCGATGATCTTTGCGTCATCACTGTCCATTGGAGTAGTGCCGGATGATTGGAGGGTGGCAAATGTTGTTCCCTTGTACAAGAAAGGGAATAGGGATAACCCTGGGAATTATAGACCAGTCAGTCTTACGTCGGTAGTGGGCAAATTATTGGAGAGGATTCTGAGAGACAGGATTTATGATTATTTGGAAAAGCATGGTTTGATTAGAGACAGTCAGCATGGCTTTGTGAGGGGCAGGTCATGCCTCACAAGCCTTATTGAATTCTTTGAAGATGTGACAAAACACGTTGATGAAGGAAGAGCAGTGGATGTGGTGTATATGGATTTTAGCAAGGCGTTTGATAAGGTTCCCCATGGTAGGCTCATTCAGAAAGTAAGGAGGCATGGGATACAGGGAAAGTTGGCTGTCTGGATACAGAATTGGCTGGCCCATAGAAGTCAGAGGGTGGAAGTAGATGGAAAGTATTCAGCCTGGAGCTTGGTGACCAGTGGTGTTCCGCAGGGATCTGTTCTGGGACCTCTGCTCTTTGTGATAAATGACTTGGATGAGGAAGTGGAAGGCTGGGTTAGCAAGTTTGCCGATGACATGAAGGTTGCTGGAGTTGTGGATAGTGTGGAAGGCTGTTGTAGATTGCAACGGGACATTGACAGGATGCAGAGCTAGGCTGAGAAGTGGCAGATGGAGTTCAACCTGGAAAAGTGTGAAGTGATTCATTTTGGAAGGTCGAATTTGAATGCGGAATACAGGTTTAAAGGCAGGATTCTTGGTAGTGTGGAGGAACAGAGGGATTTTGGGGTCCATGTCCATAGATCGCTCAAAGCTGCCACCCAAGTTGATAGGGTTGTTAAGAAGGCGTATGGTGTGTTGGCTTTCATTAACAGGGGGATTGAGTTTAAGAGCCGTGAAGTTATGCTACAGCTCTATAAGGCCCTGCTTCGACCACACTTGGAATATTGTGTTCAGTTCTGGTCGCCTCATTATAGGAAGGATGTGGAAGCTTTAGAGAGGGTGCAGAGGAGATTTACCAGGATGCTGCCTGGACTGGAGGGCAGCTGGGGCTGGGGCTTTTCTCATTGGAGCGAAGAAGGATGAGAGGTGACTTGATAGAGGGGTACAAGATGATGAGAGGCATAGATAGAGTGGATAGCCAGAGACTTTTTCCCAGGGTGGAAAGGGCTATCACCAGGGGGCATAATTTTAAGGTGATTGGAGGAAGGTTTCGGGGAGATGTCAGAGGTAGGTTCTTTACACAGAGAGTGGTGGGTGCGTGGAATGCGCTGCCAACGGTAGTAGTAGAAGCAGATACATTAGGGGCATTTAAGCGACTCTTGGATAGGTACATGGATGATAGTAGAATGAAGGGTAGGTAGTTAGTTTGATCTTAGAGTAGGTTCAAGGTTCGGCACAACATCGTGGCCCGAAGGGCCTGTACTGTGCTGTACTGTTCTATGTTCTATGTATGTTCTATATTACACAGACACATCAGTAACAGGAAAATCAGCATAGGGTACATGATAAACTCACAGATAATAACAGTGAAATTGCAGAAATATTAAATAATTACTTTGTCTCATTATTTAAAGAGAGATTGGCATGACTTTGAAAGTAGAGATCAAAAAAGATATAACGGCATTCAAGATAGAAAGGGGAGAGATAATTATAAACTAATCAAACTTAGAGAGGATAAAACCCCTGGGGCAGGTGAATTGCCACCATACATATTAAAAGGCATTCAGGAAGAGATAGCAGAAGCACAATTAAATATATCTAAAAATTCATTAGAAAAAGGAATAGTGCCAGAGGACTGGCAGACAGCTATTGTGATTCTTATATTTAAAAAGGAAGATAGAATAAGTTCATGGAGTTATGGACCAATTAGAGTAACATCGGTGAGAGGAAAGATAATGGAATTGGATAATGGGTAGAGCAGGGGCAGGAATGGATGTTGCAGGTTCCGGGATTTAGATGTTTCAGTAAGAACAGAGAAGATGGTAAAAGAGGGGGGGGTGTGGCATTGTTAATCAAGGAGGGTACTACAGCGGCAGAACGGACGTTTGAGGACTCATCTACTGAGGTAGTATGGGCTGAGGTTAGAAACAGGAGAGGAGAGGTCACCCTGTTGGGAGTTTTCTCTAGACCTCCGAATAGTTCCAGAGATGTAGAGGAAAGGATAGCGAAGATGATTCTCGACAGGAGCAAGAGTAACAGGGTAGTTGTTATGGGGGACTTTAACTTTCCAAATATTGACTGGAAATACTATAGTTCGAGTACTTTAGATGGGTCAGTTTTTGTCCAGTGTGTGCAGGAGGGTTTTCTGACACAGTATGTAGACAGGCCAACCAGGGTCGATGCCACATTGGATTTGGTACTGGGTAATAAACCCGGCCAGGTGTTAGATTTAGATGTAGGCGAGCACTTTGGTGATAGTGATCACAATTCGGTTAGGTTTACCTTAGCGATGGGCAGGGACAGGTATATACCGCAGGGCAAGAATTATAGCTGGGGGAAAGGAAATTATGATGCGATTAGGCAAGATTTAGGATGCGTAAGATGGGGAAGGAAACTGCAGGGGATGGGCACAATCGAAATGTGGAGCTTATTCAAGGAGCAGCTACTGCGTGTCCTTGATAAGTATGTACCTGTCAGGCAGGGAGGAAGTTGTCGAGCGAGGGAGCCGTGGTTTACTAAAGAAGTTGAAGCGCTTGTCAAGAGGAAGAAGAAGGCTTATGTTAGGATGAGACGTGAAGGCTCAGTTAGGGCGCTTGAGAGTTACAAGCTAGCCAGGAAAGATCTAAAGGGAGAGCTAAGAAGAGCGAGGAGAGGACACGAGAAGTCATTGGCGGATAGGATCAAGGAAAACCCTAAGGCTTTCTATAGGTATATCAGGAATAAAAGAATGACTAGAGTTAGATTAGGGCCAATCAAGGATAGTAGTGGGAAGTTGTGTGTGGAATCAGAGGAGATAGGGAAGCGTTAAATGAATATTTTTCGTCAGTATTTACAGTAAAGAAAATGTTGTCGAGGAGAATACTGAGATACAGACTACTAGGCTAGATGGGATTGAGGTTCACAAGGAGGAGGTGTTAGCAATTTTGGAAAGTGTGAAAATAGGTAAGTCCCCTGGGCCAGATGGGATTTATCCTAGGATTCTCTGGGAAGCCAGGGAGGAGATTGCAGAGCCTTTGTCCTTGATCTTTATGTCATCATTGTCGACAGGAATAGTGCCGGAAGACTGGAGGATAGCAAATGTTGTCCCCTTGTTCAAGAAGGGGAGTAGAGACAGCCCTGGTAATTATAGACCTGTGAGCCTTACTTCGGTTGTGGGTAAAATATTGGAAAAGGTTATAAGAGATAGGATTTATAATCATCTTGAAAAGAATAAGTACATTAGAGATAGTCAGCACAGTTTTGTGAAGGGTAGGTTGTGCCTCACAAACCTTATTGAGTTTTTTGAGAAGGTGACCAAACAGGTGGATGAGGGCAAAGCAGTGGATGTGGTGTATATGGATTTCAGTAAGGCATTTGATAAGGTTCCCCACAGTAGGCTATTGCAGAAAATACGGAAGTATGGGATTGAAGGTGATTTAGAGCTTTGGATCAGAAATTGGCTAGCTGAAAGAAGACAGAGGGTGGTGGTTGATGGCAAATGTTCATCCTGGAGTTTAGTTACTAGTGGTGTACCGCAAGGATCTGTTTTGGGGCCACTGCTGTTTGTCATTTTTATAAATGACCTGGATGAGGGTGTAGAAGGGCGGGTTAGTAAATTTGCGGATGACACGAAGGTCGGTGGAGTTGTGGATAGTTCCGAAGGATGTTGTAGGTTACAGAGGGACATAGATAGGCTGCAGAGCTGGGCTGAGAGATGGCAAATGGAGTTTAATGTGGAAAAGTGTGAGGTGATTCACTTTGGAAGGAGTAACAGGAATGCAGAGTGCTGGGCTAATGGGAAGATTCTTGGTAGTGTAGATGAGCAGAGAGATCTTGGTGTCCAGGTACATAAATCCCTGAAAGTTGCCACCCAGGTTATAGGGCTGTTAAGAAGGCATATGGTGTGTTAGCTTTTATTAGTAGGGGGATCGAGTTTCGGAGCCACGAGGTCATGCTGCAGCTGTACAAAACTCTGGTGCGGCCACACCTGGAGTATTGCGTGCAGTTCTGGTCACCGCATTATAGGAAGGATGTGGAAGCTTTGGAAAGGGTGCAGAGGAGATTTACTAGGATGTTGCCTGGTATGGAGGGAAGGTCTTATGAGGAAAGGCTGAGGGACTTGAGGTTGTTTTCGTTGGAGAGAAGGAGGAGGAGAGGTGACTTAATAGAGACATATAAGATAATCAGAGGGTTAGATAGGGTGGATAGTGAGAGTCTATTTCCCCGGATGGTGATGACAAACACGAGGGGACATAGCTTTAAGTTGAGGGGTGATAGATATAGGACAGATGTTAGAGGTAGTTTCTTTACTCAGAGAGTAGTAGGGGTGTGGAACGCCCTGCCTGCAACAGTAGTGGACTCGCCAACTTTAAGGGCATTTAAGTGGTCATTGGATAGACATATGGATGAAAATGGAATAGTGTAGGTCAGATGGTTTCACAGGTCGGAGCAACATCGAGGGCCGAAGGGCCTGTACTGCGCTGTAATGTTCTATGTTCTATGTTCTATACTCAAAGATGTAATAGAAGGACATCTAGAAACTGAAAATGCAATAAAGAGTAGTCCGCATGGATTTTAAAAGGGAAGGTAATGTAGTCGGCATAATATATTTGGATTTCCAAAAGGCCTTCTATAAGGTAGGCACATGACTAAGTTCAGAATATGTGGAATCAGAGGACTAATAGCAGAATGGATAACAAGCTGTCTACAAAACAGAAAACAAAGAATCGGGTTAAAGACAGTTACTCAGATTGACAGAAGACGGGAAGTGGTGTTCTGCAAGGATCATTGCTGAGACCACTGTTGGTCACCATTTACATAATGATTTGGACTTAGGAATCAGATGTACAATTTCAAAATTTGAAGATGACCGCAAATTGTGAATGTAGTTAGTACAGAAGAGAACTGTGATAAAATACAGGAAGGCATTAATAAACTCACAGGATAGGTACGTAATTGGTAAATGAATTTCAATATAGGTAAAGTATGAGGAAGTAAATTTTGGTAGGAAGAGTAAGGAGACCACATACTCAGTGGAAAATAAATGGTATTAAGGAACAGAGGGATCTGGGCTACATATACATAAGTTATTAAAAGTAGCATTACAACCAGGTGGGAAAGGGGTCTAGGGATTCCCTCTCAGCCTTTTCCTGGTTTGGCTGTAACAGGGTTTAATTTTTAAAACACGGTGTTTTTACCTCCCCCTCAGTGAATCCTTGTTCACTGCTCTTCAATTGTAATGGCAAAGAACTCAACCAGACAGGTTTTCTTAGATTTAAACAGAAAGGTATAAGTTTATTAACCTTAAGACTCTAATTCGGTTAAAACTACTAAAAATACGCTATGCAACCATGCTAGCATGCATACGCAATAAACACACACGCAAGGAGAGGCAGAAAAAGAGAAAGAATTAATGGGAAGAGGTTTGAAGTAATATGGAGCTCAGTTACTCGTTTTGAGTTGGATGTAGTGTCTTTGATTGCAGATAAATCTTGTAGTTCTTGTTGGGGCCCAGTGCACGCTTTCACTTGTTTAGCTGCAGGAGTCGTCTCTCTTGAGACTTGAGTTGTTTCTATGCTTTTCGTGAGAGGGAGAGAGAGACAGGGAGATGCTGTCTTCTTGAAGTTCAGTTGCAGTCTGTTTTCAAACTGTTCTGTGAGAACAATTCAAACCAAACCTGGGCCAGCAGGTTAGTCATGTGACAAGCTCCTTATTTGGGACAACATCTCCTGCGAGGTTTTGTGGATTCTTTCAATCTTAGCAGATACCCTGAGTGGGGGGTGTTGGGGGGGGTGGTGGGTAGGGGGTGGAATGGAATGTTGGCTTTTACATATTCAATGTCTCTTGATCCAAAATCCATCTGGCTAATTGAATTAGGGGAAGCACTCTCATTGTCTTCTCCAGGCAGCTGTCTTTTAGAATGCAAATGGGCCGTCATGTTTTCAGTGATCTTTTAAACAAATCCACTTTCAGTTCAGCAACAGTTTAAAATTAATGTTCCATATGACAAAATGAATATGTCTCATTTTGGCAGGTGTGGTTTTCATGACAGCAGCAATGCAGGTTAATGAGGTGATTAAAAAAACAAAGCACTGGGATTCATTTCTAGAGCAATAGAATTGAAAATCAGAGAAATTATGTTAAATGCATACACAAGCTTGGGTAGACCACAATTGGAATATCGTGAACACTCCTGTATCCATATTATGAGAAGGATTTAAAGGCACTGGTTAAGGTGTAAAATGGATTTTCCGAGAATGAGACCAGAATTGAGAGGTTATACCTATCAAGAAAGAATGAACAGGCTGGGGCTCTTTTCTCTAGAAAAGAGAAGACTAAGGGGTAATCTGACAGAGGGCTTTAAGATTTTGCAAGTGTCTGATAGGGTAGACGTAGAGAAGATGTTTCCACTTGAGACCAGAACTGGGGGCTATAAATATAAAACAGGCACTAACAAATGCAATAGGTAATTAGGAGAAACTTCGTTACCTAGAGAGTGGTTTGGATATGGAATTCACTACCACAAGAAGTAGTTGAGGTGCATTTAAGGAGAAGCTAGAAAAATGATGATTGGGCTAGATGAAGAAGGGAGGGAGAAGACTCATGTGGAGCATTAACACCGGCATGGACTGTTTGGGCCGAATGTCCTGTTTCTGTGCTGTAAATACCAAGTAATACTATGTTAAGATGATGGTTACCTAGCACTTTTGTGGCACAAATGTTACAAGATACTTGTAAGCCCAGGATTGAATGTTTTCCAAATCCTGCTGCAGGGTGGGATGGGCTGTTTCTTTACTGGACAGTTGTGAATGGGGTTGAACACCTTTATTCTGTGGTGAGCAACTTACAGTAATCAGGTAAAGGCTATATTTACACATGTCACAATGATTGATAAAAGGTACCATACTGTATTTTACATTTGTGGGAAAGCAATTAAACATATTTGTCATGGACTAATACAGACTGAAAACTTCCAGCACTTTTAACATTTGCTTTAATCTGAAAAAATATAATGAATGTATTCAAAATTACATCTTGAACAGATGGCCCTTTAATTGTATTTTTTGTAAATGTCTAACACCTGTCTGGTTCAGCAGGTTGTTTACCCATGAAAAAAATACACTAAGACAGACTTCATTATTTCAATATAACAATCAGGCCCATTTGTAAAATCCTGAACATTGATTAATCAAACTGTGCTGTTTGGAGCTGGTTTTCAGCCGAAGACCAGTTTTGGACAATGTGGGTCCCATTTTCAGAATGAATGACTAGATCCCAGAGACTTAAGAAAGTGTTACACCAATGTGCTTTGTTGAATGATAATTTTCTTTAATCTGCTGACTGGAGATCTCAATTTATATATTTTTAAAGACATTTTTAAAAGACATTTAAAACAGGGTGACTGCGAGCGGCTTAAGGTGATCATTTAATTTGTTACACTGTATCCTACATTGCAAAGCACTGTGAGGAGGGAGACACAATGTTTGTGTATTTCTCAGCAAGAACCAAGACCCAGGAAGTTTAAAGGAACTTCCTGTTCTTTTCAGCAAGCAGAGAAATACTGCTAACGCTATGTTTAAATCGCTGAGTGACATTCATGTGCCAAGCCCCTCCCTATCTGTGGTTTTAAGCTGGTGTTTTCTCTGCAGCAGAGAAGAAGCAACTGGACTCTGACATGAGCAGACCCTAAGTGGGGATCCCCCCCTCTCTCTTTCTCTCTCTCCATTCCAGCTTGAAAGCTTTTAAGTCCTGCTTTTTGACTGACCACCTTTGCATACTCCGGCTACAATCAGAAACCCCATTGGAGGAAATCATCCACATCGCTGTTTTCAAAGAGACCCACCAAACCAGTCATCTACCTCTTCAAACTAAAAGCCTCAGGACCACTGAATTCAGCAAGAAGCCAGCTGAATAACCAAACTCTATAGACTGTATACCTTTTTTATGGACTCTAACTCAACCAATCTACCTTTCCCCACCCTGTAACCTATTTGTGTGTGTGTAAACCTCTAGTGTGTGTGTGTGAGTGAAAGTCGGTGCATTGTTTATTATTTTATTAATTTTGTTTAGATACAATAAAATGAACTTCTTTCTTTGTTAACTCAAGAAACCCTGTCTGATTGCTTCTTGTTATGATCATAGCAAGTAAGTAATCAAACACCTACTAAATTGGCCAATACATTCACTTTTAGAAAGAATTACACCTGTTGTGGTCAAACAGGGTAAATGAAAATAGGGAAGCCCTTCGACCCCTCCTCACTTGACCGTAACAAAAGTAATAAGTAAATATATATGCTTTAAAAAAAAAGTTTTAAAGGTTGGATACTGAAAATTAGAAATTCAGCAAAAATAAATCTAAATAATAAAAGAGACGCGATTGAGGAGAGAGGTGAAAGCAGAAGTAAATAGCATCTTATTTAAAATAGTTTAAGCACATGGAAGGTTAACAGTGCAAGAACAAAGTTTCTCCTTGCAGCAATATTAGTGTTTGTTCCAGCATCAGAGCACATAAGTTAAGTACAAGGAGATAGAGACAGTTGTGTTTAGTAAGGGAATTCCAGTGGTTTGGGCCGAGATGACAAAAGGCACCATCATCAATGGTGAAGATGCACAAGAGACTTGAGTCAGAGGAACAGGGAAGTCGGTGGGGGTTGTAGCACTGGAGGAGGTCAAAGAGGTAGGGAGAGGTGAGGACAAGATTGGATTTAAACAACAAGATAACATTTTTAAATTGTAAGTTTTCAGGGAACAGGAGCCAACATAAATCAATTAGGGAAGAGTGACAGGCGAGCTAGACTTAATACGAAATAAGATATTGGCAGCAGAGTTTTGGATGAACTGAAGCTTATGGAGGGTGGCTGATGCCTTCCAGGAGAGCATAAGAATAGTCAAATCTGGAAGTGTTGAAAGTCATGGATGCGGGTTTCAACAGCAGGTGGACTGTGGTAGGGCCGGCGTGGGAAATATTACAGATTTGCAAGATATGCAACTTTGTGATGGAGAAGATTAGAAGAGTTTCAGACGGAATTTTATTTACAGGTAAATATATTAGGAAGTCTTGAAATCTTTCAAAGGCAGAAAATATTTTTTTCTGAATGAAATATTCTAGACACAAACAAATTTGTTTCCTCTGATAGTTAATATGTAATTACCCAAAGAGCTATTTCAGTTATGTGTATGCCTGCTAAACAGCTTGTTTGTCCTTTTATACTTAATTGGACATTTTATGATTCTATCAAAACTATTTAGCCATTTCCGTGTCTAGTGTAGACTGCATATTGAAACAGTTCAGTCACCGTTTGCCAATAAAACATCTTCACATCATTTCTACAAAACATAACTTCAAAGTTTGCATTTATAATGTACAAGATGAATAAATAGTACAGCTCATATCAAAAATAAATTCTAGATTTGCAACACATGTAGAATGTGAACAGTTTCAAGTTTCAAATGCAGGTATAGTTAGTGAGGGGAATCTGCTACTGTTAGATTTTTCTAAGTTCTTAAGGTACACCAATTAATCCAGTCAAAAAAGACAAATCGCATCAAGTGAAACTGGACCTGGTCAAAGTGCTTTAGGAAACTGATCTCACTGTCTATGATGGAAGGAGGAGTTAAATCATCTAATAGAGGCTGAACGATGGGAAAACTTTGATACATCATGAAATGATTCCCTGTGGAGATCACAAACCAAAAAATCCAATCCACCAACCCAATTTAGAAAAAAAAGGACAAGATTTCACTTTTATAAATTTTACTTTAACAATCAAATCAAAGCCAACAAAATTAAGCATGAACTACCAATTAAATCATGGTCATAATATATATTGCTTAAGATTGCTTAATTATCAGATACAACAGAGATAAATCTCAGGAGTATTTTGGGCAGTCCTTTCCAAAAGGTAGCACCAGTTAGGCCACAAAGTCCTTCAGAACTTTTTCAGTAGATCTCCAGACCCCATCTTCCAAGATGTAAATACCAATTTCCATTTGACAGCAGTTCCCCTGCAACCCGAACTCCACCGATACTGTCTTCATCAAAACTGCTCACCCTTCCAAAATTTCTGTAATTTTGCTCACAACAGTCTTGATAGCATAGCTTCATCTGTGTCATCCTAAGTAACTCTTTAAGTCACCAAAAACAGCAGTAGCAACTTGTATTTGCCAAGGGCCAGCTCCCAAAAAAACAAGTTCCAATTACCGCAGATTGTCTTTTTTAAAACACCAGTTTGCTGCTGTCACTTCCTACCAAACGCAAAATCAGAAGTAAAGCGTTTTCGGAACTGGATGCTTGTCAGTTGGATACTGATGAAGGGTTGGATCTTTTGTTAGAATTCTTGGATGAAATTTACAAGAAAGATGACCGATTAAATGCATTTGAGGCATGGTCACACTTTGATAGATTTCGGAAAACAATGGTTATTCAATGGAGGAATGTATCATGGACTTTAAAAGACTGTATAAAAGATGGAGGAAATTCAATTTGGAGATACCTGGTTCAGTGCTAGCTTTTAAATTGCTATATTGTGCTATGGTGTCACATATGGACAGGCTCCTGGTTCAAACTGGGGTTCAGTTCTTGGACAAAGACTCCCTGTTGGACCAAATGTCCGCAGCCTTAAAAAAAATTTCCGGGGAAACACTAATTTTCCACAGTCCTCGTAGAACAATCAGGGCACTCTGCGGTGACACAAGGAATGGAGGAATCAACGTTTACAAAATTTAGAAATAATCCAGGTCCTGGAAGCAGGCCTAAGTACAATGGAAGAGTTAAGGACAGGAGGAATGAGGATGAAAGCACCTTTAGCAGATCTGACTACTACAGTGGAAGACAGAATTGGAACAGCATTCAAAGGCAAATTAATCCCAGGAATTCCCAAGGAACAGTTAATAGGGGGTGCTTCAGATGTGACTCAAAGTATCATTATGCAATGATCTGCCCTAAGTAGAGGGGCAGAGTCTTCAAAATAACACATGACACAGAGAATTCTGAGGCAGAAGAGGAAGATACTGATGGATCTGAACGAATTGTACTAGTCACTAGGAGTTTTAGTCCTGAGATGAATGTATTGGTTGCAGATTCGTTCAATCGTGCGGTATTGGATAGTACGTCGACAGAATGTGGAACTGATTGGTTACGTTGTTATCTGGATTCACTCAATAGTGAGGATTGATACAAGGTTAATGAGTATAAAAGTACTACCAGCTTAAGGTTTGGTGATGACAACACATTGAAGTCACTGAAGAGAGTAGTAATAGGGCGGCACAGTGGCGCAGTGGTTAGCACCGCAGCCTCACAGCTCCAGGGACCCGGGTTCGATTCCGGGTACTGCCTGTGCCTGAATTTGCCAATGACGAGTTCAGGAATATGTGTGAAAACATGAACATTACGGTTATGAATACTGCAGCTGAAAGTCCTTTCAGCAATGGGCTTTGTGAAAGGAATCATGCAGTGGTTGATAAAATGTTACATAAAATCTTACCTGACCTGCCAAACTGCAAGTTGACAACTGCCCTGGCATGGGTAGTTCATGTGAAGAATTCACTTCAGATAGTTGGAGGATATAGTCCCTATCAATTGGTCTATGGGCGGAATCCCAAATTGCCTTCTGTACTGTGCGACAGTCCTCCTGCTCTAGAGGGTACTACAATTAGTTCCATTTTTTCTACACATTTGAATGCTCTACATGTAGGGAGACGGGCTTTCATCAAGGCTGAGGTCTCTGAGAAAATTCACAGAGCTCTGAGGCACCATGTAAGGCCATCTGAGGTGGAATTTAGTTCAGGAGATTTGGTCCATTATAAAAGAAAGGCCTGGTAAGGTAATTGGTTGTGATCATAAAACAGTAGTTATCAAGCATGGAAATCAAACCATTAAGGTTCATTCCTCATGATTAATCGGGGTTGACTACAAAATCTCAGAATCTGAGTAGCTGATAGAGGGAGAAGAGGCACCTTGTACCTCAAATACTCATGTCTTTTGTGGTGAAGGTCCTGAGGCACAGGTAGATCAAGAGTTGGATAGTAATGTAACTGATCATGATGCTCAGGAAAGAGCTATTCCATTCAAAGGCCAATTGCCTCGAGTAGGTACTCGGGTGACATATATTCCAGAGGGGTCTGATAAATGGAGGGATGTGACAATTGGGGTTTTAGTTGAGCATTTATAAGCAGACTGGTGGGGGGTTTGAATGAGGAGCTACATGTTTGTAATCCTTTTATTCTGCACAATACATTTTATAGACCTGGCAACTAGATTTAGTCTTTCTACGCTAATATATAGTAAGAACAAAAGGGTGATTATAGACAAAATTATGGCGGCACAGTGGCGCAGTGGTTAGCACCGCAGCCTCACAGCTCCAGGGACCCGGGTTCGATTCTGGGTACTGCCTGTGCGGAGTTTGCAAGTTCTCCCTGTGACTGCGTGAGTTTTCGCTGGGTGTTCCGGTTTCCTCCCACCGCCAAAGACTTGCAGCTGATATGTAAATTGGCCATTGTAAATTGCCCCTAGTGTAGGTAGGTGGTAGGGAATATGGGATTACTGTAGGGTTAGTATAAATGGGTGGTTCTTGGTCGGCACAGATTTGGTGGGCCAAAGGGCCTGTTTCAGTGCTGTATCTCTAAATAAATAATAAAAAATAAATGTGAAACTGAGTAAATATAAACTCCAGCATTATCTTCCTACAACAAGCTTTCTGGAACTTAACAGTAGTTTCTTTACACCTTTACAAATGTTTCTATGAGGTGTGACCCCTGCACTAGCAGCTGGGCTGAGGGGCTGAGGAGCCACTGTTCACACTCGGAGCACCCTGAGGAAAGCCCCTAGCTTTGGAGGCCAGTCTCTCCTCCCTGCTGACCAGACAAAGAGCTGGAGAAGATTCCAGGGGCCTTGTCCTTCTCTCGTCTTGCCACTGCTGCATTGAGCTCATGTCCAAGGCGATGGTGTACAGGTCTGTGTGCATTTGAGGGATCTGGCTCTCCTTCAGGGTCGCCAACCTTAGCCTCAGTCAGCTGCTTGTGTGCGTGTGCTGTGCTGTCACCAGCTTGTGACCCTAATTCTAAAGCTCAATGGAAACACAACAAGGTGAAAGTATCTGCATTGGTGGAAGATGCTGGAGAGTCATGTGACGGAGGGTCCTCTCCTCAGAGGTTGAATTATGCCCCCCTTCTGCTGGAGTCTCCTGTGAATGCCGACCTGCATGAGAGAACACAAACATGTGTGGGTTAGACTGTGGGTCTCCAGAAGTGAACTGTATGTCGATGGAAGACATTCTTCACTCTCTTGTGCGAGACTCCAGTCTCACCATCAGCTATTGAGCGGCTGTCCTGGGTCCCCGCTAATTCAAGTGTCTCCTCCTCAGCTCATCACATGTGCTGCTGGTCCACCACGATAACATGGCGGGCGGCCAATTATCAAAATGGAGGCTTGGGGCCTGGCCAATTGCATGACAGCGGCAGATCTTGAGGCACCGAATGTGGCGTCAGGTGACTCTTGAGCAGGTGCTGGCACCATATTCAAAGCCCTGCCAGCCCTGCTTGCATTGCTGCCTTTGGATTCATTTGCAGCACTCTCTGGTGAAGCCATTACTGTAGGGACTCCTGGACAGCCCCCCATCCCACCCCCCAGAGAAGGGTGCCATAGGTGGCCCCATGCTTTAATGATGCCTCCCTCGAGATTATCTTCCAGGTTGCAAGGGAAAGGCGGGAAGTCCTCTTCCCCAATGATGACAAGAGTTCCTCCCGCCTGACCAAACAAGCCTGGATGGAGATCGCAGAGGAGGCCAACAGCCACGGGGTCACCTCCGAACATGGGTAAAGTGCTGCAACAGGGTCAATTCCGTCCTTCGTTTTGCCAAGGTGACTGCTCAATACCTCTCTCCTTTTTAGGGATTGCACGTGGCTACACAATAGTAAGTGTGACATGGGGAGGGAGGCACCAGAATGGCGCTGGCAGAGCAGGTTAAGCGTCACCACATCCTGACAGATGCATGGCTGCATCTTGGCCACAGGCTATCTTCTTTCACAGATCACCCCCATTAACTCCCCAGAGAGCTGACAGGAGATGAGCTACATAGGAAACCCCAGTAGGGGACGAGAGGCTGTCACTAGCAGAACCATCATGTTGATCTCTCTGCAAAGTATGTCTAGCTCCCTCTTTCTACTTGCAGGACACGAGGGTCCATAACAGCAAGACTGGCGGAGGCATCCCAGATCTTCCACCTCTCTTGCATTTGTGGGATCTAGCAGTCCTTGAGGGTCGCCAACCTCTCGATGGAGGAAGCATGAAACATGGCAGCACTCATGGCATGGATGGGCTCCTCCATTGGCTGCTCAGAGGCCACTTCCAGGTCCGCCGCTGTGACCCACAACAGACTCACAAAATAAAGGGCACTGGGAGGAGTGCTGAACAAGGAATGATGTGGAATGGCTGGAGTCAAAGTTAGGGTGGCTACAAGGTTCAATGATGCCTCCCTGGAGGTGCTTCTGCAGGCAACAAGGAAATGGGGAGAGGTGCTCCCAGTGGATGGAAGAGGAGGTCAGCAAGCTTCACGAAGAAGGCATGGCTGGAGGTGCTTGAGGAAGTCAACAGCCGCGGAGTGGTTGCATGAACAAGGGTGCAGTGCCACAAGCGTATCAATCCCCTGATACGGTCTGGCAAGGTGAGTGGCATTCAGAATAGCAAGCTCACAGCCCTGCATGTCCTAAATGACACCCATGAGATGTGAGGCGAGGTGGCCAACCGATGCATTGGGCATGACCAGGGACCAGCATCTACAGTGAGACACAGAGTAGCCTCACACAGGAGGCCCATGGTCAATCAGAGTTGATCACTGCATTGATGAGACCGAATGGCTGCTTGCAGCAGGCCTCCCAATACAGCAATTCTGGACATGGAAGCTGGCATAGGCTGATAAGCTGAGGGGGCTATGAGAGACAAGTGATACTGTATATAGATATGCATTATATCATATGTGTGGTTACAGGAAAAGAGTGCTCACAATGCCAGGAGCAGAGAGGAACTGGAGGTGGAGTGCCATTCATAGCTGTAGTGACTCTGATGGAGGAGGAGGCAATGAAAATAGGATGGGTTGCAGTAGGGCAGCCTGTCACTGAGGGCGAGGAGGATGTAGAGCCCATTGCGAGTAACATGATGGATATGGGCATCAGTCCTTCTGGCCAGTACTAACTATGGCACCTCTGTGGACCTTGATGCATCCTGGAAGCTCCAGATCAAGGACAGGCAGTAGAAGTTGGCTGAAAGCACAACTGAGTCTCTCCCACAGACCCAGTAATGCATGAGGCACTGACAACGGCTCCAGGCCCATAGGAGACCTCAGAGGAGGATCCACCATTGAGGAGTCAGATCAGTCTAGTGCACCCTCCACCAGTGCACATACTCTCAGGTTGGTGGGCATTGACACTTGGTTAAAAAGGGTGGCACCAGTTGGTGAGCAATGCATACATGCGCACAAGCAGATGACGGAGGCAGTGACAGCTGTGGCCACTCCCCATTGGAGGACTGAAGAAGGGCTCAGTGATGCTCAGCTTCACACAGATGGCAAGAATCAGGAGTTGTCAGCAAATCAGCAGAAGCTGGAGCAGCAGTGTGAAATGTGTGGACATCTGTTGAAGTTCTCAGAGGCTGTTCACTCCCATGTGCATAAGATGGAGGAGTCCAGCCATGCCATGAGTGGCACCATGTCTCTGGCATGTGAGTGCATGACAAACTCCATTGACAAAATGGTCACCCTCATGGAGAGACACATGCAGCAAACCACCCAGTGGATGTAGAAAGTCAGTGCCAACCTCCAGGAGTTTTGTGCAATGGGTAGGTGTTATGACCAGGTGAGAAGGAGTCTAGGGGTTCCCTCTCAGCCTTTGCCTGGTTTAACTGTAACAGGGTTTAATTTTAAAAACATGGTGTTTATAATTCCCCCTCAGTGAATCCTTGTTCACTGCTCCAATTGTATAGCAAAGAAATTAATTCGGACAGATTTTCTTAGATTTTAAACAAGAAAGGTAGAAGTTTATTAATCTTAAACTGTAATCCGGCTAGCATGCACATGCGATAAACACACACGCAGATAGAGACAGAAAAGTAGAAAAGAATAAAGGGGAAAAGTTTGAGGCAATAGATGGATTTCTATTTTACTGTCCTTTGAGTTTGCTGTGAAGTCTTTGGTTGCTGGTCAGACTTGCAATTTGTTGGGGCCTAGTGCACGCTTCAACTTGTTTCGAGGTCAGAGTCTTTTCTCTCTTGAGGTTTACGTGTCTTCTGTGCGTCTGGTGGCTTGGGAGAGAGAGAGAGAGAGAGAGAGAGAGGCTTCCTTGCTGCAGCTTCAGTTTCAACTGCCTTCTGCCTTTCTCTGTGGCACAATTCAAAAACCCCAGGTTCCCCAGCAGGTTAGTCATGTGACTAGCGGGTTTGACCACTCCTGTTTGTGGATTCTGCCATCTTTGCAGTCATCCTGGAATGTGAGCGTCCTCACCTTCAATGTCTGGTGATCACAGCCCATTTTGGGTTAAGTGGTTCAGGGAATAGTTCTTTGTCTCCACAAGCAGTGTCTCTTAGTATACAAATGTTTTTACAGCCAAGTGGCTGGTGATTTTTTTAACAAGTCCTTTCTTCACTTCAGCAACAGTTTAAAATCAATGTTCATATGACAAAATTAATATGCCTCATTCTTGGCAGGCGGGGGGGTCTGCATGACAGTAGCGGAAGAGGCTGGCACCCATTGCCAGGTGTTCAACCAATCCAGGTAAGCAGGGAAGAGCAGGTGGGCCTTGAAAGGGTTGAGGACCAGATGCCTGAAACCTATGGGGCTCTTCTCAAGGTGTTCCTTGCCTTGACAATGATCCATGTCCCCTTTGAATTAGAATTAGAACATTACAGCGCAGTACAGGCCCTTCGGCCCTCGATGTTGTGCCGACCTGTGAAACCATCTGACCTACACTATTCCATTTTCATCCATGTGTCTATCCAATGTCCACTTAAATGCCCTTAAAGTTGGCGAATCTACTACTGCTGCAGGCAGGGCGTTCCACGCCCTTACTACTCTCTGAGTAAAGAAACTACCTCTCACATCTGTCCTATATCTATCACCCCTCAACTTGAAGCTATGTCCCCTCGTGTTTGCCATCACCATCCGAGGAAAAAGACGCTCACTATCCACCCTATCTAACCCTCTGATTATCTTATATGTCTCTATTAAGTCACCCCTCCTCCTCCTTCTCTCCAACGAAAACAACCTCAAGTCCCTCAGCCTTTCCTCGTAAGACCTTCCCTCCATACCAGGCAACATCCTAGTAAATCTCCTCTGCACCCTTTCCATAGCTTCCACATCCTTCCTATAATGCGGTGACCAGAACTGCACGCAATACTCCAGGTGCGGTCTCACCAGAGTTTTGTACAGCTGCAGCATGACCTCGTGGCTCCGAAACTCGACCCCCCTACTAATAAAAGCTAACACACCATATGCCTTTTTAACAACCCTATTAACCTGGTTAGCAACCTTCAGGGATTTATGCACCTGGACACCAAGATCTCTCTGTTCATCTACACTACCAAGAATCTTCCCATTAGCCCAGTACTCTGCATTCCTGTTACTCCTTCCAAAGTGAATCACCTCACACTTTTCCGCATTAAACTCCATTTGCCATCTCTCAGCCCAGCTCTGCAGCCTATCTATGTCTCTCTGTACCCTACAACATCCTTCAGCACTATCCACAACTCCACCGACCTTAGTGTCATCTGCAAATTTACTAACCCACCCTTCTACACCCTCTTCCAGGTCATTTATAAAAATGACAAACAGCAGTGGCCCCAAAACAGATCCTTGCGGTACACCACTAGTAACTAAACTCCAGGATGAACATTTGCCATCAACCACCACCCTCTGTCTTCTTTCAGCTAGCCAATTTCTGATCCAAAGCTCTAAATCGCCTTCAACCCCATACTTCCATATTTTCTGCAATAGCCTACCGTGGGGAACCTTATCAAACGCCTTACTGAAATCCATATACACCACATCCACTGCTTTACCCTCATCCACCTGTTTGGTCACCTTCTCGAAAAACTCAATAAGGTTTGTGAGGCACAACCTACCCGTCACAAAACCGTGCTGACTATCTCTAATGTACTTATTCTTTTCAAGATGATTATAAATCCTGTCTCTTATAACCTTTTCCAACATTTTACCCACAACCGAAGTAAGGCTCACAGGTCTATAATTACCAGGGCTGTCTCTACTCCCCTTCTTGAACAAGGGGACAACATTTGCAATCCTCCAGTCTTCCGGCACTATTCCTGTCGACAATGACGACATAAAGATCAAGGACAAAGGCTCTGCAATCTCCTCCCTAGCTTCCCAGAGAATCCTAGGATAAATCCCATCTGGCCCAGGGGACTTATCTATTTTCACACCTTCCAAAATTGCTAACACCTCCTCCTTGTGAACCTCAATCCCATCTAGCCTCGTAGCCTGAATCTCAGTATTCTCAACAACATTTTCTTTCTCTACTGTAAATACTGACGCAAAATATTCATTTAACACTTCCCCTATCTCCTCTGATTCCACACACAACTTCCCACTACTATCCTTGATTGGCCCTAATCTAACTCTAGTCATTCTTTTATTCCTGATATACCGATAGAAAGCCTTAGGGTTTTCCCTGATCCGATCCACCAATGACTTCTCGTGTCCTCTCCTTGCTGTTCTTAGCTCTCCCTTTAGATCCTTCCTGGCTAGCTTGTAGCTCTCAAGCGCCCTAACTGAGCCTTCACGTCTCATCCTAACATAAGCCTTCTTCTTCCTCTTGACAAGCGCTTCAACTTCTTTAGTAAACCACGGCTCCCTCGCACGACAACTTCCTCCCTGCCTCACAGGTACATACTTATCAAGGACACGCAGTAGCTGCTCCTTGAATAAGCTCCACATTTCGATTGTTCCCATCCCCTGCAGTTTCCTTCCCCATCCTACGCATCCTAAATCTTGCCTAATCGCATCATAATTTCCTTTCCCCCAGTTATAATTCTTGCCCTGCGGTATATACCTGTCCCTGCCCATCGCTAAGGTAAACCTAACCGAATTGTGATCACTATCACCAAAGTGCTCACCTACATCTAAATCTAACACCTGGCCGGGTTCATTTCCCAGTACCAAATCCAATGTGGCATCGCCCCTGGTTGGCCTGTCTACATACTGTGTCAGAAAACCCTCCTGCACACACTGGACAAAAACTGACCCATCTAAAGTACTCGAACTATAGTATTTCCAGTCGATATTTGGAAAGTTAAAGTCCCCCATAACAACTACCCTGTTACTCTCACCCCTGTCGAGAATCATCTTCGCTATCCTTTCCTCTACATCTCTGGAACTATTCGGAGGTCTATAAAAGACTCCCAACAGGGTAACCTCACCTCTCCTGTTTCTAACCTCAGCCCATACTACCTCAGTAGACGAGTCCTCAAACGTCCTTTCTGTCGCTGTAATACTCTCCTTGATTAACAATGCCACACCCCCCCCCCTCTTTTACCATCTTCTCTGTTCTTACTGAAACATCTAAATCCCGGAATCTGCAACATCCATTCCTGCCCCTGCTCTACCCATGTCTCCAAAATGGCCACTACATCGAGATCCCAGGTACCAACCCATGCTGCAAGCTCACCCACCTTATTCCGGATGCTCCTGGCATTGAAATAGACACACTTTAAACCAGGTTCTTGCTTGCCAGTGCCCTCTTGCGTCCTTGTAACTATATCCCTGACCTCACTACTCTCAACATCCTGTACACTGGCACTACAATTTAGGTTCCCATTCCCCTGCTGAATTAGTTTAAACCCCCCCGAAGAGCACTAGCAAACCTCCCCCCCAGGATATTGGTACCCCTCTGGTTCAGGTGAAGACCATCCTGTTTGTAGAGGTCCCACCTACCCCAGAAAGAGCCCCAATTATCCAGGAAACCAAAATCCTCCCTCCTGCACCATCCCTGCAGCCACGTGTTCAACTCCTCTCTCTCCCTATTCCTCGCTTCGCTATCACGTGGCACGGGCAACAACCCAGAGATAACAACTCTGTTTGTTCTCGCTCTAAGCTTCCACCCTAGCTCCCTAAATTTCTGTCTTAAATCCCCATCTCTCTTCCTACCTATGTCGTTGGTGCCTATGTGGACCATGACTTGGGGCTGCTCCCGCTCCCCATTAAGGATCCCAAAAACACGATCCGAGACATCACGAACCCTGGCACCTGGGAGGCAACATACCAACCGTGAGTCTCTCTCGTTCCCACAGAACCTCCTATCTGTTCCCCTAACTATGGAGTCCCCAATGACTAATGTTCTGCTCCTCTTCCCCCTTCCCTTCTGAGCAACAGGGACAGACTCTGTGCCAGATACCTGTACCCCATTGCTTACCCCTGGTAAGTCGTCCCCCGCAACAGTATCCAAAACGGTGGTGACAAGAATGCTGCATGAAGCGCCGATGACAGAGGCGGCCCTGCACAGATGCAAGTGCCCCCCCTCCCCCCATCAAACATGTGATGAGCCCCTCGAGGGCTCAGGCTACCAGAGGCCATCTTCCTTGGCCATCTCATGCACTGGAGCAGAACAGGCAGCAGCCTGCCTCCATATCAATTGCAGACACCAAGAGAGCACAATGTAGGAACACCTGAAGCGTTCACCGAAATCCACCTAGTAGTGCTTAGGGTCTCACTGGGTGATAGTTGTATGCTGAATGCTAGTGTTAGATGTTTGTGGAAAATGAAAGGTCCTGTAATGCATTTTTTAATGGTTTGTCTGTTCATTTCTACACCAGTGGGTCACCACCAGATGGTGAGCACTTGAGATTGGGGGCATGAAAAGATGTGCACAGAATGAGGGCAATGGTGAATGTAGCCCTTGGATTAATGTAATGGCGGGGTCAGTGAGATTGTAAGGGTCTTTAACGAACAGCCACCAAGGCTATATCATGGAGACGACTGAATCATTTCCGGGGTGTTTAACGGTCTCTCAGGAGAAATGTGTGCATATGAGTGAGTCGCGTGACTCCCTGGCATGCATGTCAATGTTGATATCGGTCCCATGGGTGCATTTCCATTGGCCGCCTGCTCTCAACCCTCCTCCAACTCTTTCTCCTCCTCCTCCGAGGAGATGGCACTCTCAATGAGGTCATCTTTCTCCAATGCTACTCCCCTCTGAAGCGCCAGGTTGTGCAGAGCAGAGCATACCATCACAATATGTGAGACCCTTGACTGGGCGTATTTCAGGGCTCCCCCAGATCTATCCAGGCATCCAAACCTTATTTTCAGAAGACCTATGCCCTGTTCAATGGTCGTCCTTGTGGTCACATGACAGTGGCAGTAGCTGTAGGTGTCCTTTGCCTCTGGGTGGTCGCAGACTAATTGAACATTCAGCGAGTGAAAACCCTTCCTGTTCACGAAGGCTCCTGGCTGCTTTTCGGGAGCCTTGATAGCCACATGTGTGCAGTCAATAACCCCCTGAACCTGAGGGAATGCAGTGATGGCCCTGAAACCTGTCACCCTCTCGACCTGACTGGCCCGATCAGTGCGATACTGATCTGCCCTCTGATACATGGCATCCGTCAGCTGCTTGGTGCAGCGATGGGCCGCTGACTGGGAGATTGTATATATGTCTCCAGACAATCCCTGGAAAGACCCTGAGGTGTAAAAGTTGTGTGACATGATCATATTCACTGTCACAGGGGTGGTCACCACATCCCTGTGGCCCCAACTCCTCCTGCAGCATTCCGCACAGCTCCACTACCACCTGCCTGGATAGACGCAGTCTTCAGAGACACTGGTGCGCTCACATCTCCATAAAGCGGAACCTTTGTCTGGAACTCCTTTCAGCTGGGTAGCGCCTTCTGCAAACATTAACTTGCATTATTGGCCTATGCATCTTCCTCGTACACATCCCCTCACGCCCTCATGAGGTTGATGCTCCTTCGGCTGTTGCTGCTCCGCTCTCTCCCACTCTCCTCCTCACTGGAGCAGTCAAAGTCTGAATGGATACCACCCATTGAGGATTGGAGCCCTCAAGGCTCAAAGCCTCTCAACCCTCTATTGCTGCCTGCACTAGATGAAGTGGATCTGGGAGACACCCTTCTAATAAGTGCCCTCTGATATGGACTCCCACTGTACAATCCTTCCAACCTTTCAATCCTTTGCTTAACTGAACCCAGCCTGCCTGTTTGACAATGCAGCTGTACACAATGGCTATCACCTCCAGCCACCACTCACCTGCCACTGAGCTCTCACCTCCTTTTAGCAAGCAAGCCATTGACACTCTGTGGAACTGATGCACCCCCAGTAAAATGTAAAATTTGCCTCAAAATCTCTGTTAATTGGCTGGTTAACAGCTTCGATTACCTGCCCTCCGCTATTCTGCCCAATCAGGATCCCACTGCCTGGCTGTCTCCAGGAAATTTGTCTGGTGGTGGAAAGACATCGGGGTTCCTCTTTGACACGTTTCCCTGCCATTTTACTGGGCTCCTCCCTCCACCTCCAAGCTTGTCGCCTATACATTCTGTCCTTAGTTTTATATTTGCTTTATGAAATGCTTTATCCATATTGATAATGGAAACTGCCTATGTAAACTTATCACACTGTAATCACCCCCTTTTGCCAGTGGTGATGCTGCAGCACCTCCACTCGAGGAATAGTGTAATTGCAGTGTGACAGGTTTACATAGACAGTTTCATTATAAATGTGGCATAGCAACTTATAATGGAAAATGTCGATATGTAAGCACAACATTTTTATTATAAATAATAATGGCCCAGATTTTTCTAGAGCAGGACATCTCACGTTATGCATGTCAGTTAGCCACTTTTCTTTCCCCTTCAGCTTGAACATTTCTTGTCCTGTAAGTTGCTGGATGTGTGAGCTAATAACACCATAGTGAGAGCAACGGGGCATCTTGGATCTTAGCGAATGGCAGGGCCAACAGTGTATCTCCATAACCCCAATGTGATTTAATGATGAGAAAGGCATAAAGGAATGGCGGGGAAGGAAATAGGGTGAATTAGACTCAAATCAGGTACAGAGAGAAAAATACAGAGAGGCAAAGGAAAGTTGGATTAAGAGAAAGAGAAAAGACCAAAAGGAAAAGTACCTCCACAGAGAAAGGGAAGGAAAATCAACATTCAACTGTTCTCAAGCAACTCCTTGCATTAGCAAAGGCTTGAGAACAGCTCCATTTCTTGCTCTCTCAGTGGGAAAGTAATGTGGATCCAATTGCAGAACCTAAAAGGGAGCAATCAAAACCTTAAAAATTTGACTATATTCAAATAAAATCTTCTTTTATATCTGTGATACCATACAACAATATTTGCTTTCATAGATTGGACTAAGTTAATTTCAATTTTGTCCTAATTATTTGTAAATGCCATTAACTCATGCAAAAATAAGTATAAACTACAAGCCATCCCTGCAAAATAGAGACTTAGAGAAAGTAATGATCGTGAGAAAGCGAGGGAAGGAAAAAATGGAAACATCCAAATGTTCAAGACAACATTCATTCTAAAACTAGCATTCCTGTATCCACAGAACTGCTTGTTCAATTCAGGTTATTTTCATTTTATATTTAATGTTGAATACACAATGTACTTATGAGTGTCTCAAACTGTATTAGAAGAACATTTTATTGATAATGATTAGTTCAGTTTACCCCCAAATCTCACTCGAATGTGTCTATAATAGTGCCTGAATACCTAAACTCTAGCTTTTATAAAGTAAGCACTATATACATGATTATGTTGTTTTTTTAAAATTGTACAACTCGTGATGTTTATATGTGCTATTATTTTTTACAAATGGTACATAGTAGTACATTGATCATAGCAGTAATAATTAATGGCCTTAACAGGATTGATTGGAAAGAAAGATTGAAGATTTGTGTACTTTGAAGATATCTTGACAGCTCTTGGATTGAAATGCAGCATTTTAACTGACCCAGTACAAATGATTAAACAGGAAAGTTCCATTACTTGGTTCATGACCCTCATGCAGAGTAAATATCTGTAACTGCAGCACACTTTAAATATTCATTTCCTTTGCTTAACCATACAAATTAGACTTTACTGCTGCAAGAATCTTGTGTTTTGTTTCAATCGAGTTAAGAAAAACAATAACTTCAAGGGGTGTGGTGACACCTTGAACTTCTTTATGGTTTACTAGCAAATAGTTTGCCAAATAAAGTTATGAGATCTAGATAATACACCTGTTATCAGTAACAACTACAGAACTGCAAGCTCATTTGTTTGTGACAAATTGCTGTTCATTTTAAATGTCTCTGGTCGTTGTTGGGTGATTTATTTTATGCAGTCCATTGCAACAGCTTTTTTCTGTTACAGGCAAGTTAATGGGATGTGTAACAATGCCACTCAGTATAGAGAGAAAAAACCCACTAACCCAAACACCTCATAAAATGCTGCTGAAACTGCATGGTAAGCAGTTCAATGAACTCACAGACATTTGTACACAGTCTGGGCAGACTGCGGCAGCCTTATTTGGAGTGTCTCTGGGAAATGTGACTAAAGTATTATAAACTGTTAACACTTCCAAATGATTCAGTATGACATGCTGCAAGTTTGCCCTAAACAAGGAGAATAAAACAACCATCTGGCATGCAAGGCAAAAATAAATTTGGCGAAGGTTGAAGCAATATTTTCCATGCAATATTTATCCAGATTACATAAATCCTTTATTTTAAAACACACACCATAACTAAATTAATGGATTAGGTGGAAATATTTGTGATCAAATCACCAATAATCATCAACATGCACACTGAGTCTTTGAACTATAGGTACTTTTGCTGAAATGACTCCAAAATTATCATTTCACTCTGGTAATTAATATAAAGTTCAAAATTACTTTGAAATATTAACAGATGAATGTGTGCCATGTTTTCCTGACATTTCCCTGTCCATTATGTTAATAGATGAATTATAATTAGGTATATTTCACTCTTTTCTGCAGAAAATCAACTGTTGATTAATGTATTGTAGATGATCGTTTTGATTCTGTGAAAGGGCCAGTGCAATGTTCCCTCTAAGCTGTGTACATGCATGATCGACAGCAACCGCGGGGTCAGGGTGGGGGGGGGGGGGTCCCTCCTTTGGGAGCAATCCATGGCCCTCGGAAGGCCCCCTGGCAGCAATGGCCACCCCTCCACCCCCTGGGATGACTTCCTGCCACCCTCACCAATCCCTGACCAACCCTGCCACCAGATCCTGCCTGTCTGACCCAGGCAACCCCAACCCCAATCACCCCTCCTGGGGTCTCCGACAACCTCAATACTGCTGGATGCCTCCCAGTGGCGATGCTGGTACTGCAGAACTGCTGGCCCTCTGAATGGCTGGCAGCTCTGAAGGTTGTGCCCTGATGGCGGGCAGTTAATTGGCTGCCCGCCATGGAACTGTAATGCAGATCTGACAGAGGACTGAGGTGGGTTCTCCCCATGCCTTCTGGCCCACTGCTGGCACCCCCGTCGCTGGAATAAAATCCGTCCCAATATGTTTGAAACCCTCCAATCAGGTTTCTGCCCCTGCCGCAGTACATAAGTGACATCCTATGTGACTGTGACCATGGTAAACTATCCCTCCTAATCCTTCTTGATCTGTCTGCAGCTTTTTATAGGATTGATCTCATCATTCTCCTTCACCGTCCGTCATCCAGCTGAGTGGGAGTGCCTCTCCTGGTTCCATTCTTATCTATCCAGTCATAGCCAGAGAATCACCTGCAATGGCTTCTCTTCCCACTCCCACACCATTTCCTCTGGTGTCCCCAAGAATCTATCCTTACCCCTCTCCTATTTCTCACCTACATGTTGCCCCTTGGCAACATCATCCGAAAATATAAGGATAGGTTCCACATGTATGCTGATGACACCCAGCTCTACATCACCACCACCTCTCCCAACCCCTCCACTGTTTCTGATTTATCACAATGCTTGTCTGACATCCAATACAAGATGAGCAGAAATTTCTTTCAATTAAATATTGGGAAGACCAAAGCCATGGTCTTCTGTCCCTGCTGCAGAATCCATTCCTGAGCCACTGATTCCACCCTTAGCCCTGGCAACTCTCTGAGGCTGAACTAGACCCTTCATAACCTTGGCATTGTATTTGACTCTGAGATGAGCTTCCAACTACATATCTGCTTCATCACCAAGATCGCCTACTTGCACCTTCGTAACGTTACCCATCTCTGTCCCCTGCATCAATTGATCTGCTAGGGGGAGGTGGTGGCATAGTGGTAATGTCACTGGACTGGTATCCCAGAGGCCCAGGCTAATGCTCTGGGGACATGGGTTCGAATCCCACCACGGCAGATGGTGAAATTTGAATTCAATTAATAAATCTGGAATTAAAAAGCTAGTCTAGTGTGACCATGAAACCATTGTCGATTGTTGTAAAAACCCATCTTTAGGGAGGGAAATCTGCTGTCCTTACCTGGTCTGGCCTACATGTGACTCCAGATCCACAGCAATCTCTTAAAATGCCCTCTGAAATGGCCACTCAGTTCAAGGGCAAATAGGGATGGGCAATAAATGCTGGCCGAGCCAGCGACGTCCACATCGCATGAACAAATATGCTGCTGAACCCTCAACCATGCCTTTGTTACCTCAAGACTTGACTCTCCAATGCTCTTCTGGCTGGCCTCCCATCTTCCACTCTCCATAAACTTAAGCTTATCAAAAATGCTGTTGCCGTATTCTAACTCACATCAAGTCTCATTCACCCATCTGCCCTGTGCTCACTGACCTACACTGGCTTCTGGTAGGGCCCTCACCAAAGTTGTAAGATGGCCTTTAGGGAATTCCATTCCGCAACTTCAAGAGGTAAAAGCTAGGAAATGGCTTTTGAACTACAAGGCTGATCCATGACTTTAGAAAAGCCCATTATTTAAACTAGAAAGGCACTAAACAAGAGGCCCTTCCCCAAAATTTGTGACGGCAAAAGGAATTAAATGTTCTTGCTGAGAATGTTCTTCCATTTGAGTGGCCATTCCTTCCTGACACTCACCTTACCTTTTGCCTTTCCCTCCTGCTACTGACCACCCTTGTATCTGATATCCAGTGCCCCATACCCCCACCCCCACCCACCTGCCAGCAATGACCTTGATCTCAAAGGGCACCCTGATCTGTTGGCCTAGAACAGTGCTTAAATCTCAGCCTCACCCACTTGGCCTTTCCCTCTCCCTCCTATCACCAGTCACCCTGTTGTCTGTCCCTTGCATGCACTTTCTCCGACCACCTCCCACCCCGGGTTGGATCCTTCCCTGCTCATCAACTGCATTTGCTATCAAAAAAGTCAATCTGTGGTCTAGATTCTTTTCTCTGCTATGACCTCTGGCTCAACATACACCCATGACCATTTGGCCTACACTGTACTGGCCAGGTGCCCGCCCATCCAGTCCTATACCACACAGCCATAACCATAAAGCACTGTCATATCACTCACCATCTCCCACCCAAAAGGACACAGGAGCAAAAAATAGAAAAAAGTTTTTAAAAAAAAGAGATACAGTCAGAAGAAAGAGAGAAGCAGCAATTCCAAAACAGGCGAGATAAAGAACAAGTTGTCCTGGAGGTGGTGGCATAGTAGTATTGTCACCAGACTGGTAACCCAAAATCCCAGGGTAGTGCTCTGGGGATATGGGTTTGAATCCCACCACAGCAGTAGGTGGAATTAAAAGCTCGTCTAATGATAACCATGAAAGCATTGTCAATTGTTGTTAAAAACCCATCTGGTTCACTAATGTCCTTTAGGGAAGAAAATCTGCTGGGCTGGCCTATATCTGACTCCAGACCCACAGCAATATGATTGACTCTTAAATGGCTTAGCAAGCCACTCAGTTGTATCAAACTGCTACAAAGTTGATAAGGAGTGAAACCAGACGGACACCCGGCATCGACCTAGGCACTGACAATGACAAACCCAGCCCTGTTGACCCTGCAAAGTCCTCCTTACTAACATTTGGGTGCTTGTGACAAAGTTAGGAGAGTTGTCCCACAGACTAGTCAAGCAACAGCCTAACATACTCATGCTCACGGAAACATACCTGACAGACAATGTCCCAGACAGTGCCATCACCGTCCCCAGGTATCTCCTGTCCCAGCAGCAGGACAAACCCAGCAAAGGTGGTGACACAGTGGATACAGTCGGGAGGGAGTTGCCCTGGGAGTCTCAACATAGACTTCAGACTCCATGAAGTTTCATGGGCAAGGAAACCTCCTGCTGATTACCACATACTTACCCCCACCCCCCCTTAACTAATGACTCAGTGTTCTTCCATGTTGAACACCACTTGGAGGAAGCACTGAGGGCGGCAAGGGTGCAGAATTTACTCCGGGTGGGGGACTTCAATGCCCATCACCAAGAATGGCTCAGTAGCACCATTATTGGCCAAGTACTAAAGGACATAGCTGCTAGACTTGGTCTGCGGCAGTTGGTGAGGGAACCAACAAAACCTACTTGACCTCGTCCTCTTGATACCTGTTGCAGATGCATCTGTCGATGACAGTATAGGTAGGAGTGACCACCGCACAGTCCTTGCAGAGACAAAGTCCCGTCTTCACATTGAAGATACCCTCCATTGTGTTGTGTGTCACTGTCACCGTGATATATGGGATAGATTTTGAACAGATCTAGCAACGCAAAACTGGGCATCCATGAGGTGCTGTGGGCCATCAGCAGCAGCAGAATTCTACTTTACCATAATCTGTAACCTCATGGCCTGGCATATCCCCCACTCTACCATTACCATCAAGCTGGGGGAATCAACCCTGGTTCAATGAAGTGTGCAGGAGGGATTGCCAGGAGCAGCACCAGGCATACCTCAAAATAAGGTGTCAACCTGGTGAAGCTACAGCCCAGGACTACTTGCATGCCAAACAGCAGAAGCAGCATGCGATAGACAAAGCAAAGCAATCCCATAACCAAAGGATCAGATCAAAGCTCTGCAGTCCTGCACTATCCAATCATGAATGGTGGTGGACAATTAAACAACTAACTGGAGAAGGTGGTTCCACAAATATCCCCATCCTCAAAGATGTGGGAGCCCAGCACATCAGTGCAAAAGATAAGGCATTTGCAATCATCTTCAGCCAGAAGTGCCATCTTGGCCTCCTCCTGAAGTCCTCAGCATCACAGATGCCAGTCTTCAGCCAATTCGATTCACTCCACTGGGCGGCACAGTGGCGCAGTGGTTAGCACTGCAGCCTCACAGCTCCAGGGACCCGGGTTCGATTCTGGGTACTACCTGTGTGGAGTTTGCAAGTTCTCCCTGTGTCTGCGTGGGTTTTCTCCGGGTGCTCCGGTTTCCTCCCACAAGCCAAAAGACTTGTAGGTTGGTAGGTAAATTGGCCATTATAAAAAAATTGTCACTAGTATAGGTAGGTGGTAGGGAAATATAGGGACAGATGGGGATGTTTGGTAGGAATATGGGATTAGTGTAGGATTAGTATAAATGGGTGGTTGATGGTCGGCACAGACTCGGTGGGCCGAAGGGCCTGTTTCAGTGCTGTATCTCTAATCTAATCTAAAAAAATATCCAGAAACAACTGAAGGCACTAGATACTGCAAAGACTATGGGCCCTGACAATATTCCGGCAATAGTACTGGAGACATGTGCTCCAGAACTTGCTGCGCCCCTAGCCAAGCTGTTCCAAGTACAGCTACAATACTGGCATCTACCCGGGAATATGGAAAATTGCCCAGGTATGTCCTGTCCACAAAAAGTAGGACAAATCTGACCCGGTCAATTACTGTCCCATCTGTCTACTTTTGATCATCAATAAAGTGATGGAAGGTGTTGTCGACAGTATTATCAAACGGCACTGGCTTAGTAATAACCTGCTCAGTTTGGGTTCTGCAAGGGCTACTCAGCTTATGACCTCATTACAGTCTTAGTTCAAATATGGACAAAAGAGCTGAACTCATGAGATGAGGTGAGAATGACTGCCCTTGACATCAAGGCAGCTTTTGACCGAGTATGGCAACAAGGAGCCCTAGCAAAACTGGAGTTAATGGGAATCAGGGGAAAAACTCTCCACTGTTTGGAGTCATACCTAGCACAAAGGAAGATGTTTGTGGTTGTTGGAGGTCAATCATCTCAGCTCCAGGACATTACTGCAGGAGTTCCTCAGGGTAGTGTCCTAGGCCCAACCATCTTCAGCTGCTTCATCAATGACCTTCCTTCAATCATAAGGCCAGATGTGGGGATGTTCATTGATGATTGCACAATGTTCATAACCATTAGCAACTCCTCAGATACTGAAGCAGCCTGTGTTCATATGCAGCAAGACCTGGACAATATCCAGGCTTGGGCTGATAAGTGGCAAGTAACATTCGCACCACTCAAGTGCCAGGCAATGATTATCTCAAACAAGAGAGAATCTAACCATCTCCCCTTGACATTCAATGGCATTATGATCGCTGAATCCCCCACTATCAACATCCTGGAGGTTACCATTGACCCGAAACTGAACTGGAGTAGCCATATAAATAACATGGCTACAACAGCAGGTCAGAGGCTAGGAATCCTGTGGCGATAACTCACCTCCTGACTCCCTAAAGCCTGTCCACCATCTACAAGGCACAAGTCAGGAGTGTGATGGAATACTCTCTGCTTGCCTGGATGGGTGCAGCTCCAACAACACTCAAGAAGCTCGACACCATCCAGTATAAAGCAGCCCACTTGATTAGCACCCCATCCACAAACATTCAATCCCTCCATCCCCGATGTACAGTGGCAGCAGTGTGTACCATTGACAAGATGCAGTTCAGAAACTCATCAAGGCTCTTTGGACAGCACCTTCCAAACCCACGACCTCTACCACCTAGAAGGACAAGAGCAGCAGATACATGGGAACACCGCCACCTGCAAGCTCCCCTCCAAGCCACACACCATCCTGACTTGGAACTATATCGCTGTTCCTTCACTGTTGCTGGGTTAAAATCCTGGAACTCCCTTCCTAACAGCCCTGTTGGTGTACCTACCCCACATGAACTGCATCGGTTCAAGAAGGCAGCCCACTACCACCTTCTCTAGGACAATTAGGGATGGGCAATAAGTGCTGTGCTAGCCAGTGATGCCCATATCCCATGAACAAATGAAAAAAAGCAACTTTTTGTCTGTTTCAGATGGGTAGGCTGCTCAACCATTCACAGTCCTGGCTGAATATTGCATCAGGTGGGCCTTGGGTATCAAAGGGGTCAAGGATGTACCTCTCCCCCAACTTTCAATTACTGGCCATCCATTTTTCAGGTACAAAATGGGGACCCATGAATTGAATTTCTCCCCCCTAGTGTTGTATGGTATTTTCAAAATTTGCCAATCTCCAAGGTATAATCTATATAATCCATTTAACTAAGTACAGTGTGAGATACTACTCAACTATGAACATTCATGTCAAAAAGAAAATTTTGGAATTGCTGATGGGGTACCAAAAATAGTACAAAATCATAACTTTTAATATTATAGTGAGCATAAAGCACCTTGGTTGAAATCTCGCTGCCTCTACCTCTCTCCTCCTTTAAGGTGCTGCTTAAAATCTACCTTTTGTCAAAAGTTTTGGTCATCTGCTTCAATATCTAATTTATTTATTTATTTAGAGATACAGCACTGAAACAGGCCCTTCGGCCCACTGGGTCTGCGCCGACCAAGAACCACCCATTTATACTAACCCTACAGTAATCCCATATTCCCTACCACCTACCTACACTAGGGGCAATTTACAATGGCCAATTTACCTATCATCTGCAAGTCTTTGGCGGTGGGAGGAAACCGACGCAGACACAGGGAGAACTTGCAAACTCCGCACAGGCAGTACCCAGAATCGAACCCGGGTCCCTGGAGCTGTGAGGCTGCGGTTCTAACCATTGTGCCACTGTACCGCCCATACATTATGTGGATCGATGTCAAATTTTGCACTTTGAAAAACATTAAACATTCTGCAACATCGGAAATTATAAAATTGCAGAGACCACAATGTTTTTACAAGCATAATACTTCCATTTTTATGTAAATGACTAAGTGCAGCCTGACTAAAAGAAGGAGACATTCAACAACGTAGACCAACAATTCAAATTTAACTTATTTTCTATTCCTGCCTGTCCACTGCATGAACAAATTTGTACAACCACAAGATGGCGCACTAAAAATAATAATATTTTTAGTAATGTCTCATCAATTGACTACAACCTGAACAACAACAAGCCTTGAACATAAGTAAAATGTCCCAAGGTGATTGGCAGGCACGCCATCAAACAAAATTTGACATCGATCCACATAATTAGATATTGAGGCCGATGACCAAAACTTTTGACAAAAGGTAGGTTTTAAACAGCACCTTAAAGGAGGAGAGAGGTAGAGGCAGAGAGATTTAGGGACAGAATTCCAGAATCTAAGATCCAGGCAGCTGAAAGCACAGTCATCAATGGTGCAGTGATTAAAATCATGGATGCGCAAGAGGTCAGAATGGAGGAGCGCAGATTCTCGAAGGCTTGTAGAGCTGGTGGAAGCTAAAGAGACAGGGAAGTGTGAGGCCATGGAGGAATTTGAAAACAAGGATGAGAATTTTAATATTGTGGTGATGCCAGTCTGTGAGTCAATGACAGCGAGCAACAGGGTTGATGTGTGAATGGGAGTTAGTGTGAGTTAGGATACAGGCAGCAGAGTTTTGGATAAGATCAAGTTTATGGACTCGATGGGTCAATGGCCTCCTTCTGTGCCATAAATGATTCTACGGAGGGTGGAAGACGGGAGATGGCCAGGAGTGCATTGGAATAGTCAAGTCTAGAGGTAACAAAGGCGTCAATGAGGATTCCAGCAGCAGATGAGTTGAGGCAGGGGCAGAGTCAGGCAATGTTACGGAGGTGGAAATCGGCAGTCTTGGTGATGGAGCTCACCTCTGTGCCGACCATCAACCACCCATTTATACTAATCCTACATTAATCCCATATTCCCTACCACATCCCCACCATTCTCCTACTACTACCTACACTAGGGGCAACTTACAATGGCCAATTTACCTACCAACCCAGAAGTCTTTGGCTGTGGGAGGAAACCGGAGCACCTGGCGGAAACCCATCCGGTCACAGGGAGAACTTGCAAACTCCACACAGGCAGTACCCAGAACCGAACCCGGGTGGCTGGAGCTGTGAGGCTGCGGCGCTAACCACTGCGCCACTTGCTGCCTTTGTTCTTCTTGGTAATAGAGGTGGTGGGTTTGGAACATGCTGTCAAAGGAGCCTTGTCGGGTTTGTGCAGTGCATCTTGTAGATAGTACATACCGCAGCCGATGGTGCAGGGAGTGAATTTTGAAGGTGGTGGATGGGCTGCTTTGGGTAGGATGGTATCGAGTTTCTTGAGTGTTGTTGGAGCTGCACTCTTCCAGGCAAGTGGAGAGTATTCAATCACACTCCTGACTTGTGCCTTGTAGATGATGGACAGGCATTGGAGAGACTAGAGGTGAGTTACTCACTGAAGAATTCCCAGCCTCTGACCTGTTCTTGTAGCCACAGCATTTATATGGTTGGTCCAGTTAAGTTTATGGTCAGTGGTAACCCCAGGATGTTGATAGTGGGGGATTCAGTGATGGTAATGCCATTAAATGTCAAGGGGAGATGGTTAGATTCTCTCTTGTTGGAGATGATCATGTCACGACTTCTGTCGTGAATGCAAGTTGCCACTTAACAGCCCAAGCCTGAATGTTGTCCAGGCCTTGCTGCATGCGGCCACAAACTGCTTCATTATCTGAAGAGTTGCAGATAGAACTGAGCACTGTGCAATCATCAGAGATCATCCCCACTTCTGACCTTGATGATGCAGCTGAGATGGTTAGACCAAGGACACTACCCTGTGGAACTCCTACAGCGACGTTGAGAAAAACATAACTATGGCTCAGAAATAACTGCAACATTACCTTTTGAACGCTTAAAGAATTTATATGGCATTCATGTATTTGTTGTTTTAACATCAACATTAACTGTTTAAGGCAAGATACTTTGCTATGCTTCCGCCCAATTTCTGGTGGATCATGTCAGGCCATGAGAAATCAGCCAGGGAGCCTGTGGCATATTCAACTTACATGGTAATGATGGAGTGAGATCAGATGTCATATTTTCCATTGTTACTGTCATAGCAATGCTGAATGCAAGACAGTGGCAGCAGGTTTCGGGGGCCCAGCTATGGTATGCAGGAGGGTATTTTTGGTCAATGGTGACCCCCAGGATGTTGATGGTGGGGGATTCAGTGATAGTTTTGCTGTTGCATGTCAAGCCTGGCGCTTGTGTCGTGTTTATGTTACTTGCCATTTATCAGTCATAAGCGTAAATGTTATTCAGGTCTTGCTGCAGGCAGGCACAGACTGCTTCATTATCTGAGGAGATGTGACCGGAACTATACTCTGTGCAATCATAAGTGAACATCCCCACTTCTGATGGTTATTAATGAAGCAACTGAAGATGGTTGGGCCTAAGTGTCTTGAGGAACTCCTGCAACAATGTCCTGGGGCTGAGATGATTGGCCTCCAACTACCAAACCATCTTCCTTTTTGCTAGGTATGACTCCTGAAAGGGAAGAGAATGGGGCGGCACAGTGGCGCAGTGGTTAGCACCGCAGCCTCACAGCTTCAGGGACCCGGGTTCGATTCTGGGTACTGCCTGTGCGGAGTTTGCAAGTTCTCCCTGTGTCTGCGTGGGTTTCCTCCGGGTGCTCCGGTTTCCTCCCACATGCCAAAGACTTGCAGGTTGATAGGTTAATTGGCCATTATAAATTGCCCCTAGTATAGGTAGGTGGTAGGGAAATATATAGGGACAGGTGGGGATATGATAGGAATATGGGATTGGTGTAGGATTAGTATAAATGGGTGGTTGATGGTCGGCACAGACTCGGTGGGCCAAAGGGCCTGTTTCAGTGCTGTATCTCTAAACTAAACTAAACTAAAAGTTTTCCCCCGATTCCCATTAACTTAACTTTTACTAGGGTTCCTTGATGCCACACTCGGTCACACGCTGCCTGGATGTCAAGGGCAGTCACTCTCACCTCACCTCTTGAATTAAGGTATTTTTTCCATATTTGAACCAAGGCTGTAGTGAGGTCTGGAGCCGAGTGGACCTGTTATAGCCAAACTGAGCATTAGTGAGTAGGTTATTGGTGAGTAAATAGTGATAGCACTGTCAACGACACCTTCCATCACTTTTCTGATGATTGAGAATAGACTGATGGGTTGGTATTGGCCAGATTGAATTTCTTCTGCGTTTTGTGGATAGGACATACCTGGGCAATTTTCCAATTTTCTGAGTAGATTTTTGTGGACAGGACATACTTCGACAATTTTCCACATTGTCGGGTAGATGCCAGTGTTGTAGCTTCACTGGAACAGCTTGTCTAAAAAGAGTGGCTAGTTCTGGAGCTTTATCACTATAACCAGGATGTTATCAGAACCCCAGAGCCTTTGCTGTATCGAGTGTAGTCAGCCGTTTTTTGAGTGGAGTGAATCGAATTAGCTGAAGATTGACATCTATGATGGTGGGAACCTTAGGAGGAGGCTGAAATGGATCATCCACTCAGCACTTCTGGCTGAAGATTGTTGCAAATGCTTTAGCCCTGTCTTTCACACTGACTTGCTGGACTCTGCTATCATTGAGGATGGGGATGTTTGTGGAGCCACCTCCTCCTCCAGTTAGTTGCTTAATTGTCCACCACTATTCATAACTGAATGTGGCAGGACTGCAGAGCATTAATCTGATCCATTGGTTATGGGATCGCTTAGCTCTTTCTATAGCATGCTGCTTCCATTATTCAACATGCACGTAGTACCTTCACCAGGTGCTGCTCCTGGCATGCTCTTCTAAACTCGTTATTGAACCAGAGTTGATCCTCAGGCTTAATAGCATGAGGGATATGCTGGATCATGAGGTTATAGATTGTGGTTGAATATAATTCTGCTGTTGATGGCCCACAGCACCTCATGGTTGCTCATTTTCGAGCTGCTGGATCTGTTCTGAATCTATCCTATTTAGCATGGTGGTCGTGCCACACAACACTAGATCAATTAATTAGTATAAAAACTAAAGCAAATGTGTTTATTCATCATATAATTGCGATCAGTGTTCAATTAGTTAATCAGTTCTAGTGGGATAAATTTTAAATTAAATAACAAGGGATAGTACGAAAAGAATCTGAATTTTTCAGTAAATTGAAATCTAAGATATATAGATAATGAGAGATAAGTAAAATAATTTAAGTGCCCAATAAAATAAAGTGATGTCAGCACAAGGGAAGCAACTGATTGGTGAATAACTGGTGAGTCTTTATTTATTTAAGTGTTAAGTTATTTTCCTTTAAGTCAGTTAATAGTCTAATAAATAAAGGTATGGCAGGGCAACTTGGCCCTGTGGAGTGCACATCCTGTTCCATGTGGGAACTCCAAGACACGTCTTATGCCCTGGACAACCACATGTGAAGTAAGTATCATCAGCTAGAGCAGCTCGAGCTCCGGGTTTTGGAGTTTGAGCAGCAGCTGGTGTCACTGTGGTGCATCTCCAAGGTTGAGAATTTGTGGATAGCAGATTTCTGGATGTGGTCACCCCACAGCTTAGGAGAGTGCAGGCAGAGGGGGAATAGGTGACTGTCAGACTGTGAAAAAGGACCAGGCAGGTAGTGCAGGAATCCTCTGTGTGCATCTTGCTCTTCAACCAGTATTCAATGCTGAATACTGGTGAGTGTGATGGTTCCTCTGGGGAGTGCAGCCAGAGCTAAGTTCACCCCACCACAGCTGACGTTGCTGACCAAGCGGGCAGAAGGAAGATTGGGAAAGCATAGTGATAGGGGATTCTATAGTTACAGGAATAGACATGTGTTTCTGTGACTGCAGTCGTAAATCCTGGATGGTATGTCTCCCTGGTGCCAGGGTCACTAAGTGGCTGCAGAGCACTTTGAGGGGGAGGGTGAATAGCCAGCAGTTGTGGCCCATATTGGTACCAACAAAGTAGGTAGAAAGAGGGATGAGGTCCTGCAGAAAGAATTTAGGGATCTAAGAAGGAGACTAGCAAGCAGGACCTCAAAAGTGGTAATCTCCAGATTACCCCCGATGTCACACGCCAGTGAGAACAGAAACAAGAGAATCGAACAAATGAATGCGAGGCTGCAGGAGGGGTGGCTATAGATTCTCGGGACATTAGGAGCGGTTTTTGAAGAAGTAAGAACTGTACAGGCCAGATAGGTTGCACCTCAACAGGGCCGGGACCAATGTCCTTCCAGGAGGATTTACACTAACTTGGCAGGGGAGTGGGAACCAGGATGTAATATTCGAAAGGAAAAAATATGCACAAATGACTGGGAGAGACAGATAGTACTAAAGTAAGAATAATAAAGCATTAGGTGGGGTCAGAGTCAGAGGGAATGCAACAAAGTGTAAATTAGGTTTACGGTGCATGTATGTGAATGCACGGAGAGTGGTAAATAAGATCGGTTAGCTGCAGGCACGGATAGATACTGGGGGACATGATGTTGTGGCAATAACGGAGACCTTGCTCAAAAAGGAGCAGGACTGGGTCTGAAATATTCCTGGATACAAGGTGTTCAGGAAGGATAGGGAAGGAAAGAAAGGAAGAGGGGTGACAGTATTGATTAAGGAAAATATTACAATGTTCTGGAGGAGTCAAAGACAGAATCTATTTGTTTGGAGTTTAGAAACAATTACACTCCTGGTAATATTCTGTAAGCCACCAACTAGTGGGAAAAATATTGAGGAACAAATTTACAAGGAAATCACAGAATGCTGCCAAAACTGTAGAGTAGCTATAATGGGGGACTTTAATTATCCTAATATAGACTGGGATAGTAATACTGTAAAGAACAGAGAAGGGGCAGAGTTTCTGAAGTGTGTTCAGCAGAATTTTCTTGATCAGTATGTTTCCAGCCAAACAAGAAAGGAGGCATTGCTGCATCGGGTTCTGAGGAATGAGGTGGGACAAGTGCATCAAGTGGCAGTAGGGAACATTTGGGGAACAGTGATCATAGTATCATAAGTTTTTTTTTATTCATTCAGGGATGTGGGAATCCCTGACTAGGCCAACATTTATTGCCCATCCCTAATTGCCCTTGAGAAGGTTGGTGGTGAGATGCCTTCTTGATCCGCTGCAGTCCATTTGGGGTAGATATACCCACAGTGCTGTTAGGAAGGGAGTTCCAGGATTTTGACCCAGCGACAGTGAAGGAACGGCGATATAGTTCCAAGTCAGGATGGTGTGTGGCTTGGAGGGGAACTTGCAGGTGGTGATGTTCCCATGCATTTGCTGCCCTTGTCCTTCTAGTTGGTAGAGGTCGCGGGTTTGGAAGGTGCTGTCTAAGGAGCCTTGGTGCATTGCTGCAGTGCATCTTGTAGATGGTACACACTGCTGCCACTGTGCGTCGGTGGTGGAGGGAGTGAATGTTTGTGGATGGGGTGCCAATCAAGCGGGCTGCTTTGTCCTGGATGGTGTCGAGCGTCTTGAGTGTTGCTGGAGCTGCACCAATCCAGGCAAGTGGAGAGTATTCCATCACACTCCTGACTTATGTCTTGTAGATGGTGGACAGGCTTTGGGGAGTCAGGAGGTGAGTTACTCGCCTCAGGATTCCTAGCCTCTGAGTAGGTCTCTACGTTTTAGGTTAGCTATGGAAAAGGACAAGGAGCAATGCAGAGGAAACATAATTAATTGGGGGAGAGCCAGTTTCAGTGGGGTGAGAATGGATCTGGCCCAGGTAAATTGGAATTAGAAATTGGCAGGCAATACTGTGATGGAACAATGGGCTGCCATTAAAGAGGAGACAGTTCGGGTACAGTCGAGTTACATTCTTACGTGGGGTAAGTTAGGACAAACAAAGTCAGAGCTCCCTGGATGATGAAAGAGATAGAGAGTAAGATGAAGCAGAAAAAGGGTGCACATGACATGCCAGTTTGATAATATAAGTGAGGACCAAGTTGAATATAGAAAGTTCAGGCGGAAAGTGAAAAAAAGTAATGAGAAGCAAAGAGAGAGTATGAGAAGAGACGAGCAGCTAATATAAAAGGAAATTCAAAAGTCTTCACTAGGCATATAAATAATAAAAGGGTAGTATGAGGAGGGGTGGGCGCAATTAGGGACCAAAAAGAGGTTAAATACATGGAGGCAGAGGACATGGCTGAGGTACTAAATGTGTACTTTGCATCTGTCTTTACCAAAGAAGAAGATACTGCCAAAGTCATAGTGAAAGAGGAGGTAGCTAAGACACTGGATGGGCTAAAATTTGATAAAGAGAAGGCTGGCTATTGATAAGTCACGAGAACCGGATGAGATGCATCTAAGGATACTGAGGAAAGTAAGGGTGGAAATTGCGGAAATACTGGCCATAATCTTCCAATCCTCCTTAAATACAGGGGTGATGCCAGAGGACGAGATAATTGCATATGATACACCCTTTTTCGAAAAAGGGTGTAAGGATAAGCCCAGCAATAACAGGCCAGTCAGTTTAAGCTCGGTGGTGGGAAAGCTTTTAGAGACGAAAATTTGCGACAAAATTAACAGTCATGTGAACAAATATTGATTACTTAAGGAAAGCCAGCATTGGTTTGTTAAAGGCAAATTGTGTTTAACTAATTTGATTGAGTTTTTTGATGAGGTAACAGAAAGGGTTGATGAGGGTAATGTGGTTGATGTGGTGTACATGGACTCCCAAAAGACATTTGATGAAGTGCCACTTAACAGTCTTGTCAGCAAATTCAAAGCCCATGGAATAAAAGGGACAATGGCAGCATGGATATAAAGTTGGCTGAGTGACAGGAAACAGAGTAGTGATGAACAGTTGTTTTCCGGACTGGAGGAAGATATACAGTGGGGTTCCCCATGGGTCAGTGCTGAGACCACTACTTTTCTTGATCTATATTAATGATTTAAATTTGGGTGTGTAGGGAACAATTTCAAAATTTGCAGATGGCACAAAGCTTGGAAGTATTGTGAACTGTGGGGAGAAAAGTGATAGACTTCAAAAGGACATAGACAGACTGATGGAATAGGCAGACATGTGGCAGGGAAACTTTAATGCAGAGAAGTATGAAGTGACATATTTTGGTAGGAAGAATGTGGAGAGTCAATATAAAGTAAAGGATACAGTTCTAAAGTGGGTGCAGGAGCAGAGGGACCCGGGGTGTACATGCATACATCATTGAAGGTGGAAGGGCAGGTTCGGAAAGTCGTTAATAAGGTATATGGGATCCTAGGCTTCATAAGTAGAGGCATAGAGTACAAAAGCAGGGAAGCTATGTGAACCTTTATAAAACGTTGGTTCGGCTTCAACTGGAACATTGTATTCAATTCTGGGCACCACACTTTAGGAAGGAGGTGAAGGCATTGGAGAGGCTACAGAAAAGATTTACCAGAATGGTTCCAGGGATGAGGGAATTCAGTTACATGGATAGATTGGGGAAGCTAGGACTGTTTTACTTAGTGAAGAGAAAGTTGAGAGGAGATTTGATGGAGAGGTTCAAAATCATGAGGGGTCTGGACAGAGTAGGTTGGGAGAAACAACAACTTTTATTTATATAGCACCTTTAAGATAATAAAACATTTCAGAGTGCTTCACAGGAGCATTATAAAACAAAATATGACACCGAGCCACATGAGGAGATATTATGACAGATGACAGAAAGCTTGGTCAAAGAGGTAGGTTTTAAGGAGTGTCTTAAAGGAGGAAAGTGAGGTAGCAAGGCAGAGAGGCGTAGGGAGGGTATTCCAGAGCTTGGGGCCTAGGTACTGAAGGTGCAGCCACCAATGGTGGAGTGATTAAAATTGGGGATGCACAAGAAGCCAGAATTAGAGGAGCACATATATCTCAGATGGTTGTGGAGCTGGGGGAGATTACAGAGATAGGGAGGGGAGAGACCATGGAGGGATTTGAAAACATGGATGAGAATTTTTAAATCAAGACTTTGCTTGACTGGGGGTCAATATAGACCAGTGAGCCCAGGGGTGATAAGAGAATAGATGCGGGTGACCAACCAGGAGTGCATTGGAATACTCAAGTCTAGAGGTAACAAAGGCATGAATGAGGTATCAGCAGCAGATGAGCTGAGACGAGGCGAAGTCAGGCAATGTTACAGAGGTGGAAATAGGCGGTCTTAGTGATGGCATGAGTTTGAGGTTGGAAGCTCATCTCCGGGTCAAATTTGACACAAAGATTGCAAACAGACTGGCTTAATCTTAGAATGTTGCCAGGGAGAGTGATGGAGTCAGTAGCTCGGGAACTCGGTATGTAGCGGGGACAGAAAACAATGGATTCAGTCTTCCCATTATTTAATTGGAGGAAATTTCTGCTCATTCAGTACTGGATGTCAGATAAGCAGTCTGATAAGTTAGCAAAAGTGGAGGAGTTTGTTCCCCTTGGTGGAAAGGTTGAGAACCAGAGGACACCGATATAAGATGAATGGCAAAAGAAGTAAAGACGACATGAGGAACAACATTTTACACAACAAGTGTTTTGGATTTGGAATGCACTGTCTGAGAGTGTGGTGGTGGCAGATTAAATTGTGGCTTTCAAAAAAGAATTGGATAATTATCTGAAGAGAAAAAATTGGCAAGGCTATGGGGAAAGTGTAGGGGATTGGGACTAACAGAGCTGCACTTGCAGATAGCTGGCATGGACACAAAGGGCTGAAGGGCCTCCTTCTGTGCTGTAACGATTCTATAATTCTATGAACACAGAAAAGGGTGTCCTCAGTGTGAATACAGGACATTGTGTTCACAAAGACTGTATGGTGGTCACTCCAATACTGCCATGGATGAATGCGTCTGCAACAGGTATATTGGTGAGAATGAAGTCATATAGGTTTTTTCCTCATGTCATTTCACGACCTGCTGCAGGCCCAGTCTGGCAGATCTGTCCTTCACAACTCAACCAGCAGTGGTGTTACTGAGCCACTCTTGGTGATGGACATTGAAGACCCTTAACCAGAATGCATTCTGTGTGCTTGCTATCATCAGTGCTTCTTCCAAGTGGCATTCAACATGAAGCAGTACTGATCAGTTAGGAGGATGGTATGTGGTAATCAGTTGGAGGTTTCCTTAATGAAGTTTCTCCTGATGTCAAGAGAATTCATGCGGTCCAAAGTCAATGTTGAGGACTTCCATCTGTCTGTATACCACTGTGCCGCCACCTCTGATGATGGAGGAGTCTGAGACATTGGCTGTAAAGTATGATGCTCTGTGGGACAGCTTTCCAAATTTTGGCACAAGACCTCAGATGTTAGTGAGGAGGACTTTGCAGGGTCAAATGGGCAGGGTGTGCCTTTGTCTTATCTGGTACCTAGGTTCGTGTGGGTGGTCCATTTGGTTTTATTCTTATTTGACTTTTTTGAAGCAGTTGGATAGAACTGAGTGGCTTGCTAGGCCATTTCAGATGGCAGTTCAGAGTCAACTACATTGCTGTGGATCTAGAGCAGGATTATCCAACATACGGCCCGTGGGCCAGGCACTGGCCCGCCAAAGGTTTCCATCCGGCCTGCAGATGAAAACTGTAGCTGGGTTGTTCCTTAACCTTGCAGGGCACCGTGACTGGAAATGGGAAATTTCCCATTGTCTTGTTCCAGATAGTTGGTTAATTTTTAAAAAAAAAATCTGAAGTCAGTTTCACAGCTGACAGCAGGAACAGCCGTTTCCCAACTTTGGACAGATTCAGGGTGTTCTAAAAGCCCACTGGAAAGCCCTAATTCTGTCCAAAGTTCAGAAACTGCTGTTTCTGCTCTGAGCGCCTGTCAGCTATGAAACTGACTTCAGATTTTTTCATAAAAACTGACCAATTATCTGCTGAGTGTTCCCACTCTCTGCAACTGTCAGAGAGAGAGAGAAAGGGGGACAGAGAGAGAGAGAAAGGGGCCTGAGAGAGAGATGGCGGGGGGGGGGGGGGGTAGGGGGGTGGGGGAAGAGAAAAGGGGAAGAGAGAGAAAGGGGGCCGGGGAGGGCAGAGAGAGAGAGAGAGAAAGGGGGACAGAAAGAGAGAGATGGACATCTATCCGGAATATTCCGCATCACTACAAGTGTGCAGGCAAACATTGACTACTTGTGCAAGCAAAAAACTGCCAGGTATCTCACTAAATCAGCGTCCAATATAGTGAAGAGAAAGTAAGTCAATAAATTAGTCTTCTCATTTAAAGCTTCTTCACAAAAATGTACATTTGTTGTTGTGATTAATAGTAAGATAAATTTTAATACCTTTATCTTTCTGAAATTATCTCACCGGCCCCCCATGTAAGACAAAATTTGTAATGTGAAAAGGTTGGACAATCCTGGTCTAGAGTCACATGTAGGCCAGCCCAGGTAAGGACAGCAGATTTTCTTCCCTAAAGGATATTAATGATTCTGATGGATTTTTAATGCCAATCCCATAGTTTAATGGTCACCTTTACTGAGATTGGATTTTATTCTCGATTTATTTAATTAATTGAATTTAAATTCCCCAGCTGCTGTGGCAGGATTTAGACTCATGTCTCCAGAGCATTAGTCTAGGCCTCCGGATTACTAGTCCACTAACATAATCACCATGCTACTGTTCTCAAAAGTGTCCAAGTGTGACAAAAATTGAGACACGAAGTGTGTGCCACAATCAAGAGTTTTATATATATAATAGAAGATTCCCAATGATGTTCCTTACAGTGAGCTAGACGACACACTCAGAATAAGTCTGTGTTTATGCCTTAATAACAGTGCCACTCTTTTATAATGACTGAATAACTCAAATTCCATTTTTGAAATATGTTATTGTGAAATATGTAATACTTTGAACTCTTTGTTTAAATCCTTATTTTGAACAATTGCACTTTGAATTACTGAGGAAAAATTGACAGCATTTGCACACCTTCTCCTCCAGAGTGTTGCTCATGTTGAGTTTGATGTACTGTTTTAGAACAATGTTATGCCATTTAATGGGACTGAATAAATCAAATACTATTTTTAATCACATTGTATTCTAGAGTTTTAATCAATGTTTTGACAATTGTTTTATGTGATTACTCTTTTTTTCAGTGAAAACTAAATTATTGTTCTTTATTTTACACATATTTTTTCATCTCTGTGTTTAATTTTTACCTCCCAGTATTTTAAAATATATATACAGCCAAGAAGGTATACAAGATTTACCAGGTGAGGATTAGGTACCTGTTATTTAGCCATAAAACGAAGGGGAGGTGTGTCAAGGGATTTAGTAGTATTGGAGCTGTGCCTGGGCTCTGGTAGCATGGATGGTGGAAGAGTCATCCTGAGATTTGGCAGCATTCGGGTAGGAATCTTGCAATTTAGCAGCATCGACTGGCTTGATAGCCCAGTTTGCAAGTTTCTAGACGATCTCTGTAATCAATGAATGTATTGTTCTGTGACTGGGAAAAAAAGGTTTTCCTTAGATAAATAAATATCTCTGCAGCATAAGTAAATATGCAGAATCCATTCCCCGTCTTTGCTCCTCTGAATGGTAAATATTTATGGATGCTAAATTCAGCTAAGAATTTTTATGTCGCTTGGAAAGTGGTTGGGATTTGACAGGGCGTGGAATCAACTAAATGGCCCGTCTTCCTGTCAATTCTAAACACGGCACGGCACGGCCAGGGTGGGCCAAAGGGCCTGTTTCTGTGCTGTACAACTTTATGACACTATGACTTCCAGAAATTTCAAACAATTACATGAGGTAAGAGTCCCAAAAATAAGTTCTTACTAGGTTGAAGTCCATCCAGATGCAGGTATATGGCATGAAGAGAGGAAAGGCACATACTAGGTTCTCCGCCTCTAATATCATCATGAGTAGGCTTCCTTCTATTACTCCAGGGTGTAATGCCATCTTTTGCCTGTTGATTGTCAAGGCAAGAAGCAGGGAACAAAATAAACACATTTCCTGGGCCCTACCTCCAGGGTTAGGGATCTGACAGACAGTTACCCTGCTCTATTTCCCTTCATTTGCCACTCACATATTGCCTGATGAAAATCCAGCCCAGTTACCAAAAGTGAATGACGCTTGATAATACATTATGCAATGCAACACAGATTTAACATACAACACCCTACGGCAGTCCAAATAGCACATTCATATTGGCAGGGTAACTTCATGCAGGGTAACTTCAGCTGGGTAAGTTATCCTGCAGCTTCAAACAACCACTGCACAATTTGTAGACTCAGCCACAGGAGCCAGAAATAGACCTTTAAATCCAGACTTATAACATCCCTGCTGTTATAAACCAATGCATCTGTCAACTGACCATGAGCAATACCATAGGATATTCACTGGTGAGTTATATCTAGTGTATCACACTTTGTTACAGATACAAAAGCGGAGAAATTCAACTCATTCCTCTGGCCTAAAATTAGAACAAAACCTCAGAATTTCACTTCATGAACTGCCTAGCCAAACTGCTGAAATTCTGCCAAACGCCATATTGACTTGAACGACTTTTAGTCATTCACTACGCCTGCCTGAAAGCAGGTGAAGCCCAATAAATCTGCTGCAAATTAGGCTCCTATGGCTGCCAAATTGAACTTTGGGAGCGCTGTACTAGTTCATTCCACCTACAAATCCTTGGTGGGAACAGTTGGGCAGGAGGCTGCCCGATATGTAAAGGAATCCTCAGTTGCATTCAGGCACATCTTTGGTTAGTTATTTTGGAATGCTTGTGGCCTTTTAGGCCTACAGCAACAACAACTTTTATATATATAGCATCTTTAAGGAAATAAAACATCCCAAGACACTTCACAGAGTCACTATAAAACAAAATATGGCACTGAGCTACAGAAGAAGACATTAGCACAGATGGCCAAAAGCTTTGTCAAAGAGGTAGGTTTTAAGGAGCATCTTAAAAGAGGAAAGGCTGTGGTAGCCACTCTAGCTTAGAAAATTTGCAGTTTTTTTGGAGCTCTAGGACAATCTCTGCCTGGATGCGCAAAGTTAAACTGCCAACGTGGATGTGCTCCTCAGTCTGCCATTGGGGCTGGACGATAAGAAGGAGTAAGAGCAAAAGTCAGAGTGCTGAGACCTACAGCTGCTGGAAAAAGCAAGTGCAGGGGGAATTGGCTAAAACCACACAAGTGCACAGGAACAGTACATCTTACCTCCAGCTAACTGAGCAGTAATGTGTCTGACTGCTCCACTTCACCAGGGGAGCTGGAACAGACTGATGTCACCAGTTGAAACAACAATTGCGGCACTGCACCGGATCACACACATTAATGCAGATGGCTCGAAAGGTGACCGTGACCCTGAATTTCTACACGCCTGGGCCATTCCAGGCTCCAACAAGTGATGTTAGTAAGACAAATTGCAGTGAATTGTTGCATGAAGCCCTTCATAGATGCATTCTTTGCTAGGCAAAATACGTACATCATTTTTCTGATGGGAGTAGCAAAGCAAGAAGATAGGGCTCTATGCTTTGCCAGGCCAACCTGTTTGCCCGAATTGCTGGGTATAATTGACTACAACTACATTGCCTTGCATGTTCCACGTCAAGAACTTGGAGCGTCCATCAAAAAGTAAGGAGTGCACTTACTCTACACTGGTGGTTGACACCGGACAGTGCACCTGCCTGGTTTGATGGCAGTTGTCATGATGCCTTTATCCTGCAGCAGTCTTCACTTTCCCCTCTCTTCCACTCAGATCATCGAATGTCAGGTTCGTTGCTTGGAGACATGGAGTATCCTCTGAGTGCATGGATCATGACATTTGTCAGGAACCTGATCACAGACTCAGAGAAGAAAATACAATCAAAGCCACAGCTCTACCAGAGCTCTGACCAGACAAACCATTAGCATTCTGAAACAGAGATTTCACTGCCTAGATAAGCTGGGGACATCCTGGAATATAGCTGAGAGTGCCTTCAGATTTATTATTGTTTACTGCATGCTCCATTACTTTGCTCTGCAAAGGGGACAACCATTTGAGCCACCTGGGAAGGAAGAAGATGAAGCACAGGAGCAGAAAAAAGAGCAAAATGGTCAGGAAGAGCAAGGACCACCAATCCTGCCAGCTACTAGAACTTTTTAACTTCTACCTGGTTGACTGTGATAATACTGGAGTTTTGGCTTGAAATCAAACGGATCACGATGAATGAGGTTGAGACTGGCTAGACCAATTCATATAAAACCTGTACACAGCCAAACAAAGGAGATCTCAGATCTTGTTCCATCAGTTTGGGCTGAATATGAATCAAGGTTTCAAGAGATGAAAAAAGGATTATAATCTGCTAGACGATGCAATTGCATGATTATTAACACTCCTGCAAAACACTTTGGGATGTTTTATTACATTAAAGGTACTATTTAAATAGTTGTTGTTGACATGCATTATCTTTCTCTTCCTTTTCAATTTTTCCCCATTCATCAAAGGGAAAGATGCAAGGGGAATGGAATTGTTCCCATTTCAGTTGTTAGTATCATGCATTCCAGGACAGGTATGCCAGAGTTAAATGTAAAGTCAAACTCCTATTCTGCCCCAATAGTGTGCTTCAATCTCAATCTCAATGAGCACCCAACTGCACGATTGTGACCTTTTCCCATTTTCGACATCAATTATTCTTAGGCCAAAGTGATATTACTAATTATTGCTGAATTAGGAACAGTTTTATGTAACACTATTAACATCATGGAACCTTAACTCCCAAAATAATTATAGAAACAGAAGAACAGGAGTTGGCCATTCATCCCTCAAGCCTACTCCACCATTCAAATAGATTATGACTGATCTGAACTTCAACTCCATTTACCCACCTTAGCTCCACATCTTTGCTTACCCTTACTCAACAAAACTCTGTTGATAAAGCTCCAGTTGTCCCAATATCCATACCCTATTGGGGGAAGTATGCCAGATTTCTACTACCTTTTGTACGAAAAAGTCCTGTGTTCCATCCTAAATGTCTTAGCTTTAATTTTAATATTGTGTCCACTCATTCCTGATTCTCCCTTCAGAAGGAATAGTGATCATGAAGCTACTGGATTGTTTTAAAAATGTGTTGGGTTCACTAATGGCCTTTAGGGAAAGAAATCTGCCACCCTTACCTGGTCTGACCTTTACATGACGCCAGACCCAGGGCAATAACTGCCCTTTGAAGTGGCCTAGCAAGCAACTCAGTTGTACCAAACTGCTACAACAAAGGACTGCAGCGGTTCAAGAAGGAGGCTCACCATAACCTTCTCAAAGGCAATTAGGGATGGTCAATAAATGCCTATCTTGCCAGTGACACCCTCATCCCATGAACAAATAAAAAAAATCTAGATTTTGTTTTCAAATCTTAGGCTCGAACTTGAGTCCTCAATTTACTAACTCAGAAGTGATAGCACTATCTATTAAGCTAAACTGACATTTAGGTAGAAGATTGAATACATCACAGACAAGTTCAAGACTGCTTTCATGAGCGATTTCTGCAAATAAAAGTCATCAATTCTTGGAATGGTCTTCCACCTAAAGTAGTCAAGGATAAATTCTGGAATCTTTTAAGAGTCCTCGGATCCTGTGATGGATTATGATGGAAGGTTGAGGTAGAGCAACTTAATGATCACTTCATAAGATCTTCGTGAACTCAACTAACCTTCCCATTAGTATGAAGCAAAATTCACTATGAATCTCCTATCATATGATGAAGTAAATAGGTGAGCTGATTTAAACAGATAAGCAATCAAACAGGCTAAGATGTTGGTGTAAATGTGCTGTGTCTAGGAGTAGAACAAGAGGTCACAGCTGCAGTTCCTCGGCTGAATTCATAGCAAGAGCTGTGGAGCACAAATGAAATGCTGATGCCTCCACTCATGAGAAAAAAGATGAAAAACAGGTTGTTTAGGCAACTTCTTGGTGCTTGATTCAGATGAAACTAGTGAAAATCTTGGAATAAGTGGCCTTCATAGTCTTTCAGCTGAGGAATGTGGTGACGTGTTGGGAACAAAACAGAATACAATCAAAACACTTTCAAAATGTAAGTGTTAAACTGAGGCCTCATCTGCCCGTGGCATTTTTTTATTTTGCTTCCTGGAATACAGGCATCACTGACAAGGCTGGCATTTATTGTCCATCCTTAGTTGCCCTTGAGAAGGTGTCAGTGGGTCTTTTTCTTATATCTCAAAGAAGAGCAAGAAAGTTTTCCTGGTTAACATTTAACATTGTTAGGGTAGAGATAGGTGTTTCCACCTGTAGTGGAGTCCAAAGCTAGGATCTATAAATATAAAGTAGTCACTGAGAATGCAATAATAAATTCAGAAGAAACTTCTTAAAGACTGCTTAAAACACTGAACTTGTTACCACATAGAACCATAGAAATTTTAAGGCACAGAAAGAGGCCACTTGGCCCATCGTGTCTGTGCCTCCAAAAAACTATTCTAATCCCACCTGCCAGCATTTGGTCCATAGCCCTGCAGCTATGGAACTTGAGGTGCATATCCAGGCTCCTTTTGAATGAGTTGAGGGTCTCTGCCTCAACTACCCTTTCAGGCAATGAGTTCCAGACCCCCATCACCCGCTGGGTGAAAAAGTTTTTCCTCATCTCCCCTCTACTTTTTCTAGCAATCATTTTAAATCTATGCGCCCTCGTCATTGACCTCTCTGCTGAAATGAATGGACCCTTCACCTCCACTCTATACAGGCCCCTCAAACTTTTGTACATTTCAATCAGATCTCCCCTTAGCATTCTCTGTTCCAAGAAGAACAAACCCAGCCTATCCAATCTTTCAGCATAGCTGCATTTTTCCAGTCCTGGCGACATCCTTGTAAATCTCATCTGTACCCTCTCTAGTGCAATTACATCCTTTCTGTAATGAGGTGACTAGAACTGCACACAGTACTCAAGTTGTGGCCTAACCAATGAGTTAAACAGTTCCAGCATAACCTCCCTGCTCTTATATTCTATACCTCGGCTAATAAAGAAAAGGATTCCATATGCCTTCTTAACTACCTCATCGACCTGTCCTGCTACCTTCAGGGATCTGTGGACATTCACTCCAAGGTCCCTCACTTCCTCCATACTTCTCAGTATTTTCCCATGAATTGTGTATTCCTTTGCCTTGTTTAACCTCCCCAAATGCATCACCTCACACTTCTCCAAGTTGAATTCCATTTGCCATTTTTCTGCCCATCTGACCAGACCACCACTATCTTCCTGCAGTCTAAAGCTATCCTCTTCGCTATCTACCATGTGGCCAATCTTTGTGTCATCTGCAAATTTCTTGATCATGCCCCCTACATTTACATCCAAATCGTTAATATGCACTACAAAAAGCAGGGGACCTAATACTGAGCCCTGCAGAATGCCACTGGAAACAGCCCTCCAGTCACTAAAACAGCTGTAAACCATTACCCTTTGTTTCCTGCCACTGAGCCAATTTTGTATCCACCTTGCTACATTTCCCTGGATCCCATGGGATTTTTTTTTAACCTGTCTGCCATGTGGGACCATGTCAAAAGCCTTGCTAAAATCCATGCAGACCACATCAACTGCACTACCCTCATTTATCTTCCTTGCTACTTCTTCAATAATTCGATCAAGTTGGTCAAACAAGATCTTCCCTTAACAAATCCATGCTGACTATCCTTGACTAACCTGTGCCTTTTTATGTGACAGTTTATCCCATCTCTCAGAATAGATTCCAATAATTTGCCCACTACTGAGGTTAGACTGACTGGCTTGTCTATCCTTCACTCCCTTTTTAAACAGAAGTACAATGTTCGCAATTCTCCAATCCTCCAGCATCACATCTGTATCCAGCGAGGACTGGAAAATGATGGTTAGACCCTCTGCTATTTCCTCTCTTGCTTCTCTTAACAACCTAGGATACACTTCATCCGGCCCTGGTAATTTATCAACTTTCAAGGATGCTAATCCCATTAATACTTCCTCTCTCCCTATGTTTATCACATCCAACACTTCACATTCTTCCTCCTTAACTACAATATCCGCATCGAAGGCAAATGCATAGATGCATTTAACGGGGATTTAATTAAATACAAAGGGTCAAAGGAATAGAATATGCTGATAGGTTGACAAGAAGGAGGGTTGCAGCAGGCTGTTCAGAGCACAAACATCAGCATGGACCAATAGGTTGAATGGATTGTTTCTGTGCTGTAAATTCTGTGACATTCTATGTCTATTGTTACAATCCCATCAGGGACTGTTAACTTTATTTTAAAAAGAGAAAGTTGAATTTCCAGTTATAACTGAAAGAATTACACCACAAGATTTCATGCTTTAAACAAAAAACGTTACTGTATAAGAGTTAAACAAAGCAAAAAACTACTAACTTAACACTATAATTTGGAAACATATACCTTAAACTTAAAATTTTAACAGAAACACATATACTTTAAACTTTAAATCTCAACAAAACACCCCCGTATGACATTTACTTCCACCCCAAGAGTTCACCTGTACGTTACAGGATCTTAACGGTTTGTTCACTTCTCCTGGGACCATGCCAAAATGTACCACAGCTCTTAGGAATTCACTTCTATTTTCCCTAATCTCTCAACTTTCTTCCGAGGTTTGAGATGTCCTGAGAATTCTCCTGTTAGCATCCACTAGGCAATCCTCCAGTTCTCTTCCAATACCTCCCAAAGCTTGAGCCTGGGCCTTACTCAAAATGGAAACACCCTGGTTCCCAATGGCCTCTTTGCTCCTCAGCCCAGCTGCTTCCAAAGCCAACTGGTTTTTCTGTGACCAACAGCCTGTCTGAAGCTAACTGCTTTCCAAAAGCCAACTCCTTGTCTGTCAGCAAGCACACAGACCAAAACATCAACAGGCACCCCTGCATCATCTATCTCGGTAGCAACATCATGCAAGTGGGATGTCCCAGATAGCAATTTAAATGAATTATTTTCAACTCCAAATCTTCTCTTTGCTCTGGGAAATCATATGAATAAATTAAACTCCTGATTGAAGTAGCTGC